>NC_133507.1:58802500-59145000 GCF_049354715.1 Callithrix jacchus | reverse complement strand
AATAGGCTAGAAAGAGAAAAATCAGTTTTATTTGCCCATTTTAATTACCTTATAAACTCAAGACTCAATATGCAGAGCTGATAAGTGTGCTTCTTCCTTTTTACCTACTTTTGTGAAATGCACACCAAAGAGTAGGGTGTACATCAAGATTCCATGACTTCTAACTGGTACTTACCGTGAAACTTGCCGTCAACACCACCTTCTAGGGTCTAGCTAGATAGAACTGTATTGGTTGGTGACATCCTCATAAGTTATGATCATGATGGGCATAAAAGTGACAGAGAAGAACCAAGAAGTCATGCTTCTGTGCTAGTGAATTTACAGTATGTAGGAGGACAGTTTAGGTATGATTCTGTTTAGTCAATGATATTCGGAGTAATGTGTGTAGTTATGCAAATTGTTGATTCCGCCTTTTAACAAGGATGTAAGAATAGTAATTAGTCCATGTTTCAACTTTATTTCATTTCTTTATCCATGACTGTATGTGCTTTCACAGCAACCTTTGAGATAGACAGATCAGTTGTAAGTAATTCTATTTTTTTTTTTTTTTTGAGTCGGAGCGTTGCTCTTGTTGCCCAGGCTGGCTTGCAATGGTGCGATCTTGGCTCACCGCTACCTCTGCCTCCCAGGTTCAAGCAATTCGCCTGCCTCAGCCTCCTGAGTAGCTAGGAATACAGGCATGTGCCACCATACCTGGCTAATTTTGTATTTTTAGTGGAGACAGGCTTTCTCCATGTTGGTCAGGCCAGTCTCAAACTCTGAACCTCAGGTGATCCACCTACCTCAGGCTCCCAAAGTGCTGGGATTATAGGTGTGAGCCACTGTGCCCAGCCTAGTAATTCTATTTATAGATGAAGAAAAGTGACAGATTCTTAGCATTTTTATTGAAAGGTTAAAAAAGAAAACTGAGACACCGGTTGTTAAGGGATTTGCTGAGTATCTCATAGCACATTTCTCACAACTCTGAAACTAGGGCCCAGAGCTCTTCTAGCCAATGCTTTCCCCCTAAACCACATTGAGGAGTGATGAGTTTATGAAATGAATAATGGAAAGGCCTACTTTGCCCTTGAATTAGTTTTAAACATTAAAGAACTATATTTTAGTATACCAGAGGGGATTGTTTTTATCAAACAAGATTTTTAAAGCCCTGGTGAACAGTGCCCTCCAGGAGAAAAACTCACATATTTATACAAAAAGATGTATATACAGCTTTAAGTGCTGCATTGTTACTAGTAGCAAAAAAAAAAAAAAAAAATGGAATCAGCCTAAATGTTGATCAGCATAGGACCGAATAGACCGGGTACAGTGGTTTATGCCTGTAATCCCAGCATTTTGAGAGGCCAAGGTGGCAGGATCACTTGAAGCCAGGAGTTCAGGATTAGCCTGGACAACAAAGCAAGACCCCATCTCTACAAAAAATAATTTTTAAAAATTAGCCAGGCACAGTAGCACACACTTCTAGTACCAGCTAGTTGAGAAGCTGAGTAGGGAGGGTTGCTTGAGTCCAGGAGTTTGAGGCTGCAGTGAGCAATGATTATGCCACTGCATTCCAGCCTAGTGGCAAAACAAGACCCCATCTCTAAAAATGGATAAATAAATAAAATTTAAAAAACAAACAAAAAACCCATAGGACTGAGTAATAAATAGGTACATATTCATAAAGTATAATACTACCCAGTGATTAAAGTGACTGAACTACGTAGGTAGGTAAGGAAGGTAGGTAGGTAGTAGATAGACTTTAAAAATCATAATGTTTAATGAAAAAAAAAAGCTTGCAGAATAAAACCTAAGTATGATATCATTTTTATAACTATACATACAGAACCTGTATATTGCTCATGGGTACATATATGCATATGACCAATATTTTAAAATAGACTGGAAGGAAACCCATCAAATAGTGGTCACCTCATGAGAGAGGAGTGGGATGAGCCAAAAGTCACAAAGGGATTTCAAATCAATAAGAAAAAATGTAAACAATGATCAATTACTTGGTATTTACTATATTAATCTTTGAAAATGTTACGTAGGTTAAAAAAACTATCATAAAAGTTGGGGGTGCTGCTGGTAGATAGGGAAAGAGGACCTCAAGGCAAGTAAGGCACTTATGGCTATACCCCAGTGAGAACTCTATGCCTGACACTGAGCAGAAATCAGAGCTGTTTATTCTGGAAGTGCTGTCTTTGGCATTTAGGCAAAGCAAATATATGTATTAGGTAGGCCCATTTGGTAGCACTCCTCACTCTGGCAGAAAGTAGACTTGAACTGTGGAGATCACTTTATCCCAGTCGTTCTACAGTGACAGGAAAAGCTTGGGGCCCTGGACTGGACTCCTATCCCTGTCTCTGACGTCTCTGAACATATCACGAGATAAGATTGTGAATGAGCCATCCTTGCTGCTCACTTTCTGCTACATTATTTGCTGTCTTAATGCTTAAACTCTCTTGATGAATTTCTAGGCATGAGAGGATGCATACCAGAAGACCTTATCATGTGGAAGATGCTGAAAAATACTGCCTTGAGGATGATTTGGTCAACCTAGAGGTTCTGGACGAGGTACTAACTATTTAGTAGACAATTCTCATTGAAGACGTTTGTTTCGTGCGACAGGTCTTACCTTTCTGTTGCAGACCATGTCCTCCTAAGGTCGTTTGAAAATTTGCTTGTTTTTGTATCCATGGGATGAAGCTCAGGGAGCTTTCAGTTGCTGTGACTCTGATCCTGTGCTGTGTTTATTTAGATAGTTGCTAGAATGATGACGAGAAAAGGATTTGGAATTTTTTTCCAATAAAGTCTTTTATATTGTAGCCTTAATGATGGATTATATCAGCTGAAATAATTTTCTGTTTGATAAAATATTGCAATTAACCCTTAAGAGGTTGTTTGTTGTTCATAAGAAAATGCTTCATTTAGGGAAATAGTGAAGTTAATATAGCTTGAATTTTAAATTTGAAGTCTGTGATAATCCCCATTTAAAATATGCATGTTCAATAGAGCTGTTAATTGCACTGGACCTGTTCATGGTGAGTCTAACTCTGGGGACTGTTTCAGTGCTTAAATCACTACAGAGTAATAACAAGTGTTCAGTTTTGTATTTCTCCCACCTAGATTTTAAGTGCAGTGCTTTGAGAAATGGACCTCCATTTTGTCTGTGCTCTATCAGTAGGAACAGCTTATTAAACAAAATTTAAATACAACATTTTGACTGGTGGGCCTAATTCTTTTCATATATTCCTGTTTTTTTTTTTTTTCAAGGCAAATACTGGCATTGTTTTAATGAATTCAGGATCATTAGGGTCACTGTGTGATTTAAATGCACTACTTTCATCTTTTAGAGAAAGATGTTCTTGTCAGAATAAATTTGTTGTCATTTTTAGAATCTATCCATCGATTGGAAATAATATTTACTCTCAATACCATTTACCCTTTTCTTAGGATACAATTATCCATCAGCTGCAGAAACGTTATGCAGACTTGCTAATTTACACATATGTTGGAGACATCTTAATTGCCTTGAACCCCTTCCAGAATCTGAGCATATACTCTCCACAGGTAAGGGATGTTTTAAGAGCGTACTGCACCTTAATAGGAAATTAAAACTCACAAGGGCAAATGAAAAGAAAGGAAAAGTAAGAATAAAATTATGCTATTCTAGGTGTATATACTCCAAAGTGCAGATAGTAATGCAGTACAAATGGTATTTTTACATCTCGGGGTTCCTTTTTAAAGCAAACTATCACAATAGTTAACATTTATTGAGTGCTTACTGCATGTTAGACACTGGGTTACCTCACTTCTCACGCCATGTGGGACAGGTACTATTGTTAAGCCTAATTGGCAGACAAGGAGACTTAGCATAGAGTCAACTCCCTTGAACTAGCTCAGGAAGCCAGGAACAGAAGTGAAACTTGAACTCAGGCCAGCAGACCCCACAACCTGTACCCTACAGTCTTCCTGATGCAACAAGTCCCCTACTAAGTGACAGAGTCTTGGTTTCATGGGTAATAGGGAGTGGAGTATTAGATGGTCCAGGGAAGATTTTCCTTTAATTATTTTTCCTTCAGTTTTCCAGACTTTATCATGGAGTAAAACGTGCCTCCAATCCCCCCCACATATTTGCATCAGCAGATGCCACTTACCAGTGCATGGTTACTCTCAGCAAAGACCAGGTAGGAACTCACCTTCCTTTCCTACAGAACCACACAGTTAAGACGTGTTCTGTCTTCCTCGTCAGCTCCTAAGCCTTCCTGAAAGCTTTTCGTTCTGGTTGCTGGTGCTGACTCAAAGAAACAGGAGATGAGATGGCAGCTCAGTGGAACTTGAGCATAAAGCCATAGCATCAGGAGACTGTGAAAATGCTTTTCAAGAAACATAAAACATTCACATCAAGAGCATTCGTTTTCTCTGATAAGATGTAATAACAATTTTTCTAATAGGAATATGATGAGAATAGTGCAAACACAACCTGATTACATGGCAATGATTGTAATGAAAACAGCATGTACAATGGCATAAGTGAAATTTTTTCCTATTAAGGTCTTAGAATTTTCATGATTCAGTCGTTTTTGTGTGAAATATTGCACAGAGGTTGGCAGTGACCATGTGCCACATCATTTAGCTGCTGAAAAATTGATAGATTGGGTAGAGAATGAACAAAACTTAAACTCAATGCTAAACACAAGCTCATACATTTTACCTTTCTAGCCTTCTAATTCACAGTAGTGACATATCTAACCTTTGATCCCTCCTTTACTTTCAATAGGTATATTTTTATTTGTTTCTTTATTCTGTTTGAAATAGAAGTAGTCTAATTTGGCAAGTGATTTTTCTGAGAGTATCACTGTATGGATTTCCTAAGACCTGGGAACTTCCAGCTTTGAGGTTTACTGAGTAATAGGTGATATTTTACCAGTGTAGATTACAAAATGGAATACATGGATTTACTGTAGCTTAGAAACATAGCTCCTCCAAATTCTTACCTTTCCCAGAGACTTGTAAAATGTCCCTAGATTTCATAGAGATGAAGTAAATGGAGAGAACTACATAGTTTTTCAGTTCAGAAGTTGTCTTACTGTGTTGTCTTTTATGACACCACTTCTGACACCAAGTGTTGTATTTTTCCCAACACCAACCAATTCTCCAACACCAACTGGGTGCCCAGCAATTGAATTCAATTCCGACACTGCTTGGAGTTAGCACAGGCTCCACAGATTAACCGATTAGGGCCACACGTCAGTTTCCACTTTGGATTCCAGCTGCAAATGGAGTACCGAGGCTTCTCACACTTCTGCCCAGCCGAATATCGGTCCAGGGGTTCTCATGACTCTCCTCAGGTTTGATAATTCACTGGGAATGACTCAAGGAATTTAGGAAAACACTTTACTTACATTTATCAGTTTATTATGAAGGGCGTAACTCAGAAACAGCCAAATGGAAGAGACACATAAGGCAGGGTATATGGGGCAGGGAGGTGACATGGCACACAGAGCTTCCATGACTTTTCTGGGTACATCCCCCTCCCAGCACCTCGATGTGTTCACCAACTTAGAAGCTCTCTAAATCTCATTGTTCAAGAATTTGTATAACTTAATCTCAGAATTCCCTCTTCTTTCTAGAAGTTGGGAGGTAGGGCTGAAAGTTCCCACATTCCAATCACACGTTTGATCTTTCTTTGTTGTTGTTTGTTTGTTTGTTTTGTTTTGTTTTTTGAGACATAGTTTTACTCTTGTCTGCCCCAGGCTGGAGTGCAGTGGCACGACCTTAGCTCACTGCAACCTCTACCTCCTGGGTTCAAGTGATTCTCCTACCTCAGCCTCCCAAGTAGTTGGGATTACAGGCATGTGCCACCATGCTGGGATGATTTTTGTATTATTAGTAGAGATGACATTTCACCATGTTGCCTAGGCTAGTCTTGAACCCCTGACCTCAAGCGATCCACCTGCCCTGGCCTCCCAAAGTGCTGGGATTACGAGCCACCATGCCCCGCACATGTTTGATTTTTCTAATGACAAGTCTGAAGCTGTCTAGGGGCTGCGCCTTGAATCACCTTGTTAGGAATAAACTGAGGTATGGTTGAAAGGGACTCCTTGTGAATAACAAAAGATACTTTTACCAGTCATCGAAATTCCAAAGGTTTTAGGAGCTCAGTGCCAGGAACCAGGGACAAAGACCCGATATATAATTTTTATTATGCCACATCCACTAATTTCCTAGAAATGAATGATAAAAAGATCAATAATACAATAAAAAATGGCCAAACAACATGGATGGGTCTCATAAAAGAAAAGCCTTTTAAGCATATGGAAAGAAGCCTCATTCATAATTTTTAAAATGCAGAATGAAAGTGCACTGAGATACCATATTTTTTAACCTATCAGATTGTCAGAAATCTAACATATTCTGTTGGTGAGGCTACAGGAGAGCAGGCACTGTCTTATATTGGTATAATCCCTAGGAAAACAACTTAGTAATATCTATCAAATTTACAAACATATTTACCTTTTGATCCAACATCCCCATTTCTAGGAATTTCTCCTGCAGATGAACTTGCATAAAAATATAATGACTTATGTATAAGGTTATCCATTGCAATATTGTTTATAATTACAAAGAAAAAACTCAAATATCCATCAATATTGTACTAATTTTAAACAGTTTATGGTACATCTGTACAATGGAACAACAAGTAGCTATACAAAAGGTTGAAGAAGGTATCTGTGTACTGAAACAGGAAGATTCCTAAGAGATTTCTCAGTGAAAAATTAAGGTGTACAGTAGTAGATGTTATATGAAGCACATGAGTTGTTTCTGTGCTATAAATTCTTCACTTGACACTTCATTTTCTGTGCCAGTGCATTGTCATCAGTGGAGAGAGTGGCTCTGGGAAGACAGAAAGCGCCCACCTGATTGTTCAGCATTTGACTTTCTTGGGAAAGGTATTGACCAACCTGCTTTATGTATCATGGCTAGAACTTCCTACATACTGCATATTTTATAAATGATACAATACTGGGTTTTTCTTTATTAGGGCATTCCATCTTTGTTATGTTTGCCTGCTGATAGCGAGGCCTGTTAAGATGTCAGCATGCTATCCTTCTTTCACATAGGGAGGAAAATAATGCCAGCGCAAATTTACTAGATCACCGGCAATTAATTTTCATGTTTTCAATGTAATAGAAACATTCATCCATTAAGTAGTAAAAGTGCTTAAGCACTAGAAACAGGCTCACAGAAAGCTACTGTAGTAATTAAAGGGATGGAAAACAAAAGTCTTTGAGCAAAAGTTGAGGGAAATGAAAATGTTTAGCTTGGTGAACTCGATATTGAAAGAATGACTTCAAAAATCATTCAGTAGTTACTTGTACTCTGAATTAGTGTACTAGGTGACTAAGAATGTGTGGAATTTATATAGATAAGGTTTATTGACTATTATGATAAGTGCCAGAAAGGTTACGGGATCTATTTAAAAATCTTGCTAAACTGGGTAGGCATTTTATCTGTCAAGAATTTTAAATGAAATATGGCCGCAGTTTTAAAACTGCTGTCCTAATCTAGCCAAATCTGATTCATATGCAGATTTGGGGAGTTGCTCATATGAGAAAATGACGATGGTGGTTGATGCGAACTTCCCCCAAATGGAACTCTTTGTAAAAAGACAATGTGGATTTTGGTGGGCAAGGGGTGGGTGTACCTGGCAACTTTGCTGCAGTAATGTTTCTAGAGTCCCTTTTTGACTGTTCTCTGTTTGGCACAGGCCAATAATCAGACCTTGAGAGAGAAAATCCTACAAGTCAACTCCCTGGTGGAAGCCTTTGGGAACGCACGTACTGCCATCAATGACAACTCGAGCCGTTTTGGAAAATATCTGGAAATGATGTTTACACCAACTGGAGTTGTGATGGGGGCAAGAATCTCTGAATATCTTCTTGAAAAATCCAGAGTCATAAAACAGGCAGCGTAGGTGCACTACTTTATCACTCCGTTTTGCCCCGCAATAAAAACTGGGAGGCTTGGGGAATTTTCATGGTTCAGTTTTCACCCTTGTTCTTAATATTCCCCTGCCCTCCCCAAGGGCAAAGAATTATTTAAGCAAAGGATCAGTGGTAGTTTTTGACCTAAAAGAAATTAATGGAAAGAGTACAAAGGGCTGGGGTGGGTGTGCTTGTTTCCCCCGAGTTGGTTGTGTCAGGTAGGATTTAGCAGCATGCAGACATGTTTTAAAACCCTTAGGACCCTTAAAATTGAACTTGTTCATTAAAACAAAGAAGACACCAAGAATATTCCACATGTTAATTTTTTCCTTAGATTGAGACAGATAGAGAAAACAATTATTTGTTTTTAAGGGAAAGTGTTTGGTAATAGAAATCAATAGCACAGACTTTGACATTTCACTAACCTTCTCTACACCTCATCTGTGAAATGGAAATGCTACTAGTGCTGACCTCATGGGTCTGTTGTGAGGATTAACATGGTCTTTTATATAAAATTAATTAAAATAATGCCTAGCGTGGCACATATTATCAAAATGTTAGCTATTCTTCCTATTATAATAGTAGTAACTACAATTATAATTATTAATAATAGTAGCTATTATTATTATTATTTTAGGACACCAGAGTGTCCTGAAATAATAGCATGGCTCCACACGTACATATTCAGGCATTACTAAATCCCTGCTGTATATTAGTGCTGTGCTTTCTGTTGGATTGCAAGAGTAAACTAAATAGAAAAGGTCCTTGTATTCATGGGGCTTGGAGTACGTGGTATAGGAGGAAGAAGTCGGAGAGGATCACAGGCATTAAACAAGTAAACTTAAATGTAGAAGAATTGCAGTAAGCACCAGGCAGCAAGTAGGTGCTATTAAGGTGAAACAAGAGAAGGGAAAGACACATAACCTCGTCTAGGGAGAAAGAGAGGCTCACTGTGTATGGGACGCTTAATCTGAGATCCCAGGATCACCAGGAGCTAGGCAACAAGGTGGGGACCAGAATAAGGAGGAAAAGTGGCAAAGATAAGACTGAGACCAGATTATGTAGGGCTTTGGAACCAGGATGAGAATTTCAAACTTTTTTCTAAGGACTATAGGAACCGGCTGAACATTTCCAAGCAGGAAAATCACCAAAACCCAACTTGCATTTTGAAATGATCATACAAGCTTCAATGGGGAATGAACTGGAGGAGATCTAAGGACTGTGATGACGAGATTAGGAGGCTGTTGCCAAATTCATACAAGAGAGAATGCTGGCCTAGACTAAGGCGGAGGCAGTGGAGGTGAAGAGGAGGTGGGCAGTCTGAGAGATGTTGTGCAAGTGGAAATTACAGGAGTTGTTCTGGCTTGAGAACCCAAGCGTCTTCCTCTATCGTGTACTTGGAGTTTGCTCACACAATAGGGGCTGGCATGAACATAAAACAAATGAAAGATAGAGTGAGCATCATTTACGCTTCCCTGTGGTGTTTTGATTAATTTTTATGAGGTCCCCTGCTTCTGTCTCCCCAGCCTAGGATGGTTTTGAAATTTAGAGAGCTACCTCTGATAGAATGGAAACCATAGTGTTCTGTGTTCAAATGTAAAATGGTCTTTTACAAAGATAATGTGAGGAGAGCTCTAGGTCACTTGATGTGATATGTTGCTTATTGGTGTAAATATTCATATACCTTACTTTCCTTATACGCAACATGGGCATAATATTGTCAACCTGACAAGGCTGTTACGAGAATTAAATGAGATGAAGAGAGGATGGGGCCTGTGCCAGTCCTGTTCATCTAACTGCTGGGCTTCTACCTGCTTTTGGACACACTGTAGGGTTCCTGTGTGGCTGGGTATGGTCTTATGACTGGTTCTGGCAAGTGGGCATTTAATGGCAACCCTCCAGAGTCTGGCAAAGATGGGGGCTGCTCTGCCAGCCACAGCCCATCAGTGACTGCAGTGAGCACAGCCCCACTGCTGACCTGCCAGGGACATGTACTCTGAGCAAGAACTAAACCTTTGTTTAGTTAAGCTGCTAATATCTTGGGATGTTTATTACTGTAACAAAACCTAGCCAGTCTTGACAGATAAAGGGATGGAAATCAAACTGAATTTAGGCTAGGGATGCATATTGGCAGGAAACGTTTGGAAGAATTGAGAATTAGATGGATCTGTAGAGAAACTGTAGGAAGGTGAGACTAAGATGGGCCGGCCAAAGCCTGTGCATATAACAGAGGTTAAAGAACAGGCGATACTCATCTCAGGACTTTCGGTTTCTGTCTCAGTTAAGGGTGCCACAATCACTGGATGCTTAAGCTAGAAATCTAGGAGGCAGACTCTAGGTTTCTTTCTCACCGTTCTCATTTAGTCTATTAGGATGTTCTTTTGGTTGTTTCTCCAGAATATATATAATATTTACTCTTACTCTTGTTCTCCGTCACCACTACCATTACCTTGTCCAAGCTATTATGCTTTCTCACCTGGACCCCCTCACTGGTTTCCCTGTATCCATCTTGGCTTCTTATAATGACACTCAGAGAACATGAATCCCTTTAGTCCCATATCCCTGGCACCTGGTACAGTGTCTACTGTGACTGGCAATTAATATGTTTATTTGTTGAATAGTCACCTTTTTCTGTTTATACATATATCCTATAATATCGTGTTGTATATCTTAAATATACACATTTATTTTAAAAAATTAAAATAGGGACTGGGCACAGTGGCTCATGCCTGTAATCCCAGCACTTTGGGAGGCCAAGGCAGGAGGATAGCTTGTTTGTGACCAGCCTGGGCAACATAGTGAGACTCTGTCACTACAAACACAGAAATATTAGCAGGGCATGGTGGTGTATTCCTATAGTCCTGGCTACTTGGGAGGCTGAGGTTCAATAATCACTTGAGCCCAGAAATTTGAGGCTACCATGAGCTGTGATCACACCACTGCACTCCAGCCTGGACAACAGAGTGAGACACCATCTCTTAACTAAATTTATTAGTTCAGTGGACAAGTGAGTGAGAAATGGCAAGTAGAGGAATCTAGAATAGAAGGCAGGGATAAAGAATGTTACAGAAAAGCTTTGACAGGTTAAACAACCAAAGGAAGATGGGGATACCAAGTAGAGGCTGAACAGGATGAGGGCCATGCCACAAAGGGGGACAAGGGAAGAAGGACGACAAGATTTGTTTCCATGGAGCTAGCTTGACCAAAGAAAAGATTTGCCAAAATTCCAAGGTATCAACAGAAGAGACTGTTCTCCCCCTGAAGAAAGAAAGGGATATGGAGCAGTGCTTTTCAAACTATCTGGGCTAAAGGACCAGTTTTTTTTTTTTTTAATCTCCAACCCATTGTGAACTAATACCTTTGTAAAATGCAATGAAAATTAATTATCAGAAAAATCATCATGCTCTTGGATGTCATGGCAATGTCACTTACTGTAAAATATCTAGGCATGTACTTTCCAGTTCCTTTTTTTGTTCTAAGCTGACACCAGTCCACAGACCCTGCTCAGAGTAGTACCTGTCTGAAAGGACCCTAGCCAGGGTAGCCTAAAAGAGGTGGGTGGCAGTAAACCAGACTAATGAATGACATTTTGAATAGTTTTTTAAGAATACCAGCTTGGGAGAGTGAAGACCCCTAGTTCTGGACAAATTCTGCTCCCTAACCTGCTGTGAGACCTGCAGGCCACCTCCTGTAGGGCTCCAGTAAAGTAGAGGATTTGGCTGTTGTCTCTAGGCTGGAATTCACTGCCTCTGAAGCAACATGTGGTATAAGCAGAAGGCAGTAGGTATTTGGGCTGCAACAGAAAGGTCTCAACATATGCAACCTGACTGTTTCCTGTAAATGTCCCATTCTCTAAAGCCTCCTTTTGCTTGTAGTAAAGTTAAGTGTGTTTAATAATAATGCAAGATTTTGATGTTACTATACTAATCCTATCACTGTTCTGTAAGTGGGATTTATAATATTTAATTGCCTGAAAGTACAAATTTGCCATGGAATAATTTGCACAGAAACAAAATGGTGTAAATTACTTGAGGTGTGGAAGCCAGAATATGTTATTACTACAGTTTTTTTTTTTTTCAGGGGAGAGAAAAATTTTCACATATTTTACTATATTTATGCTGGCCTTTATCACCAAAAGAAGCTTTCTGACTTCAGACTCCCTGAGGAAAAACCTCCTAGGTAAGTATCAGGGGGGTTGGTTGTCAATTTTTGATGAATGTACAATTAGCAATTGACAAACATGGAAGTAAATGGAGCTGTTTTCCTAACTGGAAACTCACAGTCTATTTAACTGAAGTACCCAGGATGAGGTGGCAGGAACTATCTCACCATTTTCATTGTCTAGAAAGTTAAAAAACTCAACTGCACATATTTATTTTTTCTCAGCCATTTGTATCATTATTCCACCATAGTATTAGACTATGAAGGAAATAGGCTGGGCGTGGCAGCTCATGGCTGTAATCCCAGTGCTTTGGCAGGCCAAGGTGGGAGGATCACTTGAGGCCTGGAGTTTGAGACCAGTCAGGGCAACATATTGAGACCCTCTCTCTACAAGAAAAATTTTCTTAATTAGCTGCTCCGGAGGCTGAGGTCGGAAGTTTGCTTGAGCCTGGGAGATCGAGGCTACAGTGAGCCAAATTTGTGCCACTGTGATCCAGCTTGGGTGACAAAGCAAGACCCTGTCTCAAAAAAAAAAAATTAGCTGAGAGTGGTGACATACATTCATAGTCCCAGCTATTTCGGGGGGCTGAGGCAGGAGGATCACTAGAGCCCAGGAGTTCAAGGCTGCAGTGAGCTATAATCACACCACTGCACCTCAGGCTGGGCAACAGAGTGAGGCCCCATCTTTAAAAAACAAATGGCCAGGCACGGTGGTTCACGCCTATAATCCCAGCACTTTGGGAGGCTGAGGCGGGTGGATCACGAGGTCAAGAGATTGATACCATCCTGGTCAACATGGTGAAACCCTGTCTCTACTAAAAGTACAAAAATTAGCTGGGCATGGTGGTGCATGCCTGTAGTCCCAGCTACCCGGGAGGCTGAGGCAGGAGAATTGCTCGAACCCAGGAGTCGGAGGTTGCGGTGAGCCGAGATCGCGCCATTGCACTCCAGCCTGGGTAACAAGAGTAAAACTCCGTCTCAAAAAAAATAAAAATAAAAAAATAAAATAAAATAAAAAACAAACAAACAACAAATGGAAATGCCTGTACTTTCCAAGTCAGTGCTCATTCTGTTTGGTCATACTCCCCTTCATTTAGGTACATAGCTGATGAAACTGGAAGGGTGATGCACGACATAACATCCAAGGAGTCTTACAGAAGACAGTTTGAAGCAATTCAGCATTGCTTCAGGATTATAGGGTTCACGGACAAAGTAAGTGATCATCAAGAGGAAACTCAAGTGGCAATATTCTTAGATGAGTATGAGTAAATGTGGATATTTCTAACTTGGGACAGGATATTTGCTTTTCAAATGCCACGTTGGTCATGTTATAAGGTCTTGCTACTCAGAGTGTGGTCCCAGGACCAGAAACATTTTTATCAACTGAGAGCTTATTAGAAATTCAAACCCGGAGGTCTAGAATGAGTGAAGTAGAATATAAACATTTTAGGCTGGGCAGTGCGGTGGCTCACGCCTGTAATTCCAGCACTTTGGGAGACCGAGGCAGGCGGATCAAGAGTTCAGGAGTTCAAGACCAGCCTGACCAATATGGTGAAACCCCGTCTCTACTAAAAATATGAAAATTAGCCAGGTGTGGTGGTGCGTGCTTGTATTCCCAGTTACTCAGGAGGCTGAAGCAGGAGAATCGCTTGAACCCAGGAGGCAGAGGTTGCAGTGAGCCAAGATTGTGCCACTGCACTCCAGCCTGGGCAACAGAGCGAGACTCCATCTCAAAAAAAAAAAAAAAAAAAGAATATAAACATTTTAACAAGAAGCCCAGATGAACATCAAACTAGGAGAGCACTGTTGTAAGGACCATGTGCTGATAGATTGTTATCATTGTCATGAATTCTTTACAGATGTAATAACAAATACCAAAATCATATTGCATTTTTTTCTGATTTAGGGTTTTTCCAGTCACTAAAGTGAATTGGGAGTAGCAGTACAAGAATATGTAGATTATACCTTAGTCACATAAATATATTTATTCAAGTAGCTCATTGGGTAACAAGATAAATTAATGAAAACCCTTTCAACTTTCGTATAGTTACTTCCTTCTCCATGGTACACAGTTGCATATTATTAACTATAGCTCTAAGTACTGTACTACTTTTTTTTTTTTTTTTTTTTGAGACAGAGTACTGCTCTGTCACCCAGTCTGGAGTGCAGTGGTAGGATCTCAGTTCACTACAACCTCCGCCTCCCGGGTTCAATGATTCTCCTGCTTTAGCCTCCTGAGTAGCTGGGATTACAGGTGTACGCCACCACGCCTGGCTAACTTTTGTATTTTCAGTAGAGATAGGGTTTCACCATGTTGGCCAGGCTGGTCTCAAACTCCTGACCTCCAGTAATCCATCCACCTCACCCTCCCAAAGTGCTGAGATTACAGGCATGAGCCACCGTGCCTGGCCAATACTGTACTACTCTTATCATCCTAGATACAGGCTGTCTCTATTAAATATATGCTAGGGTGACAGACAATATTTATTACCCTAGGCTCAAATATTATTCTGTGATATATTATGTCATAGTTTCTGGGCTTCATGCCATCAATTTTGCAAAATACATGGATTCTTTTGCTTTTTCAACAAAGGGGATGAATGATTAGGAGGTAGGTGAGAGTGTTAAATCTTAAGGGATTAGATTACAAGACACTGCAGTTACCCTGGGACGGCCACTCCAGATAAAGGATTGCTTCTGTGTAATGTTTTGTGTTTGGCTAGCCCTTCCCTCCCCTGCATGGTTGATTTTAGTCATAATAGCACCTTTTTTCCCCCCACAGCCAGCTGTTAATTTTCTCTGTTGGCCTCCCACAGGCTTTAAACTGACAGACAGTGGAAAATCTCAAAGGTCAGATAAAAATAAAAATATATTTTCCTTGGCTCCTTAGAGGGGAGAAATTAAACAGATTCCAGCATTGCTAAAGGACCTTTATGGTTATTAACTTATAGAACAGGCTTTTTTTTTTTTTTGAAGTCACTGGTGTCATGCCAAAGTGCTCAGGGGCACACTTCCTTAAAAGGGTACAGGAACCATAGAGAAGCCAAGGCTAATAATCATTATTAATATGGTTAATATTTTGTTTTGAGTACAAATATAGTCATAAAATACTGTGAAGAGATTGATCCTAGCTGAACCCTTTCATGCTTAGTATTCCATTATTGGAATGCTAAGCATGTAGGAGTTATTTACACCCTGTTGCTCAAGGTCATCACCAAGGTCTGATTGCAAAAATTCAAAAAATTGCAACCTCAGGCATAAGTGGGTTAAAAGAAAGTAGATAATGGTGCTGTTTTAATAATAGCAATGTACTGCTGGTAATAATAAAACAGATGCCATCTGTTTCAGGTTAAACTATATTAAAAACTGTTAAAATCTGTTTTAGTATAACAACACTAAAACATTAAAAACAGAAGAAATTATGTATGTTAAGTATATGTCCTCAAAGTAAGCCATCTGGGACAAAAAGGTACAATAGAAATAAATGAATGACTGGTATGAATAAACGTAAAAGAAAAAAATGTAAAAGATGGTGAACATTTTTAATTAGTGCCTGGTCCATACTGTTAAATGAATAACCAGAATGTAATGGTGTTAAATGTGTGTATTTTCACCGTGTCCCATATTAATTCATACAGGAAATAAACCAGTTTATATCAGCTGCAACCTTAGAAATGAAAGGAAGAATCTGGATCTTATCTCTCCGACTCTGAATTCTGTGGTTCTATCTCTGCAGACAACCTGTTTTGCTGAGTTAACTCAGTTCACTTTATGTTTATAAACTCATAGTAGTGTGACTAAATTCAGAAAGACCCAGTTGAAAGTAGTCAGGAAACAGACACCAAATGCTGATGTAACAGAACTTTTAAGTTTTTCTGGCAGACATTTCTAGATAAAGCTTAAATGAACTGGTCAAGTCAATCCAAATTATGGTTCTTCTCCTTTCTTATAATGTCACTAGTTCCCGCAGGGTCCCTTTATTTTTTTCTCAAACCTTTACAGCAAAATTATGAGTAGCAAACTTTAACGTGGACTCAGGAGCATGAATTTTAAATCTGGGACACCAGCCAAAGTATCTGAAAGAACACTTGACCCTCAGTTTATTGTAAAGAGACTTCCCTGGTGGAGGAGTCTTCCAGGGATGATGATGACTCCTTGTGGAAGGTTGGGGAAATTATACCTAAGACCATATTGTGAAGATTGTGCTTTTCAACTCTTATTTCTGGAGCCAAACCGTACTCTTTTTGTTTAATATTATGCTTGTCTTACTGGTAGGAATTACCATAATACATTAAATAAATTGGGTTTTATATATGTTTATATTTAATGCTACATGAAAACTTTTTAGGCAGATGATCTATGTGATAGTCAAAATTGGACATACACTGCAGATTCCTGTTGGAGAGGTTAGGGAGTAGCCTTTGAGATTGGGGCAAAATTTCTTCCCTTTCTTCAAAATAGATTATGAATTGAGAGAGTACTGCTCTGAAGGGAGATTGAGGGATTATATGTTAAAATATGACTTGAGAGACTTGAAGATTTCTAACGTCTTGATGAGACAGTAGGACATACATTTGACTTTTAAGATGCCAAATGTTGTGAGGCTCTGCAGAGGAGGCTGAGAAGTGTTGGAACAGAGCCTGTAGGGAGGCCCTTCAGCTGGTCCTAATGCAGTACTTAGGGAAGAACTGCTGAAAAACTGGAGAGACTTACTTTAGAAAAGAAAGAAAGTAAAGAGAGACTGGGAAAGGAAGTAAATTCCTAGGAATATACTAGAGAAACAACTACCTGAGATGCCTGTGAGCCAGGCCCAGGGGGATTTCCTTAGAGTAGCACCAGGGTAACAGAGAAAACTGTTTCCTCTCAGCTTTTAAATTAGCCTCAGCTCTATAGAGAGAATATCTACACCAGTAAAAGAAGGGTCTTATGAGAGAAGAAGGAAATATCAGACATCCTGCAGTAGGATTTTGATGGAGAAATGCTCTTTCTTCCCCACTTTTGCTTGTTGGTAGTAAATCAGTTTATACTCATCGACAATAAATTGAGAAACCGTGAAGTTGTTCCATTTTATAACAGAAAGTTGGAAACTGGTAGAAATAGAGATAGCAGCATAGCAAGATTCTGTAGAAAATGGCAGAGATGCCAGGAAAGGCTCTGTAGCTGGAGATGGAGCAAGAGAAAATGGGCAAGGTAAAGAAGGTGAAAAAACCTTCCATGGCTTTCTATGGGAAGAAAATAAGAAAAAATTGATCAACAAGTTTTAGGGTGGGAAGATTAATCCCACAGGTGGACATATAACTGATTGATTTTACCATGAGTGTACGTGACATTTTGACGTGAACACAGAGGTTCCCAGGTCAGAAAGGGAGAACTAATTAACCCAAGGTTTAGGACTGATGGAGTCAAGTGGGTGGAATAACCCAGAAATGTAAACGCCTTAATAAGGTGAACATTGGTTACCCCTGTGTCGTTCTCACTAAATCAAGGAAAGAGACCCAATCGATCGTTAATTTCAGTGATTTACACAGTGTTTGAACATAAAAGTTTTTGCTCAAGGTCACAGTTTTCTGCTTTAAATGGCTGCCTAGGGACTATGCTGAAGAGGATATTGCCAGAGAAGCAGCAGGGCAGGATGCTGGTTTCAAGGGTAGTCTTTGACAGCCATTTTCTTGGTGATTATCCCAGTGTTGAAATGCCTGGAAGTCTTATTTTGGGAGGTTTCATAGCTTGTACTATAATACATGAAGAGAGAAAGAGTCATTGTGGGATGTGTGTTTTAATTACGGGAAATATGTTTGTTTGTTTGTTTGTTTTCCTGAGAGTACTGAGAGTTTCAGATAACCTCTTGAGATATCTGGATATAGAAACGCTGATGTAGAACTCAGGGCAAGAGGCTCTTTTACGCCTGGGATCTGCCTCTGTGGGAAGTTGCTCAGTGAGTGAGCAAGGCTCTCACTGTATTGATCAAAGTAATGAGGTGCTGTCATGTTAAATCCAAGCAAGTCCCAGATCACCTATTTAGTAGGTGTTCTCCTTAGCCACTCTTAAGTTGGGTGATTAAACAATGATTCTTAAAGTGAAAAACATGACATCTTGCCTTTGATTTAGAAGTTGGGAGAATAACGTTTATCCATTGTTGAAACCTAGTTTAAAATCTTCATTTGTCTTTGTAGCAGTATCAGGTATCCAGCAGATGTCGCTATTATAGTCTGTGTTTCTTTTTTTGGCTTTACTGAGTAATGTTTACGGAAGTTGCAATTTGTGAGGCAATACTTTATCAGTGGTCTAGTGACAGTTTCTATTCGTTTGCTGCTATGTAGAGTACTAAATCAAATTACCGGCCTGAGTATTCTTTGTGAAAGTACTTTTCTCTCTATAAGCATAAAATGCAAAATTTTCCTGGCTATATATTTTATTGTCTCACATATTGAAAATGTAAATTTTTTAATAAACAAAGGTACTTTAATTTCTTTTTACCACTAATGCTACATATGTATTCAACTTTCAGTCTAAAAATAGGGCTCAGATAATTGGAGCTGTTTTTCCTCACATTTCTGACACCAAATATGTGGGTTTTTCTCCTTCATACCAACAAATTCTCTGGCACCAGCTGAGTGTCTTACAATTTACTTCAGTTCTGCCACTATCTACCTGGAGTTAGCATCAGACCCATAAGCTAAGGGCTCAGACCCACAAGACTACCACGACTTCAGATACCAATCACAAGTCTCACATCTCCTATACCTCTGACTGTCTGGCTATACATTGAGAGTCCCCACAATCCCCTCCTCAGGTTTGATAATTTGCTAGAATAGTTTATAGAACTCAGGAAACCACTTCACTTACCATTACTGGTTTATTATAAAGGATACAACTCAATAATAGTCAAATGGAAGAAATGCATAGGGTAAGGTGTGCAGGAAGTAGCACAGAGCTTCCATGCCCTCTGAGAACACTACTCTCCCAGCACCCATGCGTTCACCAGCCTGAAAACTCTCCAAACCTCATCACTTAGGGGTTTTTATGGAAGTTCCGTTACATTGTCATGATTGGTTAATCATTGGCCATTGGTGATTGACTCAATGACTAATCCCTCTCTGCTCTCCAGAGATTGGGTTGGGGAGGACCCAGAAGTTCTCTCTAATCACATGATTGGTTCCTCTGGCAACCGACTCTCCATCCTAAAGCTATCTAGAGGTCCACCAAGAGTCACCAACCTAGCATAAACTCAAGTATAGTTAAAAGGGGCTTGTAAATAACAAAAGACTCCTAGCGTTCCTATCACTCACTTTCAAGGGTTTTAGATGCTTTTGTGCCAGGAACTGGGGACAAAGAACAAATACAATTGTCCCTCGGTATATGTGAGGGATTAGTTCTAGGACCCCCCAATTCATATACCAAAATCCAAGCATACTCAGTCTTGCAGTCAGCCCTGCAGAACCCACATATATGAAAAGTCAGCTCTATGTATATGTCAGTTTCACATCTTGTGAATACTGTATTTTTGATCCGTGTTTGGTTGAAAAATATCTATGTATAAAAGGACCTGTGCAGTTCCAGCCTGTGTTGTTCAAAAGTCAATTGTTGGGCAGGCATGGTGGTTCATATCTGTAATTCCAGCACTTTGGGAGGCTAAGGCAGGCAAAGATCAGAATTTCCGCCAACATGGTGAAACTCTGTCTCTACTAAAAATACGAAAAAGAGCTGGGTTTAATGGTTCGTGCTGGTAATCCCAGCTACTCAGAAGGCTACGGCAGGAGAATCACTTGAACCCAGGCGCAGGGGGTTGCAGTGAGCTGAGATCGTGCCACCGCATTCCAGCCTGGGTGACAGAGCAAGACTCTATCTCAGAACAAAGGTTGATTATATATATTTCTTGTTATATAAAAATATAATGTCACAGACAGTTATCACAGATAATTTCTAGTGAGTCTTTCAAAATATTTCCTGACTTCATAACTATATATTCCATTATTTAACTTTAAAACGTTCTAGGAGCCATGAATGAATGTCTTCCCAACTATTTCATAAATGCAATATTCAAGAGGTTAAGGAAACAGCTCCTCTCTTGCTTTAAACAAAAGATCATACCTGAATTTGGAAACTGGTATTAGGGTAAAAGGCTAAATGTGGCTTAAAGAACAAAGAAGATTAGTTATCTCTTAATAACCATTTTAAGGTAAGAAGTTCAGTTGCAGAGCAACTCCGTTAATGCAATTGTTGGTTTAAGGCAGCCTCATCAGTGGCATGGTTGAGGCTGGGTTGCTGGGAGTTCCAGCCGGCTATAATGAGAAGGAAAAGTGTGGAAGGAGGCGTGCTCACACTCGTGAGGCCTGGACCCAGAGGTGATCCACATCATTCTGCTTGCTTCATTGTTAAAATTTACTTATATGATGACCTCTAACTGCAAAGGAGTTTGGGACATTTGTGTGTCCAGGAGAAGAGGGAGAATGGACTTTGGAAGACAACTAGTAGTTTCCACCATAGGTCTAGCGGTTCATGAGTTTGATTGGCAATGACCTTCATCCATGGTTCTTGGTGTTCTTTTCAGGAGGTACACTCAGTGTACAGAATTTTGGCTGGGATTTTGAATATTGGGAACATTGAGTTTGCAGCTATTTCCTCTCAACATCAAACTGATAAAAGTGAGGTGCCCAATGCTGAAGCTTTGCAAAATGGTAATTATTTGATATTTGTGTGCTGTGTTGTTGCCAAAGCATGTGCTTCTTTTACTTTGGTAGTTTTATAAGGCCCTGTAAAATACAGTGCAGCATTTGCTGGTCCTTCTAATGGCTCTGGATGTTTTCACCGACTAGTATTTCCCCAGGGATGTCCTGTGGAACACCAGTGTTCCTTCCATTAGCTGCTAGTTTTCTGCAGAAAATAATTCTATGACAGGTAATTTTGAGCAGTGGTTTTTAACCTTGGCTGTTTTTCAAAAATCCTCTACAAACTGAAAAAAATACAGGAGGTTGGACCTATTGGGAATCTCTGAATCCGTTAAATCAGCATATACAGAAGAGAAAGCAGGCACCTATTTATTTTGAAAGTTCCACAGGTAGTTATGGTGGCACAATGAGTAAGAATCCTCAATTATGAAAAACAAACAAATAAACTGATTTAAATAAAGTAAAACTCTTTTTGTGTTAAACTGTAGGTCATTTTAGGGCCTTTAATATACGAATGTATTTTGTGACTAAGGGTAGAATACTGTCTGCAGCTATTTCTCCAACTTATTGGTCAAAAGGCCACCTCCTCTTCCTTTTCTTCATCAAGCATCTATGAAGTGAGAGCTTTCAGAACAGTTTGAGAGATACTGTGTCAGGCTGGAAGCTTCTTGGGGTTAGGGTCCTAGTTTGTTTTTCTTTGAGTCTAAAATACCAGGATGGAGTCTGGCACATAGTAGATGTTGAATAAATGCTGACAGACTGACTGAAGGAAGGTCTGGCTACGTTCTGTGTCATCCTTACTCTTTGTTTCAGCTGCCTCTGTTCTGTGCATCAGCCCCGAAGAGCTCCAGGAGGCGCTCACCTCCCACTGTGTGGTCACCCGGGGCGAGACCATCATCCGTGCCAACACCGTAGACAGGGCTGCAGACGTTCGAGATGCCATGTCCAAAGCCCTGTATGGGAGGCTCTTCAGCTGGATTGTGAATCGCATTAACACACTCCTGCAGCCAGACAAAAACATATGGCAAGTTCCTCAGAGAGCAGAGGGCTCCGGAGAGCTGTCATTAACCTCACCGTCTCTTAGCGTTTGCAAAAGGAAGCATTGGGTCCTCTCTGGGGTTTTCTTTCTTTTTTTTTAAAGATGGAGTTTCGCTTTTGTTACCTAGGCTGGAGTGCAATGGCGCAATTTCGGCTCACCGCAGCCTCCGCTTCCTGGGTAGCTGGGATTACAAGCACGCTCCACTATGCCCAGCTAATTTTTTATGTTTTTAGTAGAGACGGGTTTCACCATGTTGACTAGGATGGTCTCAATCTCTTGACCTCGTGATCCACCCACCTCGGCCTCCCAAATTGCCAGGATTACAAGCTTGAGCCACCGCGCCCGGCTGGGGTTTTCTTTATTAAAGCTTTCAGGCCTTTTCTTTTAGAAGACACAGGTGAGATCCAGGAGACTTGAAGCATTTGTACCTGACAGGCAAATGACTGAAGGAGCCACTAAAGTGTAGTATTTGAGAGAATAGTCTTGGCTGGGAGCTGGACAAACTGAGTGTGCAGCCAAATTCTACAGCTTAACCCATTTATGCCTGAGGTTGCAATTTTTTGAATTTTTGCAATCAGACCTTGGTGATGACCTTGAGCAGTAGGATGTAAATAACTCCCATATGCTTAGCGTTCCAATAATGGAACACCGGGCATAAATGGGTTTTAATCAGCTGCACGTTCTAAGTCAGTTTTCTCACCTGTAAAATGAGGATAATAATATCCTTTTCATAGTGTTATTTACAGAATCAGAGATATTTTATGAATGTTTTTAACGCACAGTATCTTGCATTATTTTTCCTACTTCTTCGACTGCTTTTTCTTGCTCTTTCCTAAGCATGGGGGTTTCCTATATTGGGGAAGAATTCACCACATCAAATTCTGAAGAGTACTCTTCCAGTTACCTTTGTGGGTAGATAGGTGGGAGAATAAATAAGCAACAGCTATAACCGCCTCAAACAAAGGGACTTTTAAAAATCTATTTTTTATATATGAAGTTTCTCAGTAAGATTTTAAAGGATTCTACTGCTTAAAAAAGAAGTTGAAAATACTGTTGACAGATAAAGGAACAAATAGTTTAAGACATAAACTGCTTCTTTTCTTAGAGGTGGCAGCATACTCTTTCCATCAGTGGGTGAATTTGGTACTCGGGTTGATAAACACTTGTGCACGTATATTCTCCTCATCTTGAGACGGGTGTTTCCTCTCCTAAAGAGTTTCGTTCTTCTCTGTCGTGCAGTAGTGCAGAAGATGGAATGAATGTGGGGATCTTGGATATCTTTGGATTCGAGAATTTTCTGAGAAATTCATTTGAGCAGCTCTGCATAAACATCGCCAATGAGCAAATCCAGTACTATTTCAATCAGCACGTTTTTGCTCTTGAGCAGGTAATAGTGAACTCTGAAGTAACTAAACTTGATGGGGAAAAGGTGTCTCCAAGTTGCCCACAGTTTGCAGCAGAAAGCCTGTAGATTAACAGGTAAAAGACTCTAGAGAGGAAATAGGGTGAAGTAGTCCTGGCTAAATAGTCTAAATTTGTCTGAAAAAAAAGAGATCTTGATTTCTGTGGAAAGGTATATTTCCTTCCTCACTTGAGTGGAGCTGGTGATAAGTTACTCATTTAAATCTTGCACCAAAACTCTTTTGAGCATATTGCTGAAAAGAGCAATATGCACTTTTGCATATTGCTGTGTCCTTTCTACTTAATTAACCAATATCTATGATTGTGTTCAAAATGACACAGGATGACCTTGAATTCAGGACTAGGTTCTTAACTGCTACACTAGCCCTCCCTATCCCCTATCTCCTGTGAACCAGATCCCACAGTAACTGGAGAGGTATCTCCAGGGGGAAGTAAGATGTGTTCTTGGTTTTCTAGAAATGGAAATCTTCCCTCTATGAGTTTAATAATAAATAAGACATAGTGAGAAACTAGTGGACCCAAGGGATGGGGGCTCTTTTCCTGTGGCAGCAGCCTGTGAGCAGTCTGTTCAACCCCAACCTTACTTAAACCCTAAGACTCTTCTGTATGAAGTAGTTACAATGATGAAACATTCTGGCCAAGACTCTTGGATACAGGGATAATTGTTTTAATGCAGGCGTGAGGACACACAAACTAAACTGTGATTAGATAGACACAAAGACCTTTCGTAACAATATCAGCATTGCTTTTCTCACTGGAGCTGGATAAATCTGTACAGCACTCCTCTCCCAATCCACTCTTGTTTCAGTCCAGGTTCCTTCCATTTATTTCCCTGGTAATCTGGAGTTTTTCTAGTTTTCCAACCCTAGATGACTCCTTTGTAGAATTCCTTGCAGAAGAGAAATCTCTTTTCTTGGTTTAAACCATATTTGTTACCAAAACAAATTTTTTTTCAGCTTTACTTCCTTGTACATTTGTTTGTTTGTTTGTTTTGAGACAGAGTTACACTCTGTTGCCCAGGCTGGAGTGCAGTGGCGCAATTTCAGCTCATTGTGACTTCCGCCTCCCAGGTTCAAGTGATTCTCCTGCCTCAGCCTCCTGAATAGCTGGGATTACAGGAGCATGTCACCAGGCCCAGCTATTTTTTTGTATTTTTAGTAGAGATGGCATTTCACCATGTTAGCCAGGATGGTCTCGATCTCCTGACCTGGTGACCCACCCACCTTGACCTCCCAAAGTGCTGGGGTTACAAGCATGAGCTACCACACCTGGCCCTTGTACATTAGTTTCTAAATGATAAGTTACCAAGTCCACGTTTGAGAGAGAGCTTTTGCTAGGTTTAGCTGCCTGCCATAGGCCACTCGTAAGTCAGATTTAAATGCATAGCCTCAATGGTATGCGGAAGATTCCTTTACTATACACATAAAACATATCCTGCTTTCCACATGCATTCAATATTGCCTAACCCAGAAAGTCCATGATAAAGTATCCTGGTGGTACCAAGACTAGTTTCGGGCTGGAGAGATTCACAATCCATTTCCCTCCAGATGGAATATCAGAATGAAGGCATTGATGCTATGCCCGTGGAATATGAGGACAACCGCCCACTCTTAGACATGTTCCTCCAGAAACCCCTGGGACTGCTTGCGCTTTTGGATGAGGAAAGTCGGTTTCCCCAAGCAACTGACCAGACCCTGGTTGGTAGGTACCTTCTGAGAAAAAGACATATATATTTAGAACAAAACTTGGCTCATGTCATCAATTGAGTGTGCTTTAATAAATTTACCTTACCTTAATAAATTTGCCTATATTTTGTCTATGTGGTGGGTTGTAAGAATATAGGCCTTCTTTTTCATTGAATTGAAATGTTCTGGTAGAATTTGAGTCTTAAAGCAAACCTATCGCTATTCCTAACCCCTTCCCACCCTCCTATTCCTGCCAACATGATTAGCATTAGCCTATGTTGATATCATTTTTACACCGTCCTCTCTCTTCTTTCCTATAGTCAATGTTTACTTCTCCTCCTTTGTGTGCCCCCAACTCATGTCTTCACCTGGACCCCCATTCACCTCTAATCTCATTTGGCACAGAAGCCCTTTCCAGCCTCCTGGCTTCCAGGCTCCTACTTTCACCATATACCCTGGACCTGCCAGCTAGTTTTAGTCTTTCTAAAGCCACCTTCTCATTAGGTTACTGTTATCTATAAGATGAATATAGGGCACCTCCCCTTGACATCAGAGGCCCTCTCCTCTGTTCTGTACCCTATTCCTTTGGAATCTTCAATGTTTTTCACAACCTTTGTTCCTCACTGAGATTTGAGGTGCCTGGGGCAATAAGCCTCAGTCTTTACATGCCATTAGTGCTTAGCAGTTTCTCACACCTAGTAGGCTTTCAACCACAGCACTAGCAAAAACTGTGTGTTAAAGGAGGAGCAGAAAGTTTCAAGCCTCTTCCCCAGGTGGAAAATTGATTTGTCGCAGAGATTCACTTTTATGAGTTGAAATCGTAGCCCTCAGTGGTTTTCTTTTATATATAATATTGTCACAAGTCGTCCAGATGAGTTTAAACCAGGGTCCTCTGCCTTCTATGGGATATCTTCACGGTTCTAAAACTAACTGGCAGGGCCTCTGATGTCATCAGTGTCCATGCTGGGAGTTCCTACAAACAGCAGGAGAACATACGATCTCAGAGCACAGCCTGACTAAAGACTACACTACACAACTAAGCAAGGATGTAAGGATAAATACCCATCATATCGATGATCTTGCTCTACCCTTGTTAATAACAAGGTCTTCTTCTGAAAGCCCTTATTCTAAGTCACTCATGGCTCGAGGAACAAGTTTTTGTTTGAAAGAGGAAATAATTCACATTGTAACTCTCCAATGTAAAAATCCACACAGATAAATTTGAAGATAATCTACGATGCAGATACTTCTGGAGACCCAAAGGAGTGGAGCTGTGCTTTGGCATTCAGCATTATGCTGGAAAGGTGAGGCCAGTGTGAGTTATTAGACTCGAATGTGACAAAGCGTAAGTGTCTATATTACTCTGTCTGTGCTGCTCGTGAAATTGCTTGCAGATTTCTTTCGCCTTTCAATTCTTCCTGAATACCTAATCATAATCCTTAAAGTTTCTCGGTGGTGCTGCTCACAGAAAGTTGCCCCTGGCAGAGACGCAGTTTCTCACTGAGGTGGCCCACAGAGTCGCCATCTGCTTCTCACCTGAGGTTTGGCCTATAACTGACAGCTCTCCAGAGAGAAAACATATTACAGCTTTTTGCAGTGTTTAGCGGTAAATGTTCACATTCTAAAGTCATTTAGTGACATATAGGTAATGGAAGAAGGTTAATATCACAGTGGGGCTCAGTTTTTAGTACTTTAATCATATGTCTAAGGGGCCTGAAAGTGTCCAGATGAAAAGAAAAAAAATTCACATTATTATCCAGATGTTAAGCTCTTACAGCTTAACTGAAATTTCCACTTTTTATACATTATACCTCAGTCTCAATTTCAAGTTCCTGAAGCAGATTAGTGACAGATTCAGGAAATTCCCTATCCTATAACCCAAGCTCCTTGCTTATGTGATTCCCAAAGGAGCCATTTGAGTTATGGCTAATTGGCTCCTCTGGGGTCTGCTGAGGCTGTAGGTCCAGAAAATAGGTAAGAGTCCAATAAAAGGCATTTTTGATTATTTTATTGATTTAAGATGTATTATCTTTCATATTTAATATCATGGCATTGGAACTAATTTTTCTAACTGGATATTGGGAAATTCTAGTACAAGGGAAGGGGATTGTTTTTTCTCCACCTAATACTTTATGGTATGTATTTTGAATCTTTGTTAGAAATTGTAATTCGGGCTGGGTGCGGTGGCTCATGCCTGTACTTCTAGCATTTTGGGAGGCTAAGGCAGGCGGATCACGTGAGGTCAGGAGTTCAAGACCAGCTTGGCCAACATGGTGGAACCCCGTCTCTATTAAAAATACAAAAAAAATTAGCTGGGCATAGGCCGAGTGCAGTGGCTCATGCCTGTTATCCCAGCACTTTGGGAGGCAGAGGTGGGTGGATCAAAAGGTCAAGAGATCGAGACCATCCTGGCCAACATAGTGAAACCCTGTCTCCACTAAAATACGAAAATTAGCTGGGTGCAGTGGTACATGCCTGTAGTCCCAGCTACTCAGGAGGCTGAGGCAGGAGAATTGCTTGAACCCGGGAGGCGGATTTTGGTTGCAGTGAGCCGAAATCGCACCACTGCACTCCAGCCTGGCACCTGGCATCAGAATAAGACTCTGTCTCAAAAAAAAAAATTAACCGGCATGGTGGCCTGTGCATGTAATCCCAGCTACTCAGGAAGCTGAGGCAGGAGAATTGCTTAAACCCAGAAGGCGGAGGTCACAGTGAGCTGAGATTGTGCCAGTACACTCCAGCCTGAGCAACAGAGCAAGACTCCATCTCAAAAAAAAAAAAAAAAAAGAAAGAAAGAAATTGTAACTCAGTTTTTACCCTTAAATATTTCATTTACCTTAGCATATTAATGTCCTCTTCAGAGTCTGAAATACCACCATCTTCCCTGATTCCCCTCCCTGTTCCTGTCCTCTTCCTCTCACCTCTCTCTCCATCTCACTGTCCTTTTACACCTGTTTCCTACCCACCCCTCTTCTTGACTCTCTTTTCCTTCCTTATTTTAGGGGAAGAACTTTTTTTCCTGACTGTGTTTTTGCTGCATGCATTTACGATTCAAAGCTTATTTGTAGAGAAGGAATTATGTGAAGGTGTTCCTTAAAATTTATCTGAACTGGATCCCCTCTGTTCTGAGAACCAAGAACTACTCAGCATCCTTGAGTAATCGCTCAGATTCATGAGGACTGAGGGAGGCAGTGAGAGTACTTAAAGTAGTTGTGAGCACAGGGCCAACCTGCCTGAATTTTGGTGCCTACCTACCACGTGTGAAATGTGTGACCATGGGCACATTACTCAGCCTCTTCCTAAGTCTCTACCTGCCTACCAATAAAACGGAGATAATAATAGTGTTTACCTCATAGGATGGATGCTTTGCACATGGTATCTAATATATTTTAATAATTATTCTGATGTGATTCATCTTTGATAGGGCTCTTCAAAAGACAACTAGACAGTAAGTTAAGATAAACTGGCCTGTCAAGATCATAATTTTTCCCCTTATCTGGTGCTCTAGATATAAAAGCATGGCTATGTCAAGATGAGCTGTACACAGAGGTTGGTTAATGACAGGCTAGACAGTTTGCCAATGTCACCACTGATGGAGAGTTGACCTGGCTAACTTGCCATTTGCTATTCATGTTACAGGTATTATATGATGCTTCTGGGGTTCTTGAGAAGAATAGAGACACTCTCCCTGCCGATGTGGTTGTGGTCCTGAGAACGTCAGAAAACAAGCTTCTTCAGCAGCTCTTCTCAATCCCTCTGACCAAAACAGGTACCTGGGAGCCCTCTGATAGCCCTGCTCCTAATACTTTTGCAAGATCAGGTGGCATTTTTCAGTTAGTGTCCAAATATTGCCAGGGCTGCACCACCAACATGGAGTGTCTTTAAGCAGGAGTAAGGGTCTAAATTCAAGAAAAGGAAAGTGATCGTTTCTTTTGTAATTTAGTTGCACAGTGTCAGTGTGTACACAGACACATGTCCATCCACACATAAACATACATACCCGGTCCATAACATCAGCTCTCAGACTTTCTCTTCCTTCTTTGCAGTCTTCCCTTTATAAAGCCATATGAAATCATTAATTCATGCTAAGCACCCTAGGATAGTCTCCGTTTACCAAGACTCATCAGGAAGATTATTTCTATTTGCGTGTGATTCCAGGTGAATGGAGTGTGCTGAATCAGAGGCATCAGAGGTCACGGGTTCCTCAAAGATCATCTTTGTCCAATTTCTGCCTAGTTATGACCCCACCCCACCTCTCTCCTAACCAACAGATCCATCAATGGCCTATATACATGGCCTTTGCCTACTTACAGTTACCTTCTGTTTAGTTGCTGACCGTCCTCATGCCAAAAAAGCAGGAAACTAGGGAAAGTAGGGCCAAAGAACAGAACTTCGAGGTCTTAACTGTTTTTCCAAATGGGTTCTAATTGAGTCAACCTTTTAAAATTTACCTGGGATTCTGCTGCTTTTAGCTGGGCAGCCAACTCAGTCTTCTCACAGCTCTACTCTCAAGGGCTTTATGTTTTTTAAGCTAGGTCTGGAAGTAGCTTTGGGCATGCTTTTAAGAAAAAAAGGAAGAGAAACTTCTTTATCACTGTTCACTGTTCACTATTTCCTCTTCTTTTCTTCCCTACATCCCTCTTACTGGCTGCCAGGTCTGATTTTTAGCAACTTGCAGAGGAATGAAAAGCCTGGCTAAGAAGAAAAGCCACAGTCTCCAGCCTTTGCTTCATCTTAACTTGGAAGGAAAGTTGAAATCAGGCTAATTCTTCAAACATGCTCCAGTAAGCAGAACTAGTAGCAGTGCCCATCAGAAGGCTGCCCTCCAGCTTCCATTCCAGACCTTCCTTGAGGCAGCCGGGGTGTAATTGAATATGGACTCCCGGGAGCTCGGGGCAGGTATGGAAAAGGCTGGTTGGTGTTTCCTTACCAGCGACCCAGGGGTGTAGACTCCTCATTAGGTGACTTCAGCACAGAGGTGAAGAGACAGCCATTACTGATAAGGGACATGCTCTTATTAGATGATTCCAAAATCCATCTAAATAACTCTTCAGCTGGCATTTACCTCCTCCCATAAATATTAGTTACGACTTGTCAAAACTGTTCACAGCCTTGGAATTTCCAACTTCAACCTTTGGCAAAATAAAAACAATTTCATGGCCCGGATCACTAGGTGGCGCTGTGCAGAAAGTAAGGACCTACAGCCATCCTCTGTTCTCTCTCCACTCGCCTGACAGTGGTGGAACAGGAACAAAGAGATAGCCTCCGCTGCTGCTGCTTTTTTTCCCCTCCCAGAGAGCTTTTCTCTTGTCTTGTAACTGTTTCTGAATCTTGTTTTGAAACTACACTTCACACCATTTGATAGAAAGAAAAGTGAAAAATAAGAATAGAAACAAACGTGATGTACCAATAGGCTTGCCAGTATTCCTCAGCTGTATATTATGCATAGTAATTTCCTTTGAGAGCCTGAGCTTGAGCATAGCTTAGGATTCTCCACGTTTTGAGTATGATTAAGAAGGCACAACCATAAAACTAATAAGCATGATTCTGTTTTCTTTTTGCGGAATTATTTACGTAGGAATGAATTCAATCAACAAACATATAGAACAGCTTCTAGTAATAAGGTACTTTTTAGGCAACAAGGGGAATGTAACAGTACAGATACTATGGCTTTGCCATACCATACACCAACTAGAACTTTCTTTTTTTTCTTTTTTGAGATGGTGTCTTGCTCTGTCACCCAGGCTGGAGTGCAGTGGCATGATCTCAGCTCATTGCAACCTCCGCGTCCCAGGTTCAAGCAATTCTCCTGCTTCAGCCTCCTGAGTAGCTGGGACTACAGGTGTGCGCCACCACACCTGGCTCATTTTTTGTACTTTTAGTAGAGACAGGGTTTCACCATGTTGGCCAGGATAGTCTCAATCTTTTGACCTCATGATCCACCCGCCTTGGCCTCCCAAAGTGCTGGGATTATAGGCATGAGCCACCACATCTGGCCTCAACTAGAACTTTCTTTTGCCTTCATTTTCTGTATAGAATTGGGCACTAGTTCTCCTTATGACAGTAGTTGCCCTCAAACCTCAATTGTAACGTGATTGTGCATCCTAGGTTGAATATCAGAATATTACTTTTCTAACTTTAAAACATTCATAGTCTATATTTTTGGGGGTTATTATGTTACAACCTTTGAAGATGGGAAACCTCACTGGACAAAAATAAGTTGTGCTGTTAATCACCAGTGCTTGTTTCAAGCATATTCCTTTTATGAAGTGGAAGGTGCCTATACATCTTGAGATTCCCACTGGAAGCAAGGTCCCATACATCCTGGCACTTTGGAAAAGAATATGCTAATATTTTCAATGCATAGGAAACCATTGTCATTTTAGTTTTTCCTGTTTTAATTGTTTTATCAAAATTAAATGGAGTACTAGTTCAATAAGCATAGATATTATGGGCAATTACTTTGCAAACCTCTTTTGAGGAATGAACTACAGGAAGGAAGAAAAAGATCAAAGTTGGGAAGCCTTGGAGGCAATTGCCCGAAACATAAAAGGAGGTCCAGTGTTGGACTCCTGAATTCTGAAAAAGAAGAGAACATTTATTAGGAAGACCCGTAAGAGACGTTGGCAGTGCTCTGGCTCCTGATCTTGGTTGTGGTTATATGGATGTTCACGTTATATTTATTATGCTGTACATTTATGTTCTGTATACTTTTCTGTGTGTGCTTTCTGTGTCACAGTAATGTTGAGGTTTTTTTCCCCCAAAAGATGGAGAAGAACCCTTAAAAACTGAAGAAAATAAAGCTTGATGTGGTAGTGCATGGCTAGAGTCCCAGCTACTCAGGAGGCTGAGACGGGAGGATCACTTGAGCCTAGGAGTCCAAGGCCAGCCTGGGCAATATAGCGACACCTTCATCTCTGAAAATAATTAAAATTTTTTAAATGCAAAGAAAAACTTTAATTTCTTTATCTAAGGATTCCTGACAGTTAAGTTGAGGTTTTCTAGTAGATAGATTGCCACTGTCCTTTGCTTTCAAAAATAGGTGTCAGAGAGTCCTAGGCTCACTTTCCTCTTCTTTCAAGTTACCTCCTCTCTGGGCTGCTCCGCGGGTAACAATCCCTTCATTAGGATGTATCATATCCTCATATCCTAATGCAAAAAAAAGTATAGTCATGTATAGCTTAATGATGGAGATGCATTCTAAGAAATGCATCGTTAGGTGATTTCCATTGTGCAAACATCATAGAGTTCTTACACAAACCTAAATGATATAGCCTACTATACACCTAGGCTATGTGCTGTAGTCTACTGTTCTTAGGCTGTAAACCTGTACAGTATGTTGCTGTACTGAATGTTGTAGCTAGTTGTAAGATAATAGCAAGTATTTGTGTATCTAAACACATCTAAACATAGAAAAGGTACAGTACAAAGATGGTATGATAATCTTAACGGACCCACCAGTGTATATGCAGTCCATTGTTGGCCAAAATGTCACATGGCATATGACTGTACTGGGGCTTGATTTAATTTCTTATCAAGGTTGAAAGGATCAACCTCTGTGTGTATATGTGCAATCATAATATGAAATCATATATAGTAATCCAGTTGGCATTTTCCTGTTTCCAGCTCCCACTTTCCAGAGTAGTGAGGAGATTAAAAACCATAAGGAGTGGAATAATGAGGCCCAAGGTCACCAGGAGACAGGGCTCCTCCCAGGTTTCTGCAGCCCCCTTCTTTTTTTTTTTTTGTTTTGAGACACACTCTTGCTTTGTCACCCAGGCTGGAGTGTAGTGGTGTGATCTCAGCTCACTGCAAACTCCGCCTCCTGGGTTCAAGCTAATTTATGTATTTTTAGTAGAGATGAGGTTTCACTGTATTGGCCAGGCTGGTCTCCAACTCCCGACTTCCTGATCCTCCCGCCTTGGCCTCACAAAGTGCTGGGATTACAGGCATGAGCCACTGCGCCCACCCATCTGCAGCCTTCTTCTGCTGATACACGGCTGCATCTTGTTGTGGAGGTGCCTGTGCCTGAGAGGCACACTCTCATTGCAAGGTTCTCAGTGAGGTTCTGGTGAAGGGAGGCAGCCACAATCAATATGAATTCTCTCAGATCTCTTCTCATGCTTATGCAACCAGCCTTTTGCCTGCAGATGGGCCACTTCAGACCTGATGAAATGTTCTTTGTAATACTTTCTATTGATAGGAAATTCTCTGAAGATTTTAGGTGTGAAAACTTGAAGTAGCAGCAACACTGCTTTCTAATCCTTCAGCTGGGACTTTTCAAACTGAATGATCCAGATAGAAAACATTAAAAGGAAGGATGTTGTAACAGGGTTTCATGGTGTATTTTCCTGTTTGGGGAATGTTCCACTTGCTACTAGTAAACTGACAGAAAAGTTCAAAAGGCTCACGGGGAGAAAGAAAGAGAGGGTTTCGAAAAGAACTTGAAAATTTGCTTTTGTCTTTGAATCACGAATGCGTATTTTGGGGTGTTAAGGGAGTTATGAACTTGGAAAAATAAGAATAGCACCAGAGGGAACATTCTCTGAACCTCAAAGTTTGATTTTTGCTTCAGAACCTAGAACTGAGTTTTACCCTCATTGCTTTCTTCTGTCTGAAGACTCAGGTCTCTCCCTTGGAATTTGATTTGCAGTAAAAATCAACAATAAAGTATCTCTTTCTTGACTTCTATTTGCTCCTCTTTTTTGGATGGTGGGAACACTTCGACGTTCACTTTCATAACACTTCCACTGCTGAAATTCTTGCTGTCAGTTTTCTGAGTCCTGATTCTGTAATGCCCAAAATGAATTAAACTCTTAAGAGAGTGCCTTTTCGTAACCATCTCTCAGTTTACATTTTCCACTTATGGCCGTTGCTCTATCTGGACAGTTTAGCAAAAGGATCTGGCAGATGAGCTGAATCTAAGTGACAAAGTTTCAGGGACACAGACATGGATAGTGCCAGCTCTTCCTGAAATGGAGGCTCTGATGACCCAGCACCATCAGGGAGCCCTGGGGAGTGAGTTCCTCCTTACAAAAACCTACTTCTATTCAATTTGGGAGTGTACTTCAGTCAATAGATAATTATGTATTTTGAATCTGTCTAGATACGGTGCTATGCATAGGTTATTTCTAGAAGTAATACAACAGAGAGAGTGCTAAATCCCAAAATAGATGAAAGATGAGCAAAAAATCTAAATTCTGAACAGGCATGTAAATCCGTAAGTGAAGCTATATAACAACTATGTCCATACAAATAAAAATAGAAGGAAAAGCCAGGGAAATGTCATGGGTTAACATGAGGAAAGACTTCTTTTAACCAAGAAGAGCTTATTGGATTGGTGTTTGTTTGTTTGTAATAGGAGACTAGAGAAAATTGGACAGTCTGGGAGTAATGAGGCATTCTAAGCCAGGGTCTACAGCACTGGAAATGAGAGGGAGGTGGAAGTTAGCTGATTAAATCAATAGGACAAGGAGGAAAGAACTCTTTGGGCAGAGGGAGGTTATAAGGAGGAAGAAATGATGGCAGGCTGCTGAGCAGAGGGTGGCTCATGATGCCTGTCTGAACTGCTCTAAGTGGTTGGGCTGGGCTCCTGAAGAGCACAACTCTAGGGTGAGATAGAAAAACTTGAACAAGGGTGTTAAAGACTGACTAGTGAGAGCCAGGGTGCACCCAAGGCATCTGTGTGTATAGCTGTGTGTGAACAGGCACTCATTTAATACTTTTACATCCTAGATTTAGCTTTAGGATCCAGTTTGAGTAAATTTTTGTTTAAGATGTGAGGTTTAGTGTTTTGATGTTTTTTTCCATAACTGTGCCCAGTTGTTTCAAAACCATTTGTTGAAATAACTATCCCTTCTCCATTGAATTGTTTTTGCCCCATTGTCAAAAATCAATTGGTTATTGTTTATGTGAGTCTGTTTCATAAATCAAGGTATCTGCCTCTTCACCAATACCACACTATTGCAGATTTATAGTAAGTCTTAAAATCAGGTAGTATGATTCCTTCAACTTTATTCTTTTTCAAAAGGGGTTTGGCTATTCTAGTTCCTTTGTCTTTCCATATAAATTTTAAATGCATCTCGTCTATATCTATAAAAAGTCCTCCTGGGATTTTGACTAGAATTGCATTAAATCTACAGATGAATTTAGGAAGAATTGGCAACCTTGCTGTGTTGAATATTCCATTCCATGGACATGGTATGTCTACTTATTTGGATCTTGTTTGATTTATTTAACCAATATTTTGTTATTTACAGTATACAGATCCTGTACATGTTTTATTAGATGCATACCAAAGTATTTCAATTTATAGAACTAGTATAAATGGGTATTTTAATTTTGATTTTAATTATTCATTGCTAATATGTAGAAATACAGATGACTTTTCTTTTTGTGTACTGACTTTGTCACTCGTAACCTTGCTAAACTCATTAGTCCTAGAAGGTCTTTTGTTTTTTGTTTTTGTATATTCCTTGGGATTTTCTGTATAGACAATCATGTTGTCTGTGAATGAGAACTCTTTTGTTTCCTCCTTTCTGATCTTATACTTTTTATTTGTTTTTCTTACCTTATTGTACTGGCTAGGACTTCTACTGTGATGCTGGATAAAAGTGATGAAAGGAGGCATATTGCTTTGTTCCTGATCTTGAGGAGAAAGCATTCTGTCTTTAACCATTAAGTATGATGTTAGCTGTGGGTTTTATATAGGTGCCTTTGCACTTACTGTTCCCTATATCTGGGAACACTTTTTTTTCCTAAGAGATACCCATGGCTAACATCTCTCTATTCAGATCTTTTCTCGAAACCTAACTTTTCTGGCTATTCTGTTTAAACCTTCAACCTATTCAACATTTTTGTCCCCATTGCTGTTTTATTTTTCTTCTTGGTGCTTATTACTACCTTACCTGTTGTATGCATTTTACTCATGTATCTTGTTTTTGTCTGTCTTCCTTTGCTGTAATGTAAGCTCTAAGAGGGTAGGGAATTTATCTCATTTGTTCATTACTGTGCCCTCAAAGCCTTAAAATATAACTGGAAGATAGTGGGCATTCAATATATTTTTGCTCAATAAATGAATAGATAGATGAGCCAAATCTGTGTATCCACCTGCATTTCCTGTCGGTCTGTCTTCCCTCTATATATATATATATTTTTTTTTTTACAAAGATACCACATGACCAGGGTATCTATGTTTCTTCTGGCCTAAGGGCTTCTAAACCATCCCTGCTCTTACTACAGATAAGATGCTCTCTACTTGTACATAGCATCCCTTTCTCTCTTACCTCCACAAAGATTTTGATCCTGTAGTTATTTCTCATTTCTTCTGTATATCTGTTTATTCCTCTTAATGTGATTGTTCTTACATAGTCTCTTTCATCTTTTTAATCATTTCTTATGGGTTGAATTGTGTGCCCTCCAAAAAAAGATACATTGAAATCCTAAGCCCTAGTACCTCAGAATATGACCTTATTTGGAATTAGGGTATTTACAGAGATAGTCAGCTTAAAATGATGTTTTTAGGGTGAGCCCCTAATCCAATATGAATGACGTTCTTATAAAAAGGGGAAATCTCAACACAGAGACACACACAGGGAAAACACCATGTGAAGATGAAAGCGGAGTTCATAGTGATGTATCTATAACATCTCTCCCCTGAACCTGCTAACCGAACTCTCTGCTTCTCCACTTGCCTTATATAGCCCAACAGCCATCTTAAAAGATACAAATTAGATTGTGTCACTCTCTGTTTAAAGCTTCCACTGGATCTCATCATACCTAGAATATAATCCAAACTCCTTTTTTTTTAACCTACAAACTCCTATGTAATCTGTACTGCCAGTATCTCTGTCCTCACTTCCTTGAAGTCTTTCATTTACTCTGTCTTCATTTTTTTCCTTAGGTATTCCCAAGCCTTTTCCTGACTCTGGTCCAGCTGCTCACTCTGCCTGGAACATACTTTCCCCAGATTTCTATGGGTCCATCTCTTTCTTGCGAGCCAGAATTTAAGCTCAAATGTCACCTCCAAAGAGAGGCCTTGTCTGTCTACCCAATGGAAAGTACCCCTCTCTTCCCCACTTATTCTATTACATCATCTGTTTAACTGTCTCTTTCAAGAGCCGACAAAAGTCTTTCTCTATCCCTGTGCCCACTCCATGCTGCCTGTAAATGACTTGAAGATAGAGCCCTTATTGGTCCTGTTTACTACCGTATATCCATGACCCAGAGCAGTGCCCAATGCATAGAAAGTACTCAATACATGTTTGTTAAATAACTCAGATAACTACTGCAAGATGGAAACTAAAGTTGAAATCCAAGTCTGGACTCCCAGTCTAAGGCTCTATATTAGTATGCTAGGGGTACTATGTCAAAGCACCCCAGATCGAGTGCCTTAAATAACAGAAATGTATTGTCCTCATTCTGGAGGCTAGAAGTTCAAGACAAACACGAAGGCAGGGTTGGTTCCTTCTGGAGGGCTCTGAGAGAGCGTTTGTTCCAGGCCTCTCATCTAGCTTCCAGTGGTTTTCTGGCACTCTTTGGTGCACCTTTGTTTCTGCACCAGCCTTCTGTCTGCCTTAACCTCCACAAGGCATTCTCCCTCCACATCTGTGTTCAAGTACTCCTCACGTCCACTTTGTTTTTTGAGAGGGAGTCTCACTCTGTCGCCCGGGCTGGAGTGCAATGGCACAATCTTGGCTCACTGCAACCCCTGCCTCCCAAGTTCAAGCAATTCTCATGCCTCAGCCTCCCAAGCAGCTAAGGTACCTGCAACCGTGCCTGGCTAATTTTTGTATATTTAGTAAAGACAGGGTTTTACTATTTTGGCCAGGCCAGTCTCAAACTCCTGACCTCAGGTGATCTGCCTGCCTCAGCCTCCCAAAGTGTTGGGATTACAGGTGTGAGCCACCACGCCCTGCCAAGTTTCCCCTTTCTATAAGAACATCAGTCATAATGGATTAGGGATCCACCCTACTCCAGTATGACCTCATCTAAACTTATTAAATCTAAAAGGACCTATATCTAAATAAGGTTACATTCTGGGCCGGGCGCGGTGGCTCAAGCCTGTAATCCCAGCACTTTGGGAGGCCGAGACGGGTGGATCACGAGGTCAAGAGATCAAGACCCTCCTGGTCAACATAGTGAAACCCCGTCTCTACTAAAAATACAAAAAAAATTATTTGGGCATGGTGGCGTGTGCCTGTAATCCCAGCTACTCAGGAGGCTGAGGCAGGAGAATTGCCTGAACCCAGGAGATGGAGGTTGCGGTGAGCCGAGATCGTGCCATTGCACTCCAGCCTGGGTAACAAGAGTGAAACTCCGTCTCAAAAAAAAAAAAAAAAAAAAAAAAAAAGGTTTACATTCTGAGGTACTTAAGGGTTAGGACTCCAACATATGAATTTTTTAGAGACACAGTTCAATGTATAACAGGCTCTTTTTGAGTGGGAGGGGACAGGGGATTGGGAGAGCTTAAGGTACTGAAGCATCACCAAGGAGGATGGAGTGGGGCTGCCAAACCCTAGGCCTGGGTGAGGATGGGACCAGCTTCCTGGGTTTAAATCACCCAGTCCTGTGGGTGTGCAGGAGGCTTCAGTGAGGTCAGGCCCTAGTTTGACTTTCATGTTATTGCCAGTATATTGTCCCTAGTGAGTTGAGGTTGGAGGGGGGCCCATGCTCCCCATACTGCCCTTGGCCTCCTGTGTTATTTCTGAATCTGACAATAAAGCATCATTGGTTTGTCTTTTACATAACTAAGAATGCCATTAAAATGCATCTTTTTATTACCAGAGGCGTTATTTCATGTCACTACTAGTCAATTTTCTCTTTGCAAAACTGGAATTTTAAGCTGGAATCTGGAAAGGTGTGAAAAGAGTCTCTTTCCCTGGAAAACAGTTTCTAGATCTCTTTGTGAAAAGTGCATCCCTAGGTCTTTGTAAAAACTCTAGCACCTAACCGAAAAATACAGGAGCTCTTAACAGCAGCCAGTGTTTACAACAGGGTGGAGCACAGTGCTCAGTCCAGACCTGTTTTCCTGGAAATAAGGCCCGTGATGAGAACAGAACTCTCTACACTTCTCATTCTAAGTTCAGGGAAGGTCTAAGTGTTGTTACCTTCATTCCCTGGCCCTGGCCCCCTGGGGCCAAAGGGAGAGTATACTTTTCTTCCCGCAAACTGAGGGAAGGGGGCAGTTCTCAAAAGAATCACTTGTGAAATTTGGAAGCAGTTACTTAAAAAAAAAAAAGATGCTTACAACTTTGTCCCCTAATTGGATACTTGCTTATCCACCAAAATACATGACCCTTCCCTTTGTAGGGAAAAAGATAACTAGAGAGCATGACTAGATGTCATAATGGGGAACTGTCCTGTTTTGAGTTTTCAGTTCTTCCATTTCAGAAAAATGGAAGGAACCTGTGGAAATTCACAGCCCCACCATTGTCTGAGGACATAGAAGAAATCAAGGGTTACTGTCTCATTGGGAATCAGATAGCACAAGGCATAAAGTTACACACATCAGATGAATGTATTGTTAATGTTGAGCTCAGGGTCAGCTAAAAGATATAGCCACTCTGGCATGGGATCATGTATTAGTTTGATATGGTGCTGGAGGAAATCCCCAGCTATTGCTAGAACCTGCCAGCCTTCGAGGACCAGGATGCACTTTTTACAAATAACTCTTTATTTCATCTAGGAAACTATTTTATCTAGGACTGCCAGAACAGATTAACACAGACTGAGTGGTTTAAACAATAGGAATTTACTTATCACAGTTCTGGAGGATAGAAGTCGGAGATCAAGGTGTCAGCAGGTTTGGTTTCATCTGAGGCCTCTCTCTGAGGCTTGCAGATGTCCCCTTTTCACTGTGTCCTTACATGGTGGCTCCTTGATCTCTGTGTATATTGTCTGGATTCTAATCTCTTCCTTTAAGAAGGACACCAGGCTGGGCACGGTGGCTCGTGCCTGTAATCCCAGCACTTTGGGAGGCATAGGTGAGTGGATCACGAGGTCAGGAGATCGAGACCATCCTGGCCAACATGGTGAAACCCTGTCTCTACAAAAAAAAAATACAAACAATTAGTTGCGCTGGCACATGCCTGTAGTCCCAGCTACTTGGGAGGCTGAGGCCGGAGAATTGCTTGAACCTGGAAAACGGAGGTTGCAGTGAGCCAAGATTGTGTAACTTCACTCCCTCCTGGCAAGAGAGCTAGACTCTGTCTCAGAAAAGAGAAGGACACCAGTCATAATGGATTAGGACTACCACTCTGGAGCCACATTTTAATTTACTGTCACCTCTTTAGAGACCTTTTCTCCAAATACAGTCACATTCTGAAGTACTGGGGGTTATTAGGGCTTCAGCGTGGGAGAAGAAACAGCTCAGCTGATAACAGATCACTAGGAGCCTGGGTAGCTGTTGAGTGTGAGCTCCTTAATTGTGGGGCATGTGGGAACTACCACCTTTCCTCATAAACCCCAGAGACCATTGTGGCCACCCAGGAAGGGTCTACAGCATCTCTAGTCAGAGAAGGAGAGCTCTGTCCCTCTCATCCCCACTCCCTCCTTCTCTGGGAGCTAGCCCAGAGAAGATGTGGTGAGAGAAGAAGCCTCCAAGCCATGAAAGCCATACATCCAGCTTGCGGCAAGGGGGAAAGTGGGGGGAAAGCTGTGCATTTATGTAATAGTAAAGGTTAAAAATAAACAAGAATGAATTATCAAAACCATAATAATATTTTGTGCGACCCCCTTGTAGACCCCTGCCCGGTACCCGACCCCAAATAACAGCTCGAGAGTTGGAAGCCGAGTTCAGGTTTATTGGGACCAGCGGGCAGGCCAGGAAAGGAAGGAGATCCGGGCTGGCTGCGACTGCGCAGCTGGGGTAGGAGGGTTTTATGGGGGGGTGGACGGGGCGTGGACACAGGGCTGGCGGAGTGTCGTAGGAGCTTAGGATAGGCTGTCCGTCTCTGGGCAGACTGCTGAGGTGGCTCAGAGGGTTACGTGTCGGTTCAGGATAGGCCGAGGCTTGGCGGGCTTTCCTGCTGCAATGATTGGCTGCTTGTTGTTGCTGGGCAGAACAGAGCAGGCTTGGCGGGCTTTTCTCAGGGCAGCAGGAAGCCTGGGGGGAGGGTGGGGGCAAGAAACCTGGAGGAAAGATGGCGGGACTTTCTACCAAACATATTTAATAACTGAAGATCTATGAAATGGGACTAAGATACAGTTAAGGAGCTGCCATCTTCACAGAAAGCTGAGTCAACATGGGTGAGGGAAGTTAGAGGGAAAGTGAAATTGTTTCTGGATTATCCTCGGAGAACTGAGAAGTCTCAGTATGCTAATTTCGTGCTTAAGGCACAAGCAGAGAACCACAAACCTTTTGCAGACCTGATCTGAGGAGGCTGGCAGGTTCTGTCACTAGCTGGGTATTTCTTCCACCACCAACCTGGAGTGGGTGACCGATTCTTGTCTCAGGGAAAGAGCAATGACACAGAGACTTCCGTGTGAATAATGGAACTGGCGAATGTTAATTACATGGGCTGCTCATCTCCATCAGTCTGCAGCTGGAGCTGTGCAATTCAGGGCTCTGGTCTAGCCAGCTACACAGTCCTATTTCATGTGACCATCTTGTCTGACAAGCTCGTAAGTGCCATGAGAACAGAAACTGGGTCTCCTGTTTCATTTATATACCAAACATGTAGTCAATACCGGTCACATTGCTTCACAGCTCCATGCTAATTCTGCTTTTTAGAATTACTTCTGCTCCCCAACCCCACCCCTCATCACCGTACCTTCCAACCCTGCCCTTCCTGTCTCCCCAAACTTGTGTTCAAAACTCAGTCCTACCTCTTCCAGGGAGTTTCTGATCTGGGTTGGGTAAAATTTCTGGTACCACTAGAACGTAAGTTCCATTAAACAGACATTTTTCTCCATTTGGTTGGCGCCTCTTTCCATTGTCTAGAGAGGAGTATGACAGGAGGTGCTCAGCAGAGTCTTTCTGTGCAGACAGAGAGTGCGATTCATGGACATAGTTTCCGGGTAGTGCTGGGAGCACTTGAAAGCACATCACAAATGTGGGTCATCCTGTGATTTATGGTGCTGGCTGGAAGCACATTAGAATCAGATCTATTTTAACAAGTTGTGAAATTCAGAAGGAGCTCCATTCAGAACTTTATATTTTGAATGTAGAGAGATGAGTGTGAAGCCTATATTAGGACTCGTGCACCAGAGGAGTGCAGATGTAATTGCAGTTACTTCTGGCATCTGAAACTGATTGCTGGCCCCCTTCCTGGGTTGGGCAGGGTGGAGGCAAACAGAACACTTTTGACTAAAATACAGACCTTGAAGCACGAGAACCACGTAGTCCCTTCACATTACAACGTCCCTCTGAAACGTGTTTGCCTAGAGTTTCCACCCAGCCCACTCCAGCTGCCCTGACTCTGGGTGGATGTGTGAGCGTGAGTCCCACCTTACTGCCACAGCCTGCTGGGAGGACCAGAAGCTGTATCTGTGAGATGGTGTGAGGGCTGTGCCCTATTCTGCCCTAGAACAGGTTGGAGGAGGGGCAGAGGGTCCTGGCCTCATGTGGACTGCCCTGGAGAAACTTCACACCTTCCTGGCTCTTCCCCTGTTAATGAGTTTCAGCCCTTGTTTAGAAAAATCTGATTTTCTTTGTAAGGCTTATTGAGGACAAAATATGTTTGTGATATGGCTGAGTGAAAAGAGCATCTCTTGAAATTCTTGTTGCTTTTTTCCCCCATCCCTGAATGTTTTTAGGTTTTAATTTGTACTCTCCAAGTGCTGTTTTGTTTTTTGTTTAAATGTAAGTGGCTTAAGTGTTTGTTTCATTTTTAAAATTCTCCATGCAGTTTCTTCTACCCTGTCAGCTATAGTGGAATGAAGAACTCCTGACCGTAAGTCAGGAGACAAGCTAAGAGCTACCTGAACTGGTACTGCACATCTGGCAGATTTGATTTAAAGTTCTGAGCAGCTTCCACATCTGCAAAGTGAGGGATGTGCATTAAGAAGAGCTTCTAGATTAGATGGGACCTTAAAAATTAACAGACTAAACCCTAATAACCTCTAGACCAGATGTTCAGTCTTGAGTTGCTTTGTTGTTGTGTAAGGAGAAGGGGTCTCACTCTGTTGCCAAGGCTGAAGGACGGTGGTGTGATCATATCTCACTGCAGCCTGGAACTCCTGGGCTCAAGTGATCCTCCTGCCTCAGCCCCCCAGGTAACTGAGATCACAGGCATGAGCCACTGCACCTGGCTGATATACTCTGGTTTGGAAGTTTTCATTTGGCTCTCTTCAGATAACCTTATGGGACAGTGCTGTACAATGTAACGTAAATGTTCTGTTAGCCACATTTAAAAGTAATAAATAACAAGTCATTGAAAGTAATTGAAATTAATTGCAATAATTTTCAACTCACATATCAGAAGTATTATTGAACATGTAATGAATGTAAAAGTTATTGAGGCCAGGCACGATGGCTCACACCTGTAATTCCAGCACTTTGGGAGGCGGAGGTGGGTGGATTACAAGGTCAGGAGTTGGAGACCAGCCTGGCCAATATGGTGAAACTCTACTAAAAATAGAAAAATTAGCTGGGCGTGGTGCTGTGCACTCATAGTCCCAGCTACTTGGGAAGCTGAGGCAGGAGAATCGCTTGAACTCGGGAGGTGGAGGTTACGGTAAGCCGAGATAACGCCACTGCACTCCAGCCTGAGCAACAGAGGGAGACTCCGTCTTAAAAAAAAAGTGATTGAAATAGTTTACATTATTTTGTACTAAGTCTTCAAAATTGGATGTGTATTTTATATCTATGGCACATTTCAATTTAGACCAGCCACATTTCATATGCGCGGTAGCCACCATATTGAGTAGCATGACTGCAGAGAATCACCGCATCGGACACAGAAGTGCCTCATTTCTGCTCTCAAAGAGAAATGCAGAAATGCCAAGGAGCCCTTCTTGTTGGTCCACCTAAAGAAAATAAAGTGAGGTGGGATAGGACAAAATAGTTCTGCAGGTTGGCTTCTTCATAAAATATTTTATTGTGTGCAGAGTTGACCTCAAATTATCTCCTGGTGTGTAAGGGACATTGTTCCCAGTTTTGCAGAGTTTCAGCAAAAGCTTTTTAGCAGTTTCCCGGGTTCTTTTTGGAGAGAGATATGTGTTCCATATTATCAGTATTGAGCAATGTTTCCCAAAGTGTTTTTCTTGAAACACCAGGTTTGTGTGGTGTGAAGAGGCGTAAGCTGAATAAAATTTTCATGGCCAAAAGGCGTGGGGAATATTGTTTATGAACATCCAATAGGTATCTTTACTGCGGAAATACCAAGAGATGGCTCCCATGTACCAGACATCCAAAATTAGTGAGAGCGTTTTTGTGAGGAGCACCTTGAGAGTCAAGAATCATTGTTAAGGCAGTGCTGATCAGATGATCTCCCTGAATCTTCCTTTTCCAGGACATCTTTCCAGTGTGGATATTAAATCCATTTCCAAAAGCTACACAAAGAAAAACTAAAATAAACTTTAATAATGAGTTATGATAATTAATATTGGGAAAACGTCTGTTGTGAATCAGGTTCACCGTCTTCCTCCAGCACATTTTAATAGTTCTTTCGTAGCTCCTGCATAAGGAGGTGAATGTACATTTTAAGTGGAAGTTCAATTTAGAACCATTTTGTTTTATTTCTTTAATGATCCTGCTAAGTATAGCAAACATAGAAGCTTTGATTTTTCAAATAGTCAGTTAGAAGAAAAATAAATTCTGCTTCTCTCTGCCACCATCCTTTTCATTCATAGGAAGGAAAAATGTTCCCATTTAAGATGAAAGATTCTATGCTTTTTTCATATTTATTTCATACTTCAGTAGCTCATATTGGAGAGAAGGTCTCAAAGCCATTTATAGTTTATTAATTCATCCCACTATAAAATCTTTTTATAATGGGCTTTTAGGTCATTTCCCTCCCTTAGTAACAGATACCTCCTGGCACTTTAAATCAAATACGTTAGAAACAAAGCCATTATAATTATTATCTCTCTACTTAAAGATGGATTAAAACTTTACATTTTTTTCCCTAGGAATTTAGGTCATGTTAATAGAAACTGTATTTTTCTCTTTAGAACACAAGACCGCCTTCTAACAGTCTGGTTTATATGTTAGAAACACAAAGTCAGTCATTTTGCTTTGGTGCCAACATGTTGGGTGCAAAGAGATGCTGTAAAGCACAGCTGTGTAGAGCAACAATTGTGAACTTTACTGGCTTGCATATGGGAGTCATCAGTAAACTAAATTAAGTGTTGCTTAACTGAACTTGAGATTTGGAGGTTGCAAAGGAAGACTGCTAAGATTTTGTTAAGGTTTGATTTTAGTAGAGTAGTTCCATTCTTTGCATTTCACAAGACACTTCAAGTTATGCAAAAATCACATCAACTGTTTTCCAGATGATTAGGTTTGGCTTCTCCATAACAATAGTGATTACCGGGTAATCAGTAGGAATCACTGTTCGGTTGACCTAGTTTGGTGTGTAAATAGCCAAAAAAAAAAAAAATCCAGACATCCTCTAAAATCAACTGGGCTCAATCGGTTTGGCCAGGCAGCAATCCCATCAGCTACTCAGTGGTCTTTCTTGAATAAGATCAAAATCCCTGAAATGATTATAGTGTAACTGGAGCGTCCTGATGGGTTCTGCAAGCATTACTACTTAGTGCTATGGCTTGAGCAAGAGACTTGAATACTCTGCCTTAGTTTTCTTTCTTTGTGGACTGGTGACATGGCTAACTGGGTTGTAGTATTAAGTAATTCATTTTAAAACATTTAGTGCAGTATCTACTACATTGTAAGCCCTCAATAAATGTTAGTATTTAAGCATTGTTAAATATTTTTTGATCTGGAGCAGAATGACAAATATGAGACAACAATGTCAATTTCCATATTTATTTCCTTAATCTTTGATTTCTTTTTGTTTTTTTTTTTTTTTACAATAAAGCAGTAGGTAACATTTGTTTTTTCTCTTTCTCTGTTTTTTCTTGAGGGTTTGAGATTTCTGTGTTTACCTTAAGAAGATAAACAGGACGTACCAGGGCTCACACCTATAATCACAGTTACTCAGGAGGCTGAGTCAGGATTGCTTGAGCCCAGGAGTTAGAGACTGCAGTGAGCTATGATTGTGTCACTGCACTCTAGCCTGGGTGACAGAACAAGACCTCATCTCTTAAAAAGAAGATATACAAGAAAGAATAAAATAAACCCCCAAACTTTATATTATTCAATTTATTTACTTTTTTCCTAGTCATCCAATTCAATATTTAAGGAGGCTTTAGGCACTAGAAAATTGGATAGTCTGTAAAACTCTGATTAACCAAAACTCCTAATTAAGAGCTGTTTTATAAATTTCAAAATATATGCTGAACTTCATAAATATGTACAATTAATTGTGTCAATTATAAATAAAATACATATGTATATATGCTGAAGAGATCATCACTAAGCTGAGCCAACTGATTTAGCTTGAACTAAAATTCCTTGGCTAACTAGCACTTCTAAAGGTTCCATGTGGCTCCAGTCAGATTTTCTGCACCATCAACATCTGCATCTCCACTCACCATTGAAACTCTGTTAACTATAAATTTAACAGGAACACTTTATTTCGCATGCTCAGTAAACATTCGTCCAGCCCTCTGTGGTGGATGAAACCCAGATACTAAGAAGTCAAGTCAAGTCCCCCAAGACCTCCTAATAAGTGAGGCAGAGCTGAGACAAATCCCTGGTGGTTTGACCCTAAAACATACAACCTTTTTTCTTTTTTTTTTTTTTGATTCTTATTTTAAATTTTTGTAGGAACATAGTAGGTGTATATATTTATAGGGGGTACATAAGGTATTTTAATACAGGCATGCTTTTTTTTTTGCAGTCAAAGTCTCACTCTGTAACCCAGGCTGGAGTACAATGGCATAATCTTAGCTCACTGCAATTTCTGCCTCCTGGATTCAAGCAATTCCCCTGCCTCAGCCTCCTGAGTAGCTGGGATTATAGGTGCCCACCAGCACACCTAGCTAAGTTTTGTATTTTTAGTAGAGAGAGGGTTTCACCATGTTGGCCAGGCTAATCTTAAACTCCTAACTTTGTGATCTGCCCACCTCGGCCTCCCAAAGTTGTGGCATTGCAGGTGTGAGCCTCCGTGCCTGGCTGATACAGGCATTCTTAACTGTACCTCTGCAATCCAGGCATCAAATAGCCTGAGCAAAAAGTCTGAAATGTGAAAGGATCGTGGCATGTCCAGAGACCAGCTAAGAGTTCATGGTATGTTGGGGAAAGTGGGGTAAGCTGGTATCTGCTTCTGGAGGGCTTTGGATGTCATGTTAAATTGAAAAATTAAAAAAAATTTAGTGCCACACCATTCATTCACTTATCCATTCACAAATAATTATTGAATGCTTACTATATGCTAGGTATATTGTACTAAGCACTAGGTACGAGGTGCTAAGTAGAATAGACTCAGTGTTTGCCCTCATGCAGCTTAGAATGTCCCCCATGTCTTAGAATGTCACAGACACAGTGTTAATTAGATTCATGGATAGCTTTCAGTGTTGCATCATTAGTTAACATCTTTGCCTTTGATGAGACATTCTCTAGAAATATTTAAACCATAAATCTATTTCATTCAGTTTTATCACTCATCCATGGTGCTACACTAGCCCTGCAAAATGGTTCATAGTCAATTGCTTACCTCCTGAGGATAATGAGCCATAAGTGTTCTTGGATGACTGAAAGAAGAACCTGTGATACTGATGTTTGCCAAGAGATAGTAGATATAATCTCTCTCTAGGCAGCTAGGGTAGGCACATTCTAAAATGTTCTTCTAGTTCATTTGACCTTTTTCTTTTTTTCTTTCATGTCTATGTGAAGGCTTAGGCAAAGGGCACTTTGCAAGTCTTACAGCAGTTGCTGAAGAAATATTTTTTGAGCCAGGTGTTGGATTACAGCTCACACCTGTAATCCCAGCACTTTGGGAGGCCGAGGCGAGTGGATTACCTGAGGTTGGGAGTTCAAGACCAGCCTGACCAACATGGAGAAACTCGGTCTCTACTAAAAAATACAATATTAGCCGGGCGTGGTGGCACATGCCTGTAATCTCAGCTACTCAGGAAGCTGAGGCAGGAGAATTGCTTGTACCTGGGAGGTGAAGGTTGCAGTGAGCAGAGATTACGCCATTGCACTCCAGCCTGGGCAACAAGAGCGAAACTGCATCTCAATAAAAAAAAATTTTTTTTTAATTAATTAATGGGAATAGAAATAGATACTTAGTACCTGGCTTCAAAGGGGTTGTAATCACTATAAGGAGCCAAATCATTTCTAAAGATTAATACAATATATACTAATATAAGATAGCATATTTACATTGATTTTAAAGGACATAGACACAATTGTGCTGACTAGCTGCAACCTCTAGAATCAGTGATGCTTGTAGCGTTCCTTCATCAGAAAATAATCTTTGTTGGCCTTTATTCTCAATAGGTTTCACTCTTTCCAAAAAAAAAAAAAAAAAACAGATTTACATTAAAGTCTGTCAGATAGTACTTTAATTTAGAAAGTCTTTTTGAAATCAGTTATTTTGGACAATACAGTATTATAGTTCCATAAAGCCAAGGTCTCCAAAAAACAATGAACTTCATTCTTCAATGCCATGAAATATATAAGATTCAATGGAAGAAGTGATTCCGGGCATTGGCATTTTATGAGTAGGTTATACATGCATCTGTGAGAAATGTGTATACGTGGGTGTTCAGAAACATGATAATGTAGCTTAGATATGAGTATTGCCGGCCAATTGCAAGTTTAGTTTCCTGCAGAATACCACTCATTTCAGTGTGTATCTCCTTATTTTCTGAATTCTCAAGTTGCTATAGTTTTTCCCAAGGATATACACATACACATGGATTTTTATACTAGATTCTTTTATAAAAGAGCAGTGACATGGAATAGTCATTCTTTAAAATAGAGCAAAAATAATTGGTAAATGTGAAAATTAGACTTTGATACCTACAAATCAAAAGCTAACCTTGAATGCTTTCAGAGACCCAATAGAAAAAAAAAAACATATATAAGTGATTATTGTCTTCACATTAGTACCCAGTTTTTCTAAATGGCTGGTATATGCAAATATGTAAAAGAAGCATAATCTTGGGCCGGGCGCGGTGGTTCATGCCTATAATCCCAGCACTTTGGGAGGCCGAGGCGGGTGGATCACAAGGTCAAGAGATCAAGACCATCCTAGTCAACATGGTGAAACCCCATCTCTACTAAAAATACAAAAATTAGCTGGGCATGGTGGCGTGCGCCTGTAATCCCAGCTACTTGGGAGACTGAGGCAGGAGAATTGCCTGAACCTAGGAGGCGGAGGTTGCGGTGAGCCGAGATTGCACCATTGCACTCCAGCCTGGGTAACAAGAGCGAAACTCTGTCTCAAAAAAAAAAAAGGAAGCATAATCTTTTAGTAGGAGAATAGATGTCATAAAGATGTTGAAAATGAACACCTTGAATTCATTAATCTTAAAAACATTGCAGAAAGGAAGCAAAAAACAATACCTTTGTCTCCTCTCTCATGTGCTAAGGAACAAGAATGATATTTTAAAAAGTGGAGAACTGGGCAAGATAGCGCATGCCTGTAATCTCAGCACTTTGGGAGGTCAAGGTGGGTGGCTCACCTGAGGTCAGGAGTTTGAGACTAGCCTGACCAACATGAAGAAACCCCGTCTCTGCTAAAAAAATATAAAATTAGCCAGGCATGGTGGCACATGCCTGTAATACCAGCTACTCAGCAGGCTGAGGCAGGAGAATCTCTTGAACCCGGGAGGCGGCGGTTGCGGTGAGCCAAGATTGCACTACTGCCCTCCAGCCTGCACAAGAGTGAAACTCTGCCTCAAAAAAAAAAAAAAAAAATTAGAGAACTGAATAAGCTCACTTTAGCCACAATAGTGAAGCAAAGAAGGAGGAATAACTGAAGAGGTCATAGCAACAGAGCCAGTGCTGATTGCTTGTGTTAGCTGTGAAGAGAGCATTGGCAAATGAAATATCCAGGCCTCAGTAAAACCACCATCTAAGCTTCCTCCCTTTAAGCCAGGCTATCATCACCACCCACTCGTTCTGTTGCCTACTGAACTGCTCAGAAATAACACATTTCACATATTTTCGTTTTATCACCTTTATTTTGTTCTTTCTTATTTCCCCCACTTCAGGGGTCTTTTGGGATATATTTTACAACTATAGAAAAAATTTCAGAGCTTGATGCAAGCCTAACGCTACTTAATATTTTTGTTGTTGTTAGATGGAGTCTCGCTCTGTTGCCCAGCCTAGAGTGCAGTGGTGTGATCTCAGCTCACTGCAACCTCCACCTCCTGCGTTCAAGCAATTCTTGAGTAGCTGTGATTACAGGCATGCGCTACCACACCCAGCTAATTTTTTGTATTTTTAGTAGAGATGGGGTTTTGCCATATCAGCCAGGCTGGTCTCGAACTCTGGACCCCAGGTGATCTGCCCACCTCAGCCTCCCAAAATGCTGGGATTAGAAGTGTGAGCCACCACACCTGGCCTACTTAACTTTAACTCCAACTTGAGGCCAGTTATTGCACTTACTCGTTTGCTTGTTGTTCAGCATGTTGTTGGTTTTTGAACAATACTGTTTACCGCCTTGATCAGCTTAGGTAAAGCTCACACGTGTCCTGGCCACAGATGTCATGCAATCTTTTATTTTGGCACCAGGCTGATATTACACACTGTTTGTTCTATCTAGTTCCCTTTCAGAGAACAGTCCACCCCTGTCTACGCCACATGCCTGGCATTGATCTAGGCGAAGCTACGTAGCCACAAAGGTGTTTATTGTGGGCACCATGTTGGAATGCCATGACACACAAGTGCAGAACCACTGATCTTCTCAGACTCCTCATTTGACATATAATGCTAGTAAGTCATAAAGAGTAGACATGATCTCCTTAGGTCAGTGGCAGGTTTGGCATAAGAATCCAAGTTTCTCACTTTCCAGTGTCCTTTTTATTGCTTCCATGCTAAAGAGGAAAACTCAAAAAAGCATTTATAGTTCCAAGCACTGAATCATAATCCTGCACAATGGAAGGCTAACAGTGTCTTGTTCATGGAAGCCCTGTGTAACTTTCTCAGGCTTAAAAACACAAGGAAGCATAGGTGTTGTGGGAAATTATATGACTGACCTACCATCAATAGATAGGTGTGTTGTGCAAATCTTCTAGGGAGGAATTTTTTACTTTGCATTAATCAGTTTATTCACTCCAGTCTGAGCATTTTATTTAGGATTCTGTTCTTAGACTGTGAAATGTAATTTCTCTGTATGAAACTACCTGACCCATATGAGATTTTACTCAAGACTTTGGCTGTATCAGTACTGTACTAACTGGAAGGAGTTCCCTACTAGTTTGTATCGAAACCCTACCTTTGGCCACATGGATGAATGGGCATTCTACCTGAAGAGCAGAACAGGCTTTTGTTCACAGTCCGACCAGTGACTTATGATACCTTAGCAAAGCCTTCCTGCCCATATTTTCTTTCCCCTAAAACTGTGCCCATAGGTAGCATTCTCATGGGAAGGGAGTGGTAAGTAACTTGTTTTTATTCTTGCAAGGGTAAAATAATAAATGTTTTAATGCTATTATTAAATGTCTAATTTTAAAATAAGAAGCCTTCTGGGAATTTGCCTTACAAACTCTCTGGAACTCTCTGGAACCTTCGGGTTTACATTCTGTGTCCGTCTTGTCCTTGACTTCCAGATAGAATAGCTTCCATTTCCTACCAAATTCATGTTTTGCTTTCAAAATCTGGCTCATTCCCTGCCTGCTCTTCAGTTTTTGTTTTCCTCATTTTCTCATGAAAACTTAGTGTTCTGTCTCTTCATGTCACTTTATTCAGAGGTTTATTCTAACACTCACCAGTTTACATTGCAATGAATTCTTTATGTGCCAGCCTTTCCCCTTCCCACAAGAGCTTCTCTGGGCTGTCCTCTCCTTGAAACAAAGAACTGTATAGTTGGCTCTTGAACAATGTTGATTTGAACTGTGCAGGTCCGCTTATATACAGGGTTTTGTTTTTTTTTTTTTTTCAACCAAATGCAGATCAAAAATACAGTATTGGTTGGATGCAAAACTGCATATATGGAGGGCCAACTTATATGTGGGTTCTTCAGAGCTGACTGCATAGATTTTGGTATACCTGGGGGTCCTGGAAAGAATCCCTCATATATATGCCAACTGCATTCTATTAATACCTTATAAGACCCATAGAAGGCCTTTACTGTATTATTTCAAAGTATGAATAACTTGAGCATCATTAAATGAAAGATATCCTATCTCAAAACTGTCCCCCTTACCTAGACCCTAGATCATCTGTAGGTACTCAACATTCCCATCAATAGAGTAATTTCGTAAATTTTTTTTCTAGGTAGCTTTTTTTTTTTAATCATATAAACATCTCACCTGAATGAATTAATATATTCATTTGTCCATTAACACATTATACCTGGATTAAGTGTCAGATGAATAGTAACCCATAGGTTTGGAACAAAGACAAAAGGAGATTTGATGGGAATATGGAGGAGGTGTGTACTGCATGGAAAAGTTCAAGGGTGGGACAGCGAAGCAGGGGGAACTGGATATTGGGATAGGGACGTGACAGCATTAAACCCATGTTGCACCCTCAGAAGTGGAAATAGAGAGGTGAAAAGGGACATGGGGAATTTGAATACATCTTTTGCCCAAATTATGATTTTGCCCAGGACTATCTCTAATTGCTCTGAGATTGGAATAAACCATTCTCATATCTCAGTGACATGGGTGCTGACAGACATGTGTATGTGGCTTTTATTTTATTGTGTTTTTAAATGGTCTTCTTGGGCAGTTTTTGGTTAAATGTCAACAGTTATAGGCTCTTGTACTTTGGTGAATACATATCATGCCATGTGGCAGCCATGTTATTTTCAAGCAAACTCCACCCAGAACATATGGGAAGAGCTTCCTTCATCTGGCTCTAAGAGGAAGGTCTTGTCATTAAAAGAGACTGACCTTCTGCCAATGTGGCAATAAAATGCAGAAAACAGAGCAACTCCACTCTTGGCTGCGTTAGGAAGGAGAAGGCTCGTTAGCTCCTTGAGAGTCTTGGATTCGGTACAGTCGTTTGCTGGACTGACATCCTGTCGATGAGTTTTAATGCTTAAGGAGAGAAGAAGGAGTTACTATTTGTTCCCTAGCTCTACAGTTTCAGATCCCTGGGTCACAAATCTTACAAGCTGTTTACATTCTAAAGAAAAAAGTTAGTGAAAACATTGGTTTGGCTTTCTTCAAGCAAATAGTCTAAAGGTGTTAATTATGTAGAAATTCCTTGAAATACCAGACAACTGCCAATTAAAAGTCAATACAAGAATAGGGAGGGGTTTCTTTGGGGCTTTGAATTTCTCATGTGCATGATAAAGTTGTATATTCAGAAAAGACAGTGAATTTGTTATCTGTGCATACCTTTTTTCAGGAAAACAGATGGAAGGACAGTGTGGTCTCTTACTTAACTCTTGATTCCTTCCCTCCACAAAGCTGCAATCCCTTCTATACATAGTTATGTGCATCACATAATGACATTTCAGTCAATGACAGACCACACATACAACTGGGGTCCCATGAGATTGCTATGGAGCTGAAAAATTCCTGTCTCCTAGTGACATCCTAGCCTTGTAAAGCGTTACTCACGTGTTTGTGGTGATGCTGATACAAGCCTACCGTGCTGCCAGTTTTCTAAAATACAGCAGATCCACTTATCATAGCACTGAATAATGATAATAAACAACTATGTTACTGGTTTACATATATGCTATAGTATGATTTTAAGTTATTAAGTTAGCGTGTGCTCCTACTTATTTCTTTTAAGTTAACTGTAACACTGCCTCAGGCAGGTTCTTCAGGAGGTATTCTAGAAGAAGGCATTGTGATTATAGAGAAGGCTTTGTGATTAGAGGAGAAGACAACTCCCTGTTACTGCTCCGTAGACCTTACAGTGGGACAAGATGTGTGGAGGTAAAAGACAGTGATATTGATGATCCTCACCCTGTGTAGGCCTCTGCTAGTGTGTGCGTTAGTGTCTTTGTTTTTTGTTTTTTTGTTTGAGATGGAGTGTCACTCTGTCCCCCAGGCTGGAGTGCAGTGGCGCAATCTCTGCTCACTGCAACCTCTGCCTCCCGGGTTCAAGAAATTCTCAGCCTCAGCCTCCTGAATAGCTGGGATTACAGGTGCTCACCACCACACCTGGAAAATTTTTGTATTTTTAGTAGAGATGGGGTTTCACCATCTTGGTCAGGCTGGTCTTGAACTCCTGACCTCATGATCTATCCACCTTGACCTCCCAAAGTTTTGGGATTATAGGCATCTGACTTAGTGTCTGACCTAGTGTCTTTGTTTTTAATTAAAATATTAAAAAGTAAAGAGACAAATTTTTAAAAAGATCTTAAAATTTAAAAAGACTTATAGAATCAAGATACGAAGAAAATATTTTTGTACATCTTACAATGTGTTTGTGTTTTAAGCTAAGTGTTATTTCAAAAGAGTAAAGGAAGTTTTTTTTTGTTTTTTGTTTTTTTAGAGAGGGAGTCTCACTGTGTCACTAGGCTGGAGTGCAGTGGCACCATCTCAGCTCACTGTAACTTCTGCTTCCCAGGTTCAAGCGATTCCCCTGCCTCAGCCTCCCGAGTAGCTGGGACCACAGGCGCACACCACCATGCCTGGCTAATTTTTTCTTATATTTTAGTAGAGATGGGGTTTCACTGTTTTGGCCAGGATGGTCTTGATCTCCGGACCTCAAGATCTGCCTGCCTCAGCCTCCCAAAGTGCTGGGATTACAGGCGTGAGCCACCACGCCTAGCCAAGAGTCAAAAAGTTTTTTAAGATTTTAAAGTTTGTAAAGTTATGGTAAGTGGTTAATTTATTATTGAAGACAAAGAAGGCCAGCGTGGTGGCTCATGCCTGTAATCCCAGCACTTTGGGAGGCCAAGGTGGGTGGATCATGAGGTCAGATATTCGAGACCAGCCTGGCCAACATGGTAAAACACCATTTCTACTAAAAATATGAAAAATATCAGCTGGGCATAGTGGCACATGCTTGTAATCCCAGCTACTCAGGAGGCTGAGGCAGGAAAATCGCTTGAACCCAGAGGCGGAGTTTGCAGTGAGCCGAGATTGTGCCACTGCACTTCAACCTGGGTGACAGAGTAAGACTCTGTCTAAAAAAAGGAAAGAAAAATATTTTTAAATAAATGTAGTGTAGCCTAAGTATGCAGTATTTATAAAGTCTACAGTAGTGGACAGTAATGTCCTAGGCCTTCACGTACCACTCACTCACTGACTCACCCAGAGAAACTTCCCGTCCTGCAAGCCTCGTTCATGTTATGTGGGCTATATAGGTGTACTGTTTGTTTACATTTTATATCATATTTTTGCTGTACCTTTTCTGTGTTTAGATGTGCAAATACTTTTCATTGTGTTTTAATTGCCTACAGTATTCCATACAGCAACATACTATACAGGTTTTTAGCCTAGGAGAAATATGCTATACCATATAGCCTGGGTGTATCAACCTTAAAAAAACAAAAAAACCACACACACACACACACACACACACACACACACACACACACAGAAAATTATCTATAAATATAAAATTTAGGAATATAAATAAGGATTATAATCTGGAATGGCATAAAATGGCAAGCCACCAGTGCATTCAGTGAGGGAACGGTTAGGGGAGCTTTTATTAGTAAAAAAGAGATTTTCATAAGCTGCTTAGAAATAGAGTTCATTGGTTCCAGAGGTTCAAAGCCAGAGTTGTCAGTTCATTGGTGGAGATTCTGTTACTGGGCAAGTGTTCTTCTGAGAACATCTTAACTGAATTACTGCAGTCCTATAGAATGCCTAGTGATAAACCTTATTAAAAGCAGGAGATGCATGAAGGATGCAAAAAGGTTTTTTGTGGGGTTTTTAGAAAGTCCTTGGAAACAGTTCTTATCTCAGACATGTAAGCATGAGTCTCCTCTTTTTCAGGCCTTCTCAGCCCTATTTTGTCTGACAAAAGTGATTTCATCTTCTATCTGTAATTGTCACAGTGTGCAGAGGCTATACATCTAGGTTTTTGTAAGTACCTCTATGCTGCTCGCATAATGACAAAATTCCCTATAACTCTTTTCTCAGAATATATCCCTGTCATTAAGCAACACGTGACTATATATACATTATCCATATTCTTTTCATAAGAGATTAGGTCATGTCCAAGTGGGCTGGGAACTCTTCCATCCTGCTTTGCCCATTTGTTTATATTAAACCTTAAAGCTGTAGATAAATGCTAAGGGAGAAAGTAAAAACTGTGGAACAAAATTTAACATCACACGTGATTGCCTTTTCTTGGCTTCCCACAGCTGTGTCATATTTTGTGTCTATCTTAAGTTACTTCGATGTATCAAATCTAAAATAAATTTTTGTTATAGATTTAGGAGAGATGGTTATGTAAAGATGAAAAAAGTTTTTTACCATACAAAATACTATAGGTTTGTGTTTTTTGAGATGAGGTCTTGCTCAGTTGCCCAGGCTAGAGTGCAGTGGTGTGATCATGGCTCACTGCAGCCTCAACCTCCCGGACTCAACTGATCCTACCACTTCAGCCTGCTGAGTAGCTGGGACCCCAGGCATGCCATCACACCCAGCTAATTTTTAAAATTTTTTGTAGAGACGGGGTCTCTCTATGTTGCCCAGGCTGGTCTCAAACTCCTGGGCTTAGGCGATCCTCCACTTTACCTTCCCAAATTCTGGGATTACAGATGAGAGCCACTGCACTTAGCTACTATAGTATTTTTTATAGTATGTTTTTATACAACTATGTACTGAATTTAACTCCTTGTGTTTTGTTAGCTACAGTATTATAAACTGAAATTGGAACATGTTAATTACTGCAAGTATTGCATTAGCCTACGTCTGTCCCAAGCTTGCTCCCAAACATTACCAACAAAACTCGCTGGTAACACAAAAGTGGAGTTTATTGCTTCCCACCACCTCTCCAAGCTTCGGCAGTGTCTTGGAGAAGGGAAGTCAAGGTCAGAGTTTGTTGAGCCAACATTTATTTTAAAGAAGCATCTTTCAAAGTGAGGGCCTTTGATTAGGATTGGGTAAGGATCACAAAGCAGCAATCCAGGGCTGGTGGAAACACCAAGGGGAGGACTTTGACAGGAGAGATTTATAGAATCATAGGGAATGAACTGTCAGGTTGATCCTTTCCGTGGAAGAGCTGATGAGTCTTTCAGGAAGTTTCTGTGATGAGCAATCTAACCATTTGCCTGGGCTTGGAGACTCCTGGCAAAAGAAAGTCATGCTAATGGAGACAGGAATTACACAAGCTTATTGTATTGTAGACGGTAAGATGTGGTTTCGGTTCTCATAGCTAAGCTGAATATGGGGTACATGATTTCAGTTCTCGGGTCTACTAAGATAACTTCATTTTGTAACGGAGGAACTGAAGCATCTGATTTTTTTTGCAGCTCCTTATATTTGTAGCTATTTGACACAAACAACTTTTGACATTTCAGCACTGCTTTGCAATCATTTCTTAGTTTATAAGCCTATTTCTGGGGTTTGGAGAGAAAATTAAAGCAGGAAAATTTCTCAAACAAATGCCCACCAACAGTCACCACTGGAACCCTGCAACAAGTCCTATAAACCCAGAGGATGCAGCAGAGGGAGACTGAATTCTGTGTTTGATTATTTAAAACCACAAGCTATCCTTTGGGGCAGTTCTTAAAAGATGACTACAGATGAAACCCTGGGTTCTGGGGTACTTTCCAAGCAAGGAAAATCCTCTGAAGCAGTAGGAAAATTGCCATCTTTTAAAAGTTCCACCTCTGTCTTCAGACCACTTGTATCTTTTTCTTTAAGTTGGAAGCAAGGAAACTGTGAGATCACTGTAAGCTCCAATTCAGATTCTCCCTTAACACAGTTCCCACACAGGACATAAATTCCATTAGATGTCTCTGACTTCTGTTTTCTGTTTCCAACACAGGACACACATTGGTAGTTGCAGTTTTGAGAAGCACAGGAGGATGTTCTGGGGCTGAGAAGAGGCTGTCTTGGGGGTGAAGCACTGAGGATGCTTAACATTTGAAAGAAGTGTGAACACTGTATTTACGTTTAAATTAAAATGGAAACTTTGTATAGGTTATGTTTCTGAAAGGTGTGTGTGGCGCATCTGCTGAGGTCTATTGTTTATTCATGCTGTAAATCCTTTGAAATGTGTTAAAATGCTTCCCACTCATTATAAAGCTCCTGCCACCCCTGGATTACGACTTTGATGTCACCAATCCTGCTTCAAAGGGTTCTTTCTGGGCTATTAATCACAGTTTAGCCTCTGAAGATATCGCCAGTGAAAACATTTGGACATCTTTGTGCTAGACTTGCTGAAACTTTGAAATCTTGAGTGTCTTGCATATGCACAAATTGCAGCACTTCCTTTCATTAACAACTTTTTATTTTGCTACGGAATCAAATGACACTGTAGGTAAAAAGGCAAACAAATCTCTTCACGCACTTGGTCTAGGGGAAGAGGAATCAGGGAAGTGGTGAAGGGTGGGTGGGGTAGTGAGCAGGCCATTCAGACTCTTCAAAGGTGAAATGTGGGAGGGATCTGAGTGGCCAAGAGTTGCCTCATCATTTTTTCTAACCTTTCATAGTTTTGTTTTTGTTTTTTTGACTAACCAGTGCTTACGTAGAGAATTGGTAAGATTTCCTGGTCTTTTCTTTATGCTTTGAGACCTTTGTGAACAGTTCACAGAAAATAATAATAAAATAGTGCCTAATGCGAAATGAATACTTGCCTTCCTCTAGTCCTGTGTTGACGACGTGTTTTGTGAGTTGTCTTGTTAAATCCCCTTAATAACTCTGAGAAGTATTATGCGAGAAAAACAGGTAGTACTGTTTTCTTATTATGGACAAGGAAACTGAGGCTTTGAAAAGTTTGAGGTCACGCCCCTGACAAATGCAAGGCCCTGTACAACTTCACCGGCCCCAGGATTCAGGGGCTGCGTTCTCCCACTCCCCACCCCACTGATTCACTGCAGGTGGCCACGTTTCTCCTTATGTGTAGAGGGATTAGTGGGGTTCAGGGCTCACTATCCCAAAATATGGCCCCTTGACCTATTGAATATTTTAAGCTGAAGGAATTTGAGAAAATGGCAGAAGCAGGAATGTCACTCTTAGCCCCCACTTCCTTCTCTCATAAAATCTAGGAAGGATTTTTCTGACCTTCCCCTAAAGCAGGCTGTAAGACTGTCACATAGGAACTGGTGGTCTTCTACCCACATGAAAGAAATATCTTTATCTCTGAAGACACAGGGACACAGAGAAGAATCTAAACAAATAGGCCTTGCTCTTTCCCCAGTTTCTTACCATTAGATGACACTTCTTTTATTTCTTTACTACTCTCCTTTTTATTTCCTTAAAAAGGCTCTAGAGTCACCTAAAACTTATATTAAGTAAATTTTTATACTTTTCCCTTGTTAATCTGTCCTTTGTTATAAGGGCCTCAACCATGAGCCTAGGATGGGTAGATAAAAAGATATTTTTCCTCCCCTGAAGGATCCTTACTGCCTGGTCTACTAATCAGTGTCTGTGTCCTAAACCCTCACAATGATGTACTCTATTATCTGACTCCTTTCTCAGGAAAACTTCCTTCAGTGTCTTTTTTCTTCCATATTCATGACTTTTAGTGATAAGCAGTGCTAATCACTGTCCCAGTTGGAGTCTTTTTCTTGTTACAGTAAAACAATATATATATGACATGAAATCTTTCTTTTTAAGTATACGATACTGCATCAACTATGTGCACATTTTTGTACAGCAGATCTCTAGAAGTTTTTCATATTATGTGACTAAAACCCAGTACCAACTGAATAGCAGCTCCCACTTCCTCCTGCCCCCAGCCACTGACGGCTACCATTCTACTCTCTGCTTTTGTGAGTTTGACTACTTTCAGATACCTCACGTAAGTGGAATCATGCAGTACTATGTTCCTGTGACTGGCTTATTTCCCTTAGCATAATGTCCCCCAGCTTCATCCATGTTATAGCGCATGGCAGGATTTCCTTGTTTTTTTTAAGGCTTGGTATTCAATTATATATATATACCATATGTTCTTTTTCTATTCACCTGTCGGTAGGCATTCGGTTTGTTTACATTTCTTGGCCCTTTGAATAAGTGCAAATATCTCTTAGAGATCTTGTTTTCAATTCTCTTAGATACATACTCAGAAGTGGGATTGCTGTATCATATGTTAGATCTATTTTTAATTTTTTTGAGGAAGCTTTATGCTACATTTTCCATAGCAGTTGTACCATTTTGTATTCCCACCAGCAGTACAGAGGGTTCTAATTTCTATCTATCTTCAACACTTGTTTCTGTTTCTTTGATGATGACCATCTTAGTAGGTATGAGGTACTATTTCATCTCATTATGGTTTTGATTTTCATTTCCCTGATGTTCAGTGATACCAAGTATCTCTTCATATACCTCGTAGCCATTTGTATGCCTTCTTTGGAGATACGTGTATTGAAGTCCACATTTAAATTGTTTCTTTTTGTTGTTGTTGTTGTTGTTGTTGTTGTTACTTTGGCTTTTTACTATTTAGTTTTAGGAGTTCCTTATATATTTTGCATGTGAATCCTTTATTAGCTGTATGGTTTGAAAATACTTTCTCCCATTCCATAGGTTATCTCTGCACTCCCTTGATTGTTTCCTTGGTTGAGTAGAAGTTTTAGTTTTATGTAGTCTCGTTGTCTATATTTGCTTTTATGGCTTAGGTTTTGGTTTCATATCTAAAAAATTGTTTTTTTAGATATGAAGTCATGAAGTTTTTCTCCTATGTTTTCCTCTAGGAGTTTTATAGTTTCCGTTTTTGCATTTTAATCTTTAATCCATTTTGATTTGATTTTTGTGTATTCTAACAGTTCAATTTTATTCTTTTGCAGTTGATATCCACTTTTCCTGACACTGTTTGTTGAAGAGATTATCTTACCCCATTGTACAGTCTTGGTGCCCTTTTCAAATATTATTTTTTCACATATTTGTGTGTGTTTATTTCTGGGCCACTCTATTTTATTTAATTGGTCTATTTGTCTTTATTTCAGCACCATATGTTTTGATTACTTTCTGTAGCTTTGTAATATGTTTTGAATTCAGGAAATGTGAGTTCTCTAACTTTGCTCTTTTTCTTACGGTTGTTTTGGCTCTTCTGGGTCCTTTGCGGTTGTATATGGATTTTAGGATACTTTTTGTATCTGCAAAAGATGCCATTGATTCTTAATAAGGATTACATTGAATCTGTAGAATGCTTTGGGTAGTATGGACATTTTAACAATATTAAGTCTTCCAATCAATGAAGAGTTATGTCCACTCATTTATTTGTGCCTTAATTTCTCTGAGCAATGTCTTATAGTTTTTGGTGAAGTCTTTTGTCTCTTTGATTAAATTTATTTCTGTTGTATTTTGATGCTATTGTAAATGGAACTGTTTCCTTAATTTCTTTTTTGACTAGTTCATTTTTAGTGGTTAAAAATTCAACTGAATTAGCCAGGTGTGGCAGAGGGCGCCTGTAATCCCAGCTACTCAGGAGGCTGATCATGAGTTGCTTGAACTTGGGAGGTGGAAGTTGCAGTGAGCTGAGATCATACCACTGCACTCCAGCCAGGGTGACAGAGTGAGACTCTGTCTCAAAAAAAAAAAAAAAAAAAGCAACTGAGTTTTGGGTGTTGATTTTATATCAAACAATGTTGCTAAAGTTAGTTCTAACATTTATCAATTCTAATAATTTTTTTAATGTGGATTTTTTTTTTTCTGAGATGAAGTCTTGCTCTTGTCACCCAGGCTGGAGTGCAATGACACAGTCTCAGCTCACAGCAACCTCCACCTCCTGGGTTCAAGTGATTCTCCTGCCTTGGCCTCCTGAGTAGCTGGGATAACAGGTGCCCACCACCACACCCAGCTAATTTTTGTATTTTTAGTAGAGCTGGGGTTTAGCCATGTTGGCCAGGCTGGTCTCGAACCCCTGACCTCATGATCCACCTGTCTCGGCTTCCCAAAGTGCTGGGATTACAGACATGAACACTGCACCTGACCTTAATGTGGAATCTTTAGGGTTTTCTACATATAAGATCGTGGACAGAGATAATTTGACTTCTTCCTTTCTGAGGTTGATGTCTTTTATTTCTTTTTCTTACCTAATTGCCCCAGCTAAGACTTCTGTTACTATAATATATTGAGTAGAAGTGGTGAGTGTGTGAATCCTTGTCTTTTGATCGTGAGGAAAAAGTTTCAATTTTTCACTGGTATGACGATTGTGTTACTGGAAAGAGGTCGCAATCCAGATTCCAAGACAGGTTTCCTGGATGTTGCCTAAGAAAGAATTCTGGGTGAGTCCATAGAATAAAGTGAAAGCAAGTTTATTAGGGAAGTAAAGAAATAAAAGCATGGGTGCTCCATAGGCAATGAAGCCCCGAAGCCTGCTGGTAACCCATTTTTACGGTTGTTTCTTGATTATATGCTTAACAAGCAGTGGATTTTTCATGAGTTTTCTGGGAAAAGCATTGGCAATTCCCAGAACTGAGGAGTCCTCCTTGGAGGCCACATAGGGTAACTTCCTGATGTTGCCATGCATTTGTAAACTGTCAAGGAGATGGTGGGAGTGTCTTTTCACATGCTAATGCATTATAATTAGCATATAATGTGCAATGAGGATGACCAGAGGTCCCTTTCATCACCACCTTGGTTTTGGTGAGATTTGGCTAGCTTTTTCTTTTTTTTTTTTTAACACAACCTGTTTTATCAGCCAGGTCTTTATGACCTGTATTTTCTGCTAACCTCCTGTCTCATCCTGTGGCTAAGAATGCCTAACCTTCCGGGAATGCAGCCCAGTAAGTTTCAGCCTTATTTTCACTCAGCTCCTATTCAGGATGGAGTTGCCCTGGTTCAAATGCCTCTGACATTTAGCTCTGAGATATTCATAAATGGCCATTACTATGTTGAGGTAATTTCCTTTTATTTCTAGTTTGTTCAGTGAACATAAATACTTTCATGTTCTTTCTTTTTGCTTATAAAACTAATATAAATTCATTTATACATTACAAATTATTTTAAACTTACAATTATTATAGTTTATAATTTATATCATCAAAGTTTCAAAAGCTTCCAAATTTTTAAAATTCAGAGCAAATTATTTTGAAAATTCAAAAACATATAAGGACACAAAGGGAACAATTACTCATGATCCTATTTCTTAACTTTTTCTTTAATTTATGTGCTTTGTGGTCTCTTTCTCAGGTAACTTGGCCCAGACAAGAGCTAGGACAACAGTGGCCTCAAGATCTTTGCCTCCACATTTCAGCGCTGGGAAAGCCAAGGTGAGTAACAGATTTGCACCAAACACGATATGGACTGGCAGGTACTATTGACCCAGGGATAATCCGAAAGTGGGCAGCATTAGTTCCTTCATGCAGCCCACTGCCTGAGCAGTTTAGTAGAGAGATCAAAGGCATTTAGGAAATCAGGGGTTAGGAAATTGGAAACATCATGGAATCCTCACAATCCTGATTCTCAGAAAGAGCACTTAAGAACAATGCTACCTAAAAATAAAGTCTGTCTAAAAAAAGATAAAGCCTTTCTCTGAAACTACCAGCAAGCTGGTGGACCAAATGGAATCGGGGAGGAAAGAAACTATGAGTGTTTCCTGTTGCTCTGCTTTGCTCTCTGAAAAATGACTTGTACACTCGTGTGCAAAGGGGTTATTAGAAGGGTGAAAAAATATCCAGCTGTAAAAATGTCTTTAACTGTTCTATCCTTTCAGCTAAAGTTTAGCGAGAGTCTTAAGGACTGCTTGGTTAATATTCATTGTAAGTGCTAACACAGAAACACAATGACCTTGAAGGTATTGATGTAAAAACTGGTCATATTGGCTGGGTGCAATGGCTCACACCTATAATCTCAGCACTTTGGGAGGCTGAGGTGGGCAGATCACAAAGTCAAGAGATTGAGACCATCCTGGTCGATTTGGTGAAATACCATCTCTACGAAAAATACAAAAAAATCAGCTGGGCGTGGTGATGTGTCCCTGTATTCCCAGCTACTTGGAAGGCTGAGGCAGGAGGATCGCTTGAACCTGGGAGGCAGAGGTTGCAGTGAGCTGAGATCGCACCACTGTACTCCAGCCTGGTGACAGAGCAAGACTCCATCTCTAAAAAAAAACACAATGAAAAACTGGTCCACATCTCTGTATTTTCTTATCTTTTGGTTTATACTGAAAATTTATTTGATAAAGAATAAACAATTTGGCCACACATTAATGCTGCTGAATACTATTCCAAAATTGGTACAGATATACATATTTATACGTACTTTGGTTGAGAATAAAAGACTTATTTGCTTAGAGTAGGAACTTAAATCAGTTTTTGTAAACAATAATTTTCTATTTTTAGAGACAGTCTCACTCTGTTACCCAGGCTGGAGTACAGTGGCATGATCTTGGCTCACTGCAACCTCTACCTCCCATATTCAAGCAATTCTCCTGCCTCAGCCTCCTGAGTAGCTGGGACTACAGGCACATGCCATTATGCCTGGCTAGTTTTTTGTATTTTAGTAGAGATGGGGTTGTACCATGTTACCCAGGCTGGTTTCAAACTCCTGAGCTCAGGCAATCTGTCTGCCTCAGCCTCCCAAAATGCTGGGATTACAGACATGAGCCACTGCGCCCAGCCATTAACAATAATTTTTACACCAATATTGCTATTATAATTCATTGTAATACCCTACATTTCACCCTTGCTACTTGAAGGCAAGATATTAGAACTATCTGGGGCTCTAAAAGAGATTTACACAGGAGTTTCAGTGGTTCTGAGGCCCTATTGGTATCACATGTAAAATTTTATCTGTATTTCATACAGTTGGTTCTCATTATTGGTGAAAGTTGTGCTCTATAAAGTTGCTGCAAACTCTGAATCAGCAAATACTGAACCATCGCTTCTAGGGAAACATAGGGCCAATACTCAGGTCACAGTATTTTTGTGAAATGATCAATGCATAACCTCATTTTACATGTGTTTCTGTTTAAAGACACCTTATTTAATATATGTTTCTTCTAAATAATTATAGTCAGTATTTTATAATATAAAACAGTGTATCAATTGCAGCATTTCTGTCATTGAACTCACAACTAACAGCACTGTAACACATGCTTGAGCAATAATAAGTATTTTCTCCATGAGGCATCTCACAACCTTCTTATGCTTAGAAACACTAGACAGCACTACCCTTGCGGAGATACATTGGGTTTTTTAAAGACAGTCTCACTCTATTGCCCAGGTTGGAGTGTAGTGGCATGATCAGAGCTCATTATAACCTGGAATTTCTGGCTTCAAGGATCCTTCCACCTCAGCTTCCAAAATAGTTAGGATACCACACCTGGCTACTTTAAAAAAAAATTTCTGTAGAGATGAGGTCTTGCTGTGTTTGTCATGCTGGTCTCTAACTCCTGGCCTAAAGTGATGCTTCTGCCTTGGCCTCCCAAAGTGCTGGAATTGCAGGTGTGAGCCATCACACCCAGCCTGAGTTGATAGGGGCAGCATTTTAAACAGCAAAGTTATCAAGAAAAACCACAGAACTGCAAAAAAAAAAAAAAAAAATATATATATATATATATATATGGACACTTGTTTATAGTATGAGAGCTGAAACAAGAAGGCAAAGCATCATCCTCTTTGACCTCAGTGGAAAATGTGTGCATAAAGGGACTGAGCTTTTCTGTGAATGACCGTGAAAGCATTGCAGGTATTGACTTTGGGTTACACATAAATTTTAGCAAGCAGACAAATCCTCAGATAATGAGGGTGTACTGCCTGTGTGGTTTTTTTGGAGTCGCTTCTACCAGTTCTAAAAGGGATTATGACACAGAGACATGAAAGAACTCCATGTAATATTTCCTGTCAACTTCCTCTCCTTTCCTCTGTTTGATTTTTGACTACTGGACTAAGGTATATCTCCTGCATTCCATACCCATAGTACCCACAGTACCAGCATACTGTTGCCTCCCTCCCTGTACTGTCTACCATGGCTCAGACCCTGCCCACATGAAAAGGGTGCCTTCTAGTGTGTGACATATATTTATATCATTAAAATAATAATAATGTGTATGGGTCTGATGAAAATAACTAAAGATTTGTTTTTACTAAGAAAATGAGTTGAAAGTTCTAATAATTAAGGTATCAAAAATACGAAGTACAATAATAGCAACAACAAATGAAACAAAACTAACTCCAGTTACTGTCCAACTTATCCAAGGTAAAATTAAACAGAAGTGACCCTGGATAAAGCTGGGCTCTATACTCAGGGAAAAGTAATGTTGTTTCCTCACCCATCAAAAGGTTTATGGCTGACATTTCTATAACCAAAAAAAAAAAAAAAAAAAAACAAATTAACAAGAGAAAAGCATACAAAGTTATTTAATGTAAGTTCTGACATGAGAGCCATCAGAAATGAAGACCCAAAGAAAAAAGGAAATCCATGTATTTTTATGATCAGATGTGCAGAATTATAACTGAAAAACAAAAGGGTATGATTTAATGGTCATAAATTGGGGCTTATTTAGCAATGACTATTTGCTCAGATTCTTCTTGGTGTCCCCATCTGACATTCCTTACCTCTGGGTATAGATCAGGACATATGTCACATGAGGATCTTCAGGGGAGAAGGGAGGGAGAATGGCAGAGAGTGACCTTCCGAGGCATTATGGCCTGCTTCAGAGAAGAGCTGTGGGAAGGTGAGAGCAGCCGTCCTGCTTCTGCTATTTAAATGCCAAAGTCCCATGTTTCGGGATAGTATGTACTTAATTCTGTCAGTTCCAACACATGGAACAGCACTCACAGAGCCAGTTTTCAATGTGTCTTGCTTTCTATTCAGTACTCTAAAGACGTTTGAGATCAGTGGTACTATAGGAGTTTTTTTCTTCTTCTTAAGGGATAGATATATCACTTGATAGCAAGAAAAATTCTTCTAAAATGGTTTTGTCAAGAAGATAATAAATAGGAGCACTTCTGAGGTTTCAGGATGCAAATAGTGAGCACTTACTGAGAACAGGAGGAAATTCTTCAGTTTTCATTTATTGCCAAAATCTAGATGGTTTATGGGATTTTTTGGAATTTACGTCTTTATCCAAGAGTAAATATAGTTGAAAAATGACGCAAATCTTTTTAATAATACCATGCTTTCAGACTTTCCTTTTACAAGTTATATCAAACCACGTCAGGTGGTGTAAACACCCAGTGAGTTTGCCTTGCCCACTGCCTAGATGGAGCCAATTGATCAAGACAGAGGAATTGTAATAGAGAAAGAGTAATTCACACAGAGCTGGCTGTGCAGGAGACCAGTTTTATTATTACTCAAATCAGTCTCCTCAAGCATTCAAGGGTTAGAGTTTTGAAGGATACTTTGGTTGTGGGGGGCAAGCAAATCAGGAGTTCTGATTGGTGAGGTCAGAGATGAAATAATAGGGAGTTGAAGCTGTCCTCTTGCACTGAGTCAGTTCCTGGGTTGGGGCCACAAGACCAGATGAGTCAGATTATTGATCTGGGTGGTGCCAGCTGAACCATCAAGTCCAGGGTCTGCAAAATATCTCAAGCACTGATCTTAGGTCTTACACTAGTGATGTTACCCCCAGGAGCAATTTGGGGAGGTTTAGAATCTTGCAGCCTCCAGCTGCTTGACTAAGATTTCTAATCTTGTAGCTAATTTTTAGTCTTGCAACAGCAGTCTAGTCCCCAGGCAGGAAGAAGGTTTGTTTTGGGGAAGGGCTATTATTGTCTTTGTTTCAAAGCTAAATGATAAACCAAGTTCCTCCTAAAGTTAGTTCAGCCTACACCCAGGAATGAACAAGGAGAGCTTGGAGACTAGAAGGAAGATGGAGTCAGTTACGTTAGATCTCTTTCACTGTAATAGTTGTCTCAGTTATAATTTTTGCAAAGGTCATTTTGGCCCCTTCCTTTGGGTTTTGTAACACCTTATTCTTAAGGTGTGGGCTATGAAGATAGACAAGATTGAAGACCACTCTAACATCTTCCTGCTGAACAGGGGGTTAGTGAGAGTAGGTGTCGACCCCAAGGTAAGAGGAGTGAAACTGCTTTGCAGCTGTCTGCATGTACTCACAGGTGCTTGGTTGGGGTTTCAAGGCTTACATGACAAGGGTGTTAGTATTCTCATCTGTAGTTTTAATGCAGCATTTATAGAACAGGTAAATAATGTGTTCTAGGATAAGGAGTGCAATTCCATGTTTTAAAAGTAAATATTTGAAAGCATTAGTTTGGGGACTTGTGGCCCACAAATAATTTAGGATTTGGCCCAAACTGCAGAAAATAATAAAAACTGAAGAACAACTAACAGGTATACTATAGTTTTTTTTTCAAGTATAATTTTTCTCTCACTAGTCCCCGATTTTATTAAAGATAAATAATAGTAGGTCAATTTTACTTGCAATATAAATTTTAGTCTTATTATGCTTGGCTTGATTATTTGCATAAACTCCAGTAGGAATAATTATTTGCCATATAGGCTCTTTTAAAATTGGCTATGCTGAAACTTTGTTCTATAAGGAATCTCAGATTATACTTTTAAAGCCTTGAATCTCACCCACCGATTTATCTATGCCTGTAAATACCTGTATGAGTTGGGTGAATTTTCCTCCTCTGAAGGTTTTAAGATGACTTGGTGCTCTTGGGCCTGTCAGAAAGTGACATTCTTTAATTAACTATAGGTCAGGAACCCTGTACAGGGACTGTGTAGACAAGGTATGAGGTTAGCTTTCCCAAGGGTCTTCATTGGCTCTATAAGTCAACTTTGATTATTTAAAGAAAGCATGCCATTCCAGTCAAAGCCTTGGTAAAATAACCAGTTTCTCCAGTTGTGTCCTGTTACAAAAGAAAAGAGATTCTTATTGCACCTATACAAAAAACTAGACTGCCATAAGTTTTGAATACTCACAAATAGTTTCTAAATTCTAGAGAAATCAGGTAGAGAAAATGCAATATCCTCCAAATTTCATTCATGGGAGTATACTTTACTCAATTGCTAAATGTTCTAGATAGCTCAAAAGAAAGAAAAGTTTTCATGACTCTGGAAAAAAAAAAGGGGGGTTAGCAATGTTTAACATATCAGCTCTCCATGAGAGTCCTAGAAATTTGTTTTTCTTCCCCCTCTATTCCAATAACACAATTTCTAAAGTTTATCAGAGACCTGCATTCGAGAGAACCCATCAGAGTCCTATATCTGATTATAAACTGCCTTCTGAAAAGGATCAAAACAAGACAATTGCCTGTGGATAGCAACAGTCTTAGGACAGCCACTATTAAAGCTATAATTGTCTAGGAATTTTGGCTACTTCTGTGGCATACAACAATTTTACATAACAATTAAAAGGCTTGATAATATACATTAAATTATATCAGAATTATAGAAGCTTCCTATAATTTTGAAACACATACAAATAACATATTTATACAAATGCAGCCCAAAGAAAGCCAAACATCATTTCTTATTTGACTATGTTTCCTGTGTGAGTTTTGTATCAAATTAGCCAAAATACATAATTTTTGCACTTTAGGGGACCTAATGTCTAAAAGATTAATTAGGTCAGAAAAAGACATACTTTATAATTTGATTTTGGAAAGTGTGTCAGATATCAAAAGTGTACAACACTGTATATCACTAAATAGAATCCCAGGTTATCATAAGTCATTCATTTAGCCAAAATGATAACTTCGAAATTTTAAAAAAGAAAAGTCATTGACTCTTACAGAAGGGAAACTCAGCTTTCTAGACAACAGGATGTAGTGAAGATAGCATGAGGCCAACTGAATCTGTCTCTTCTCTCTCCCCTCTTTTTTTCTGTGGTTTACTCAAAAGGCAAACAAGATTTTTTTTAGTTGTCTCTTAATATTACATAAAAATCTTTTTCAAAAGGGAAAACCAAATTTCATGTTTACTTTAGGGCATCTTTAATGCTAAAGCTAATTTTTAATAACATTCTATAAATTTATGTTGTTTTAATTAGTTTGACCGTAAGGTGAGATTTTTGTAAACTTCTTGTAACTCTTTACAATTTTCTGCTAAACAGATCAATTCTCTAAAAGAAAACCCTGGTATTCAGACACGTGGGCCCAGATTCTGGCTCCACATCAGTGTGCTTTTATTTTAATGTTCAATCTATGGAAAAATACTAAATAATTCCCTTCAAATCCTGGCCAATTTGCTTCTTCTCACAGAACTTCCTTTACAAGATCAGTCCTTCACGAACCTTTCCAACTTGCTTAAACCTTCAGTTTTGTCCTTTTACTCTTTTAGCTTAAGACAATCTTTAAAACCCTCTAAACTAGACAAAATTGCATTCCCTTTAACAAAGACCATATTCCCATGCCTTCTTATACTCTCCCACCAACACTACATTCTACTTTCTTTCTATACCTTGTAGTCTTGCATATAGAACTCTTTTTCCAGTGGACTCGGATACATGTTACATTGTTAACTTTCAGCATCTTTGATTTTTGATGAAAAGCCTGATAAGTAAATGATCTTAATATGTACTAGCTGTGGAGCCTAGGACAGCAGACAGAAGTGCAAAAAAGGTTTGGTTCTTCCTAGCACAGCAAGGGGGCATGGCTTATACCACATGTCCTCAGGTTTTATCTAGAACTTAATGGCTCTAAAGTAGGTAAGTCAAACAGTTTTCAAAAGTCAAAGAAGCAGTTTAAAAGCATTTACCAAACCTAATATCTGACCTCATTTAGACCAAATGTGGAAATTTTGAAGACATTTTTATTTTACCAATAATCTTTAAAATTCTCTTTATTTCCAAAAGATTGCTAAAGTCATGTGAACAAAAAGACATTAAAGTTGTCTATTTTTCTGAAAAAATATTTAAGCATTTATTTTTAACCCAATTGTTCAGAGCTCTTTCATATATAAATATTACACAGACAGATGTAAATATACAGTGAGAAGAAGGTCCAATAATTGTCAAGATTGTTGTCAGTTTTTAAGTTTCTTAATTGGATTACTGGCTTCAGGATGGAACCCTTGGAAGAACAGGGTCAGGAAAGCTTGCAGTTTCTAGGGCCTAATACGCAGGCACAGCCGGAAGGCAAAAACAGATCCCCAAAATTAAGGGTCCCATTTTTGTATCACATCCTGGATCCTCCAAAAGAGGGAAATACTATGGGAGAAGAGAGAGCAATGCTTTCACTGTGGATTTTATTTTAATCAGCCCATCCTCCATGAGAGTCTCATCTCTCAGTTGGAGGTGGGGATGTTTCCATACCTTCCAGGTGGCCGAGAATGCTTCTCTAAGCCAAGCATGCAAAGAACGAAATGTCCCTCCATAACAGCCCGTATGCCTTAAAAGTATATTTCCTGCCTAGTTGCTGTACACCAAGGCTAAAATCTTTCCCATAATGCAAAGTAATTTCTGATACCCCCAAAAGTCAAAAAAAGGTCAGGTTGCATAATGTAAAACCTAACAGAGCCTTAGATTTTGAGAGATCTGTCTGCTTTCAATTCCTGGGGTTCCATGAGGAAAACAGAGTTTTTTTTCCAGAATGGGGTCTATGGTGCCACCTCTGTTTTTCTCCAGAAATCCCAGGCTGTTCAAAATTCTTAGGTTCTCTCATGTGGGCATCAAGAGTGGCAAGCAGACAAAATGGAGAAAAATAATTCTGTCAACTGAGAAGAAAAACCTTTTTCAGAAAAACATGATTCAAGAAGAGGAAAAAGATAAAGCCCTTTTAAGTATGTATAGCTTGGATAGCCCTTTTAATTTAAGCTGATAGAGCTCTTTTGTTTAAAAAAAAAAAACTTTTAAAATCTCATATTACTAGACTCCAGCTAGAACAACCTATATAGATAGGCTTTTGAATTCTACCACAGGTAACCTCCCAGTGAAATTAATAAGTTTTAACAAAGGTTATAACTTAACCATGGATGCATAAGATGTCTCAAAGAGACAGTAAACAGTTTTTTTTTTTCCTTTTTTTTAACCTTCCGACAAGAGTTAGGATCTCCCCAAAGGTAATTCAGAGAAAGAAAAAATTAAGACAGGAAATCAGAAGCAGTCAATGGGGGGTGGAGGGGAAATCAATAAATGGCAAAAAGTTGCACAAACAACAAACCATAGAGGACTGATTTCCTAAGCCAAGAATTGAACCCAGGCTGCCATTGTCAAAAAACAAAGCCTTAGCTATGGAGCCACAACATTGAGCAGTTCCTATTGTTCTTCCCAAAGAGGCCTAGAGTTGCCAGTTTTGAGCTTGCAAAGGCTTTTAACTGCTTAACATAATTTTTAGGACTAGCTATGACATGACTCCCCAAATCCCTGTCCTCTGGATGGCAGAGACTAAGAGAAAGTATCCTCACATGGTCATAGGGCTAAGCTTTTAAGGACATGAAACAACATGAGAGAGAAACTTCATCTCGTATTGGTTTCAGGGGCCCACAGCAACATTTGCAACTGACCAGCCTGCAGGCTGGCTTGAAAAGTAGGTGTTTAGGGGTCCAAAGCCTGCTTTCTATCTTGTGATACTGCCTCTCCATTGCAGAAAGACAAATTCTTAGCACAAAGTACACTAGATTTGCTGCAGCCTAATAAGTCTAATCTCACAAATCCTTTTTTCTATAATCAAACCTTTGCAGAAGAGACAAACAGTGATGTTTACTATTTACATACACACGAGAGAGAGAGAGAGAGAGAGAGAGAGAGAGAGAGAGAGAGAGAGAGAGAGAGAGAGAGAGAGGAGAGAGAGAAGAAAGAACGTGCAAAACCAGAAACCTAGCAGACCTTTTTTTGCCAGCATTCAAGGTTTCTGGCTTCCTTTTCTCTGCAACTTCCAGAAGAACAGAGCAGCTTTTGATGACCCTGCTCCCTGCACCATACCTGTGGGGGCCAAGCCCTGTTACAAAAGAAAATGTCACTTTCTATTTTGTGGAATCAAGGCAACAGCTTTCCAGTTTTGCAAGATGCTGCCTGATGGGCTGCATGGGGAGCCGAACTAACATTTTCCATCCCAGCAGAAGAAGCAAAATACCCATAACAAAACAGACACTAGTCATCTCAATATCCACTTGACCTAATGAGGCTCTAACTTTCTCCCCTTCGTCCCTGATGTCTGTGATTCACTTAAGGTGGGGAGGAATGTCTCTGGGCAAGACAAAGAGTGGAGAATCACAGAGTCAGGCCCACTGGGCTTTCTTCAGGGCTCACTAACGTACACTTACAGAAGGTTCTTCCAGTTAGGCCTGCTGGACTTCCATCAGCAGTTTCTTCAGAGATCCCATCCACAAAAACAGACACATGAAACAAAGACAGGATGGACTTCAGGCCTCGCAAATCAAGATTCCTGCCCGAGAATTCCAGGAGTGTTCCTTCCAAACTAACCTCCTATTCTCCGTCTGAGAAATCTCCCCAAAATCTTCCTGATTGAGGATAAATCTCCCGAACCGAGACTCTTCCTACTCGCTAGGGAGAGCCAACTGAGACCTTGAAGGAGCCAAACCTATCAGGAGAAGGAAGGAGGTGTTGGCAGTACCTAGAATACTCACTAAATCAGACACCGCATAATGGGGCTATGGCTACAGACACTCCATGATCGGGGTACAGACAGATACCCTGCAATACGGCTCCAGTTACACCCCATGATAGAGCTAGACACAGACACCGTACCATGGGGCTACAGTTATGAAATGTCTCCTCATGACTATTTCTCTATTGCAATTAAATTCATGCACATTGGGCTGGCAGTGACCTGCCAGTAGAGACAATGCCAGAGTCAGCCCCTAATCCAAGAGAACTAGGTGGCAGCTTGGGTGGGCCTCTGGATCCGTCACCGGAGAGGGGCTACTGAACCACAAGCAGGTAGCCACAAAGGCAATTCCAGACCAGTCCCTAAATTTGTAACCACATGGCGGGCTCACCTTGGCGCCACCTAGATAGAGCCAATTTATGAAGACAGTTGAATTACAATAGAGAAGGAGTAATTCACAGAGCCAGCTGTGTGGGAGACCAGAGTTTTATTATTATTAAAATCAAAGAATTTGGGGGTCCGAATTTTTAAGGATAATTCCATGGCTAGGAGGGATAGTACATTAGGAGTTCTGATTGGTCAGCTCAGAGATGAAATCATAGGGAGTTGAAACTGTCCTCCTGCACTGAGTCAGTTCCTGGGTAGGACCACAAGACCAGATGAGCAGTTTATCGACCTGGGTGGTGCCAGGTGATCCATTGCAGGGTCTATAAAATATCGCAAGCACTAATCTTGGGTCTTACAATACTGATGTTATCCTCAGGAGCAATTTGGGGAAATGGAGAATCTTGCAGCCTATAGCTGCATGACTCCTAAACCATGATTTCTAATCTTGTGGCTAATTTGTTAGTCCTGCAAAGGCAGTTGAGTCCCCAGGCAGGAAGGAGGTTTGTTTTGGGAAAGGGCTGTTGTTGTCTTTGTTTCAAAGGTAAACTATAAACCAAGTTCCTCCTAAAGTTAGTGTGGCCTACACTCAGGAATGAACAGCTTGGAGTTTAGGACTAAGATGGATGGAGTCTGTTACGTCAGACCTCTTTTCACTGTAATAATTGTCTCAGTTATAATTTTTGCAAAGGTGGTTTCAGTGGCAGTATATAATGTTTAAGAAGTATGGTTTAGGAATCAGAGTGAGTTCAGACATAGGCATGGCCATCTACTGACTGTAGAACTGAGAATTTTACCTAAAATATGTTAGTCTTGACTTCCTTATAAGTAGAATGGGAAGAATAATAGTCCTTACCTTATAGGTCATTTTGAAACTTCAATGACATAGTGTAGGAAGTGTTTAGTACAGTGATTTCAGATAGGAAATACTTAACATATACTTTATTACTCAAATTTTGATAACCATTTAAAATGGAGCCCATATGTAGATAGAAGCTTGCTCAACTGCTACGGCTTGGGGATTGTAACACAATTTGTAAAACTTATTTGTGACTACTCTGAAGGCTAACCATTCACCAGGAACCAAGTAGGACGTTTGTCATGTGGGCAGAAAGCACGATTGCTCAGCTCCAACTGACTTACCTTGTTGTGTGAGTCAGTGTTGTAGGAGGAAGATATACCAATTTTTGTATTTTTAGTACAGACAGGATTTCTCCATGTTGGTCAGGTTGGTCTTGAACTCTCGACCTCAGATGATCTGCTCACCTTGGTATCCGAAAGTGGTGGGATTATAGCCGTGAGCCACCGCACCTGGCCTATACCTTTCTTCTTAAGGGAGAAGGAGATGGAGAAGTGTGGATGATTTCAGGGTATGGTAAATAATTTTAGGGGAATTTAATGGGCTTTGGTACTGAAGTTCTTATTTAATGTCGAGGGCTTGGGATAGCTTCTTAACAATGTGCACTATGAAATAGGTTCTGTTGCCTGACTTAGTATTTCTATTAGCCTAAACTTGAGCACTATATTTTTAATTAATGCTTTCACTATATTATTGGTCATTGCATTTGAAAAGGAAATAGCTTTGACCCAGTGAGTGAGATAATCTATTATCATTAATAAGTATTTTAGATGACCTATTGGAGGCATCTTTATGTAACCAATCTGGGTACTTTGGCATGGTCTTAAGCCTGGACTCCTTCCCTTAAGGGGAAATCTCTTTTGTACTTTGTTTATTAGTAAGCAGCGATCTGTAACTTGTTTGGCTAGGATATAAATCCTTATACATTTATAAACTCTGAAAACTTCATTACACATGTCTTGGGATCCCTAATGGGTCCTCTGATGCAATGGGACAGGGTTTCTTTTATAAAGGGGGTTGGACAGTATTTCTTTTTGATGTGGAAATATCCATTTTCCTTCTGAGTTTTCTTTAGCACCAATTTCTATTAGCTTTTCTTTCTCAGAAGAGAAAACAGGGATCATGGTAGTAGGAGGGAGGTAAAGGTTGAGTGGAAAACAGGCATAGAAGAAACAGCAGCTTGCTTGGCTTATCTGATCTGTTAAGTTATTTTCCCAACTTTTATGTGTTTTTTTTTTTGTTTGTTTTTTTTTTGAGATGGAGTCTCACATTGTCACCCAGGCTGTAATGCAGTGGCATGATCTCCGCCTCCTGGGTTCAAGCAATTCTCCTGCCTCAGCCTCCTGAGTAGCTGGGACTATGGGTGTGCGCCACCACACCCAGCTAATTTTTTTGTATTTTTAGTAGAGATGGGGTTTCACCATATTGGCCAGGATAGTCTCAATCTCCTGACCTTGTGATCCACCCACCTCTGCCTCCCAAAGTGCTGGATTACAGGTGTGAGCCACCACACCTAGCCCGTTATTTTCCCAACTCTTAAAAGACACATTTTTCTGGTGTTCGGGGACATGGACAATAGCTATTTTTTTGGCAGCTGAAGGTTATTTAATACTCGGGTGATTAACTTTTTGTGAACAAGGTTTTGACCTTTACTATTAAGACCTCTTCCAGTTTAAAATTTTTCTAAATGTATGAGCCACCCCAAAGTCTTACTTAGATTCAGTATAGATGATTCCTTCCTGGTTTTGCAGGTATTTTAAGGTTTGACTTAATGCAAACAGCTCACAAGTTTGGGTAGACTAATTATTAGAGAATTGTCTTGACTATTTCTTTAAGAGCTTTTCCATTAATTACTGAATACTGTTGTGTCGTCTTCCTCAGTCACTTGGGAGGAACCATCTATAAATGAGTGCCACCCTGTTTTGAAGCGGGGTGGGGGGGGCCCTTTCTTGAATTGGGCCTAACCTTTGTGTGATAGTCAATTAAATCTAAACATGTATATTCTCTTTTTAAATTTAAACTCTCTGTTAAGAAACCTGCTATGTTAGGTTCAGTGGTTACTGTTAAATTATCTTGTTTTAACAGAACAGCCTTGTACTTGAAGATTCCTGAGTCAATAAACTGCCTTTTTGCCTTTTTAACTTGATGGGGCGTGCTTACAACTAAATTTCCTCTGAAGATTAGTTTTTTTCTTTGTTTGTTTTTTGAGATTTTTTTTTTTTTTTTTTTTAACTCACTGCTTTCAACCCTTGGAAGGTAACGGACACATCCCTGCCACCAACATAGGGCATAATGTATTTCTTCTTGGGAGGCATGTCTCCTACTAGCATCATTTTCTCTTAAAAGTTCACAAATACATTCCTCATTCAACCCAAATTTTGGCTAGAAAACTAAGGGTTCAAGGATTGGTTCTTGAGTCCAAATGGAACAGCAATAGCTTATCATTTGTTGCTTTTTCTTATGTTAAGTCTTTTCATTACCTTTCCAATATTTTAACATGAGACCTAGGGGACAATGTTGGCGGGGGATATCTTTGTTGCTAATTTTATCCTTTTTATTCCTTGTCTTGCCTTGGGTATTTCTGATATTGGGTCCTAGTTAGGCTCAATCTCTTGTATCAGAAATGTCTTGCCTGTCCTTCTCTAGGGGCTTGCTAGGGCTATTCTGCTCATTTTCTCATATTAGAAATGTCTCTCCTATCCTTTAGCTTCACCTGCTGGAGGTTCCTTGCACCTTCTCTTACTTCATCTGCTCTGGCCACTTCCCTGGAGGGAAATTATGTTCCTCTAAGCTTTGGCTGGACTGTATAAACCCCAGTGTCAGGATCCCTACAAGAAAGCCGCCATTAGCCGTATGAGGTAATGATGGAACGCAGATTGGACTCAATCACTTCACACAGCAGTAGTGCTTGTTACCATTCACACACTTTCAACATCCAGAATCCCAACCACCAAGGAAATACTTCACCGCCCCATGGCTTTTCTTACCTTGGTCTGTGCACAGGGTTATCTGGTCACTGGGGTTTGTGAGCCTCATTTCCCCAAGCTGCTAGGGAAAGCTTTTTTTTTTTTTTTTTTTTTTTTTTTGAGATGGAGTCTCGCTCTGTCACCCAGGCTGGAATGCAGGGGCATGATATCAGCTCATTGCAACCAGCTTCTTTCCTGAGTTGCCGAGAGTCCAGGTTTTGTCACACCGGGTGGGTCTTGATTCCTTTACCTTGAGGCCGCTGCAACAAGGCAGCAGAGCATGCCTACTCACAGGAGAGGACCAGGGACCCTTCCCCAGTGGAGAAAAAATGCTCAGTGTTGCAACATGGAACCAATACTCAGGCAAAAGTTTTCTCAGCAAGGCAATTTACTTCTATAGAAGGGCATCTCATGCATGCAAAACAGAGGCAATGGAGAGCACGCAAGCAAAGGAGAGCAGCAGTTTTTATCCCTTAATGCAGACCTTGTTCCTATGTCTCCCCCCTGTGGACTGGGGTTGGACTGCACAATCTAGGCTAATTCTGATTGATTACTGTTGGCATCATTAGGGGGCAAGGGTGGGCTTTTGATGGGAAGGATGGTAACATAGGTGATGAGAAATGTTCAGGCATGTTTGGTCACAGTAGAGATAGGGAGGGCTGATAGATGAATGGGTAAGATTACTTTGTAGAATAGAAGAAAGAACCAGAAACCAAAAACCTTTGAAGAGAAACTATGTATTCTTAACAACAGTGGCAAGTGAATATGAAGGCCTGGGACATCAGTGTATACTCCTGTAGACTTTATAAACAATGTATACTTAGGCTAAGCTGAATTTATTTTAAAATGTATTTTCTTCCATAATAAATTAACCTTAGTTTACTTTAACTTTTTGATATTTATTTATTTACTTGCTTATTTACTTATTTATTTATTTTGGAGACAGAGTCTTGCTCTGTTGCCAGGCTGGAGTGCAGTGGCGTGAGCTCAGCTCACTGCAGTCTCCACCTCCTGGATTCAAGCAATTCTCCTGCCTCAGCCTCCTGAGTAGTTGAGACTACAGGCATGCAACTGTGCCCAGCTAATTTTTGTATTTTTTAGTAGAGATGGGGTTTTACCATGTTTGTGAAGATGGTCTCAATCTCTTGACCTCATGATCCGCCCACCTTGGCCTCCCAAAGTGTTGGGATTACAGGGGTGAGCCACTGTGCCCAGCGTTAACTTTTTTATTTTATGAACTTAAAAAGGTCTGCAAAACAAACAATGGCTTGGGACAAGTCTGTCTAAAAGACTTTTTGACTCTTTTTTATAATAACACTTAGCTTAAAATACAAACACATTGTACAACTGTATAAAAATCTTCTTTATATTTTTATAAACTTTAAAATTTGTTACTTTTACTTTTAAATTTTAAAAAAAAAAACAAAGACACCAACACATACATTAGCCTAGGCCTACACAGGGTCAGGATCATCAATATCACTGTCTTCTTCTGACTCCACATCTTGTCCCACTGGAAGGTCTTTAGGGCAATAACATGCATAGTTCCATTATCTCCTACAATAGCAATGCCTGCTTCTGGAATACCTCCTGAAGGACCTGCCTGAGGCTGTTTCATGGTTAACATTTTTGTTTTGTTTTGTTTTTAATGTAAGTAGAAAAAGTAACCCTAAAATAATGATTTTTTTTTTTTTTTTTTTTTGAGATGGAGTCTCGCTCTGTCACACAGGCTGGAATGCAGTGGCATAATCTTGGCTCATTGCTGCCTGCACCTCTTCTGTTCAAGCAAATATCGTGCCTCAGCCTCCTGAGTAGCTGGGACTTCAGATGCCCCCCACCACGCCTGGCTAATTTTTCTATTTTAAGTAGAGATGGGGTTTCACCTCATTGGCCAGGCTGGTCTCGACCTCCTGACCTCAAGTGATCCGCCCATCTCGGACTCCCGAAGCACTGCGATTACAGGTGTAAGACACTGCACCCAGTTAAAATAATGACTACTAGTATTATAAATATGTAAACCAGTAACATAGTTGTTGCTTAGCGTTACGCAGTATCGTACATAATCGTACATGCTATTCTTTGATATAATTGGCAGCACAGGTTTGTTTACACCAAATCACCACAAACACATGAGTAATGAAGTGCACTATGACGTTATAATGGCTACAGCATTACTAGGCAATGGGAATTTTTCAGCTACATTATCATCTATGGGACACCTGTCATATATACTGCTTATCATTGACTGGAATGTCCTACTTCCATGGCACGTGAGTGGAACAAGTGCAAGGCCACACAGCTAGCAAGAATTTCAACCAAGTGTGTCAACAGCAATCACTCAGACTAGGAAAGCTTTTCTGGTCTCTTTTTTTCTCCTAAGGTAAAAACACATAAATACTTTGGAGAGGATATTTTCCTTGTCAAATCCCCACTTTTGGGAAGAACTATTTGCTAGATGATGCCCTAATAGAATCCACTTTCTAGGTTATTTCAAAAAGCATTTTTTGTTAAAAAATTAAATAGTGCTACTACTATTATATTAGTGAAATTAATTCAGGAAGACAAACTCTTAGGCTACACAACAGCCTTCTCAGCCCTTTTGGTTTGGATTTGTGGGTCTGGCTTTGGAGTTCCCTGGGAGGCCTGATACCGAGAGAGGTCTAGTTTAAAGGGGTGAAAGAAGCAATTTATGATTTGTTCCTTGTCGGAAATTCTCTCTTTTAGATCCAGTCTAAGTTCAGGAGAACCTTATACTATGCAAATATACAAGAGACCCCTGGCCAACTGAAGACCTTTCTAAATTCTTAAATTAGAAAATGCCCCAATAACATGTCACTCATTCTGTCAAACACAGTACTAAATATGTAGGTGATGAATTACAGATAAACATTAACATTTCCAGGTTGTATATATCAAAGAATAGATTTTTACTTTCTTTGCAAACATTACTCTGTATATGGTTACAAGGACAGAATTTAAAGTCTTGTGAAACACAGATGCTATACGGTTAGACAGGGGCTGTCACTAGCTGGGAGCTCCCTCCTGACCACTATCCTTAGAACTTTTGGAGTGCAAATTGATGCTTAACTCTGCATTTTTCCAAGTTGCTATTCCTTTTATTTATTTATATTTTATGTACAGATTTATGGGGTACATGTGAAATTTTCTTACAAGAGTATTCCTTTTAGGTTGTGTTTCAGCTGAATTAATACACATCAGAGATTTTCTGGTCACTAAACTGTTAAATTCTCAAATGCCAAGGGTCTGTTGTAGGTTCTGAGGGAGGGTAATAGATCAATCCATGAACATCTACCAATAGAAAAATATAAATGAGCTTTTCAGCTGCCTGGGGGGCTGGTATTCACTAGGTAATTTGAATAAAAAGGAAGGAAAATGAAGGAGGAAAACCAGGTTCAAAGCAAGAGGTGCTTCTTCAGGGAGGATCTCCTAATAAAAAGAAGTGGTGGGCCAGGCCGGTGTCTCACGCCTGTAATCCCAGCACTTTGGGAGGCCAAGGTGGGTGGATCACTTGAAGTCAGGAGTGCAAGACCAGCCTGGCCAATATGATGAAACCTCATGTCTACCAAAAAAAAAAAAAAAAAAATTAGCCAGGTGTGTTGGAGTGTGCCTGTAACCCCAGCTACTCAGAAGACTGAGGCAGGAGAATTGCTTGAATCCCAGAGGGGAAGGTTACAGTGAGCCAAGATTGCGTCATTGCACTCCAGCCTAGGCAATAAGAATGAAACTCTGTCTCAAAGAAAAAGGAAGTGGTGGAGAAATTACCAAAGTGGGGTGTGTGTGTGTGTGTCAGATGGGATCAGGGGTAGAAGAAAATAAGGAGAAAAAATTTGAAGGAAATCCAGAATTTACAATTCATCCAAAGGCTGACCCTAGCCAAAGCCTTTTCTTCGGACCTGATTAGTTTGTCCCAAACCTCACCAGCTCTGAGTTCTGTACTCAAATCAGGGTGAGAAGGGGAAAGAAACCTCCAGAGCGGACCCATCTGGTGACAGTGGAGAGAATGTAACATGCTTTGCAGGCGGGGGAGGTGTGTTATGTTTTCTCTTTATTCCCTTTCCTTTCTAAACCCAGGATCCTTCCTTTCCTCCTTTCTCATTAGAAAAAATTAAAAAGTCAAACCTACAGGCAGTTGTATCATTGTTTCAGCTGCCTGTGAATGGACTGATGGCATCTGCCGGGCAGCCCACTAAAATAAAGCTACACTGTCTCTGAGGTCATAGACCTGCCCACAATTTAGATTGCTTTTCTAGGTTTAAAAAACTTAGCTCCCCTTCTTAAATAAACCTATTTTCTTTATCCTTCCCAGTTGAAGCATTTCCTTCCATTTTGCACACAGTCTCCTACATACTCCTTTAGGTAAGCCTCTTTATTTACCCCTCCTAACTCCCATCCCTTTTAGCACCAATTTTTCACTTTCATTGAACAAGGCTGCAGACATCCTCACCCCATGGGAAGGTGGCTGCCTGGACGGCGGTCCACCCATCCTAACCCACATGCTGACAGCAGCGTCTTCCATTTCAAATATTTCTGCTTTGTACCCTTGCCACCTGTTCAGAGCAGATGGGAAGCTGCCACGGCAAGGCCAGTGCTAATGCCACTCATGCACTCTGCAAATCAAAACAGAATTTTTGTTGTTGCATTATAATAACAAAAACACAGGCTGTTTACAGGCAGTCCCTACAATTGTTTTCATCAATAAATTCCTTCCAGTCAGCCCAGGTAGTTGGGTAGATATTGAGAACAGGTGCATTCCATTGGGTTCCCGAATGATTTGGTGCCTGAGCTCCTGTCTACAGTGAGCACATGGGAACTGTGGGAGGTAGGAGGAGTGTTGCAGCATCAGAGTCTGATGACATGGAAGACAACTGGTGCTGGCCTAATTTCCTGCGGTACAACCTGGGCTTTGGGACCATCGTGTCTTTATACTCATTTGGCTTCAGGTGACTTTGCCCAGTTTCCTTTTAGGCAATAGTTTGGTCTCGTGTGACCTTACTAGAGAATTTAACAGGAGTTCATTAGAAGATGGAGAAGTATAGAAATAACAGGGGTTTACACCGAGACCATATGGTGTTTTGCAGAGTGAGATACTGTTGTCAAATGGGCAGAACAATGCATATCCTTTTGTTTATATGTTTTGAAAAATTCTCCCCACAGTATACACTATTGTGTCCTAAATACCATGGCCCCTCAGATATTTGACCAAACAGGCCTTCAGATTTTGAAAAACATGGAGCATGAGTTAAGTGCCTAGATCCTCTAATCACTTCCCTGCACCTGTGCTTCCAGGTGGACACTCTGGAGGTGATACGGCATCCGGAAGAAACCACCAACATGAAGAGGCAAACCGTGGCTTCTTACTTCCGGGTATGGAGTCTTCTTGATCTCTCTTCTGCCTACTTCCAAAGAGGACTCTCCAGGCCTTCTTATGAGATGCCCAGATAGAATCATTGAAACAAGGGCAAAGAACAGAGTCAAGAAAGGTTGGGTTGGGGAAGTGGTGGTGGAAAGGTGGGAAGAGAACACTGGGCACAGAATCCTGCCCATTAAATGACTGATTCTGTTAGCATTTGAGCTGCTTCTTGGATTTAAAGCTCCTAGAGGCAGCCACTTTTCTAGCATACTGAATAGTAGTTAATAAAGTTCCAGAAGACGGCTTATCAAGTTCAGATACTGAGAGGACCTGTCTTCTCATTGACTTTATTTTCCTAGATTGAATTGACCAATTGTACAACTTATTTGAGCCCTATTATTTCCCATTTCTGCCACCCCAATTTCTGACATTTTATCTAGTTAAATGCCTCCTTTGGGTAAAGACTTGGTCTCTAGAAGGGCTCTCTTAAATGTATGTGATATAGCAAAGATAAGACACATACACTCTTGCAGCAATTTGCACAGATTTGTTTGACTTTTAAATATAAAGCATTAGAGTTGGAAGGCCCTTAGGGATCATGTACCACTGGGAGCTAAGGTTCAGATGGTTTCACAGTAAAAATGCTGTTAGGCTGAGCACAATGTTACACCTGTAATCCCAGCACTTTGGGAGGCTGAGGCAGCGGATCACCTGTGCTCAAGAGTTCCAGACCAGCCTGGCCAACATGGTGAAATCCCATATGTACTAAAAATGCAAAAATTAGTCAGGCATGGCAGCAGACACCTGTAATCTCAGCTACTCGGGAGGCTGACGCAGGAGAATTGCGACTGATACGACTGGGAATAAGGTAGTGGAACAGAAAAGCAAAATATAAAAGCAAGGCAAAGAGAATAAAGTAAGTATGCAAAAAGAAGACTATAGTGCCTGTCAACTAATATATATCAAGCAGCTGGTACAGTGCTCTCATAGCAAGAGGGGAAATTCAATTCAATCTAGGAAAATAAAGTCAATGTGAAGACAGGTCCTCTCAGTATCTGAACTTGATAAGCTGTCTTCTGGAACTTTATTAACTACTTTACTATTCAGTATGCTAGAAAAGTAGCTGCCTCTAATAGCTTTAAGACCAAGAAGCAGCTCAAATGCTCTCATAGCAAGAGGAGAGGAAGGACATGGAAAATCAGAGGGGTGCTTGTGAAGCAGGGCTCAGTTGTTCCTCGGTATTCTCAAAATACCAGTTCCATCTCAAAAAGAAAAAAAAAAAGAAATGTTGTTAGATCAAATTTAGAACTGGTCTCGGGGACAGCAGAATGAGATAGTAATATGGGGTTGACACAGGAGAGGGCTTGGCAGGATGAGAGGTCAGGTGGATGGAAAGCTGGAAGGCTGGCTGAAGGGCAGGACTTGGGAGCCAGCACTCTGGATAGAAGGCTCCATGGGAGGCTAGCAGGTGCAAGGATCTAAAGTGCAAAAATCCAACCTAGCCAACAGTGCCTCAGAGGCAGGCTAGAATTGAGCTCAGGGCATGAATTGCAGGGGCCCCAGACCTTTGAATCCAGTACTCCATCCATGCAGTAAGTTGTGCTATAGCATCTGCGGCAGTTGGGCCCCTGCCTCATCATTCTGATGTCTGATTATTTCTAATTGCTACTTATTTCTTATATTGAGACACACCTGGTCCTATCCCCTTTAGGGGCTCTAGCCTCATCTGTTAGTGCATTTTAAGTTGCTATGAAGGAATACCTGAGACTGGGTAATTTTTTTTTTTTTTTGAGACAGAATTTCACTCTGTAACCCAGGCTGGAGTGCAATGGTACAATCTCGGCTCACTGCAGTCTCCATCTCCTGGGTTCAAGCAGTTCTTCTGCCTCAGCCTCCCATGTAACTAGAACTACAGGCATGTGCCACCATGCCCAACAAATTTTTTTATATTTTTAGTAGAGACGGGTTTTCACCATGTTGGCTAGGCTGGTCTTGAACTCCTGACTTTAGGTGATCCACCCACCTCAGCCTCCCTAAGTGCTAGGATTACAGGCATGAGCCACCATTCCCAGCCAAGACTGGATAATTTGTAAAGAAAAGAGGTATATTTGGCTCACAGTTCTGCAGGTGGTACAAGCGTGTTACCAGCATCTACTCAGCTTCTGGTGAGGCCTCAGGAAGCTTTTACTCATGGATCAGGCATGTTACATGACAAGAGAGGGAGGAATAGAGAGGGAGTAAGACAGAGAGGGGATCCCAGACTCTTCAACAACCAGCTTTTGCATGAACTAATAGAGTAAGAATTCACTCATTGCCGTGAAGACAGCACCAAGCTATTCATGAGGGATCTGTCCCCGTAACCATAACCCAAACACCTCCCACTCACGAGGGATCTGCCCCTATGACCATGACCCAAACACCTCCAGTAGGCCCATCACCAACATTGGAGGTCACATTTCAACGTGAGATTTGGAAGAAACACACATCGAAACCATATCCTCCTCCTAGTAACCCTTGGTGTCTGTGTATGTTTTCCCACTGGATTTAGTGGGTCAGTTTACTCTGTGAAGTGATCCTCGAGATCTTAGGGCCCCCCTCTCAGCAGAAAAGCCTCTGGCTTATGGTTTTTCAGAAATATATCTGTAACAACCAGTTTGGTGTTCTCAAAATACAATTCCCAAATGCTAAACCTGGAAAATAAGTTACTGTGGTAAGCTAAGTAACACCAATTTTGAGCTGTAGGAGCAGTGACTATGAAATAATGGACCTGGTTTCTTTTGGCTTATAATAGCCTCTGAAGGTGTCCCCAGAAGAGCTCTAGCAATGGATGCCCCTGAGGAACAACTGAGTCCCCCTTCACAAGCACCCCTCTGATTTTCCACGTCCTTCCTCCCCTCTTGCTGTGAAAGACCTGTACCAGCTGCTTGATAAATATTAGTTGACAGTTACCATAATCTCCTTTTTGCATACTTCTCTTATTTTCTTTGCCCTATTTTTGTATTTTTCTTTTCTGTTCCACTACATATTACCAATCATATCAGTAGGATTTGTTTAGACTATCTGGTGGTTCTTAGGCTGAAGAAGCAATTAGCCCCTTCCTCAAAAGCTGGACATTTTAAATTACAGATATAGATTGTGGAACATCATCTTAGAATACCAGCGACAGGCATTCTAGTTCTGGCAAGGAAATATAGGCTGTCCTAGAGCACGTTCTTAGCTAAGTTTCTGCCATATGGGATATTGCTTAGCACTAGGTGATGTTTAAAGAATGTTTTTTAATCTGCAGCTGACTATAAGTAGAACTTATATTATCACCTTCTATTGCTGATTTCATGTTCTGCTTCAAGAAAGTCCGTGAGCCTCAAACTGCTTTAGAGGTTTCTGCAGGCCTGTGTTGTGGTAACCTCGTTCTTTGTGGATTTTTTTCCCCTGGTAGTATTCTCTGATGGACCTGCTCTCCAAAATGGTGGTTGGACAGCCCCACTTTGTGCGCTGCATTAAACCCAATGATGACCGAGAGTCCCTGAAGTTCTCCCGAGAGAGGGTGCTGGCCCAGCTCCGCTCCACAGGGATTCTGGAGACAGTCAGCATCCGCCGCCAGGGCTATTCCCACCGCATCCTCTTTGAAGAATTTGTGAAAAGGTCAGACCACCATCTTTGGGAATGCATTATTGTAAATGTAGCTCTACTCTGGCCATCCCTGTTTCCTAAGATCCTCCTTCCCACTCCACTCCAAACATGTAATTGGCTAGTTGCCAGCTGCCATTTACTTGCTTGAATGTTGCATTTTTATTGTACTTCACCTAAACGGCAGTGATTCAGCAGCCAGGTTAAGCTTCCTTCTGATCACATTTTAAACGTTCATGTACATTTATATGTTATAAATCCTTAAGTCTCAAGTTCTCCAGGCATTTTGTTGTTAGGATGAAAGTATCCCTCCATAAATGGGCCCAGATTCTGGTGGATTTGAATGCACCTACTCAGCAGTTCTCCTTCCAGTTTCTGGGATGATATAATATAATACTTAACACTTACATAGCACCTAAAGTATCCTAAGAGTACAGGACATTTTAGGGCACTATCCTAAAATGTATTATCTCATCTGATCCATACAACAACCCCATAAGCTAGACTCTACTATTATCCCTATTTTACAAAACATAAAGGTGAGAAAACAGGGGCATGAAAAGAAAGTAAGTGATTTTCCCATGATCTCATGCTGTTCAATGCAGAGCCAGGATGTGAACCCAGGCAGTCTGGTTTCAGCATCCATGCTTTTAATCTCTTCAGTTCAGAGCATTCCATCAGTATTTATTGAAATAAATTGCATGACACTTTCTTAACCCACAAATTGCCTTTGCCTAAGAATGAAATGCTGCTCTTTTCTGAACAACTGCCACAGAGATTATGTATGAATGTGAGTACAGGTAGAAATTTCTGTGAAGAAATAAGGAAAGCAATAACAAGAAAACACCTCTGAGAAGCACTGCTGTCTGAGGATGCCTGGAGAAGAATATTGAAATCTGCTGTATGCCTGACAAAGACAGACCGATCAAGAAAAAAACAAAATCCATTGTAGAACCCGCCTCACTCCTTCAGCCATCTTTAGTGTTCTGGTTTTTTTTTCCACCTCCATTCTGAAACATGTGCCCAAGGTCATTTTTTCCAACTTTTTCTAGGGAAAGACTGGGTCCTAAATATGATAGCTCGCTTCATCAGGTCTCCAAAACTTCTAAATTCCATGGAAAAGATAAGGCAAAAAAGTTCCTTGCAATGAGAACTTTTAAATTAAACATAAGAATGAAGTAGCTTTTAAAAAAGTGTCTTTGAGCTTCTTTTTTCCTCTTAAATTTGGAGGTGGAACAAGGAAAAAATATTTTAGCTCATGAATTTGACTAGTCAAGTATTTTTAGCAACAGTTTTTGAATACATAAAAATATTTAAGAAAACAGGTCAAATGCTGAATGGATTGGCACTTCTTTGTTCATATTCAGAAAGCCATTAGGCAAGTATGAACAGGAGTTTCAAAAATGCCAGTAAATCTGAGGATATCAAAGATTTCTGAGCCAGCAAGTTAATTGGTATTTTGATCCCTTTGAACAACTTAACAAAATGGATGAGTTAGCAATTTTCTCCCTTGATGTTATTCAACAAATAGGTACATTTCTTATCTTCCTGTTCAAGAGTGCTGTTGTGTAAACTCTTAGCAGGAAATATGCAGACAGGACAATCAAAGACAGGAAGCAGCCATTCAAGGTTTATTAAATGGAGTTAAATAAAAGATAAAAACTCATTTAATGTTACTCTACATTTTTGTATTTTCCGGCATTCAGGACTGAAACCCTGAGTATACACCTGGTGATGTTCCTGGGATCATGTTGTTGGGTTTCAGAAAGGGGAAAGATTTCCCCAATCCCCAGATTATCCAACTCTGCAGGCTTGGCCAAACCTGAAATGCTTTCTTCCCCTGTCATCTTTGAGCTTTCTGGCAAAATGACCTGGGTACAATGTCCTCTCATGAATAGGGCCAGGTGAATTGGAAGTCTTTTTTTTTCCTTTTTTATTGCATTTTAGGTTTTGGGGTACAAGTGAAGAACATGCAAGATAGTTGCATAGGTACACACGTGGCAGTGTGATTTGCTGCCTTCCTCCCCTTCACCTATATCTGGCATTTCTCCCCATGCTATCTCTCCCCAACTCCCCACCCCCTGCTGTCCCTCCCCTATTCCCCCCAACAGACCCCAGTGTGTAGTGCTCCCCTCCCTGTGTCCATGTATTGTCATTGTTCAACACCCGCCTATGAGTAAGAACATGTGGCATTTCATTTTCTGTTCTTGTGTCAGTTTGCTGAGAATGATGCTTTCCAGTTTCATCCATGTCCCTACAAAGAACACAAACTCATCATTTTTGATGGCTGCATAATATTCCATGGTGTATATGTGCCACATTTTCCCTGTCCAGTTTATCATCAGTGGGCATTTGGGTTGGTTCCAGGTCTTTGCTATTGTAAGCTATGCTGCAATGAACATTCGTGTGCATGTATCCTTATAGTAGAATGATTTAAAATCTTTTGGATATATACCCAGTAATGGGATTGCTGGCTCAAATGGAATTTCTATTTCTAGGTCCTTGAGGAATCGCCACACTGTCTTCCACAATGGTTGAACTAATTTACACTCCCACCAGCAGTGTAAAAGTGTTCCTATTTCTCCACATCCTCTCCAACATCTGTTGTCTCTAGATTTTTTTTTTTTTTTTAATTTTTTATTGGATTATAGGTTTTGGGGTACATGAGCAGAGCATGCTCAGACAGTTGCGTAGGTACACACATGGCAGTGTGCTTTCTTTTCTTCTCCCCTTCACCCACATTTGGCTTTTCTCCCCAGGCTATCCCTCCCCACCTCCCCCTCCCACTGGCCCTCCCCTTTTGCCCCCAATAGACCCCAGTGTTTAGCACTCCCCTTTCTGTGTCCATGTGTTCTCATTTTTCATCACCCACCTATGAGTGAGAATATGCGGTGTTTCATTTTCTGTTCTTGTGTCAGTTTGCTGAGGATGATGTTCTCCAGATTCATCCATGTCCCTACAAACGACACAAACTCATCATTTCTGATTGCTGCATAATATTCCATGGTGTATATGTGCCACATTTTTCCAATCCAGTCTATTATCAATGGGCATTTGGGTTGATTCCAGGTCTTTGCTATTGTAAACAGTGCTGCAATGAACATTCGTGTACATGTGTCCTTATAGTAGAACGATTTATAGTCTTTTGGATATATACCCAGTAATGGGATTGCTGGGTCAAATGGAATTTCTATTTCTAAGGCCTTGAGGAATCGCCACACCGTCTTCCACAATGGTTGAACTAATTTACACTCCCACCAACAGTGTAAAAGTGTTCCTTTTTCTCCACATCCTCTCCAGCATCTGTTCTCTCCAGATTTTTTAATGATCTCCATTCTAACTGGCGTGAGATGGTATCTCAATGTGGTTTTGATTTGCATCTCTCTGATGATCAGTGACGATGAGCATTTTTTCATATGATTTTTGGCCTCATATATGTCTTCTTTCGTAAAGTATCTGTTCATATCCTTTGCCCACTTTTGAACGGGCTTGTTTGTTTTTTTCCTGTAAATCTGTTTGAGTTCTTTGTAAATTCTGGATATCAGCCCTGTGTCAGATGGGTAAACTGCAAAAATTTTTTCCCATTCTGTTGGTTGCCGATCCACTCTAGTGACTGTTTCTTTTGCCGTGCAGAAGCTGTGGAGTTTCATTAGGTCCCATTTGTCTATTTTGGCTTTTGTTGCCAATGCTTTTGGTGTTTTGTTCATGAAGTCCTTGCCTACTCCTATGTCCTGGATAGTTTTGCCTAGATTTTCTTCTAGGGTTTTTATGGTGCCAGGTCTTATGTTTAAGTCTTCAATCCATCTGGAGTTAATTTTAGTGTAAGGTGTCAGGAAGGGGTCCAGTTTCTGCTTTCTGCACATGGCTAGCCAGTTTTCCCAACACCATTTGTTAAACATGGAATCCTTTCCCCATTGCTTGTTTTTGTCAGGTTTATCAAAGATTGTATAGTTGTATGTATGTTGTGTTGCCTCCAGTGCCTCTGTTTTGTTCCATTTGTCTATATCTCTGTTTTGGTACCAGTACCATGCTGTTTTGATTACTGTAGCCTTGTAGTATAGTTTGAAATCCGGTAGTGTGATGCCCCCCGCTGTGTTCTTTTTGCTTAGAATTGACTTGGCTATGCGGGCTCTCTTTTGGTTCCATATGAAGTTCATGGTGATTTTTTCCAGTTCTGTGAAGAAAGTCAATGGTAGCTTGATGGGGATAGCGTTGATTCTGTAAATTACTTTGGGCAGTATAGCCATTTTCATGATATTAATTCTTCCTAACCATGAACACGGAATGTTTCTCCATCTGTTTGTGTCCTCTCTGATTTTGTTGAGCAGTGGTTTGTAGTTCTCCTTGAAGAGGTCTCTTACATTCCTTGTGAGTTGTATTCCAAGGTATTTTATTCTTTTTGTAGCAATTGCGAATGGCAGTTCGCTCTTGATTTGGCTTTCTTTAAGTCTGTTATTGGTGTAGACGAATGCTTGTGATTTTTGCACATTGATTTTATATCCTGAGACTTTGCTGAAGTTGCTTATCAGTTTCAGGAGTTTTTGGGCTGAGGCGATGGGGTCTTCTAGGTATACTATCATGTCGTCTGCAAATAGAGACAATTTGGCTTCCACCTTTCCAATTTGAATACCCTTTATTTCTTTTTCTTGCCTGATTGCTCTGGCTAGAACTTCCAGTACTATATTGAATAGGAGTGGTGAAAGAGGGCATCCTTGTCTAGTGCCAGATTTCAAAGGGAATGCTTCCAGTTTTTGCCCATTCAGTATGATATTGGCTGTTGGTTTGTCATAAATAGCTTTTATTACTTTGAGGTACGTTCCATCGATACCGAGTTTATTGAGGGTTTTTAGCATAAAGGGCTGTTAAATTTTGTCAAATGCCTTCTCTGCGTCAATTGAGATAATCATGTGGTTTTTGTTTTTGGTTCTGTTTATGTGGTGAATTACATTTATAGACTTGCGTATGTTGAACCAGCCTTGCATCCCCGGGATGAATCCTACTTGATCATGATGAATAAGTTTTTTGATTTGCTGTTGCAATCGGCTTGCCAATATTTTATTGAAGATTTTTGCATCTATGTTCATCATGGATATTGGCCTGAAGTTTTCTTTTCTTGTTGGGTCTCTGCCGGGTTTTGGTATCAGGATGATGTTGGTCTCGTAAAATGATTTGGGAAGGATTCCCTCTTTTTGGATTGTTTGAAATAGTTTTAGAAGAAATGGTGCCAGCTCTTCCTTGTGTGTCTGGTAGAATTCGGCTGTGAACCCGTCTGGACCTGGGCTTTTTTTGTGTGGTAGGCTCTTAATTGCTGCCTCAACTTCAGACCTTGTTATTGGTCTATTCATAGTTTCAGCTTCCTCCTGGTTTAGGCTTGGGAGGACACAGGAATCCAGGAATTCATCCATTTCTTCCAGGTTTACTAGTTTATGCGCATAGAGTTGTTTGTAATATTCTCTGATGATGGTTTGAATTTCTGTGGAATCTGTGGTGATTTCCCCTTTATCATTTTTTATTGCATCTATTTGGTTGTTCTCTCTTTTCTTTTTAATCAATCTGGCTAGTGGTCTGTCTATTTTGTTGATCTTTTCAAAAAACCAGCTCTTGGATTTATTGATTTTTTGAAGGGTTTTTCGTGTCTCAATCTCCTTCAGCTCAGCTCTGATCTTAGTTATTTCTTGTCTTCTGCTGGGTTTTGAGTTTTTTTGGTCTTGGTCCTCTAGCTCTTTCAATTTTGACGATAGGGTGTCAATTTTGGATCTCTCCATTCTCCTCATATGGGCACTTATTGCTATATACTTTCCTCTAGAGACTGCTTTAAATGTGTCCCAGAGGTTCTGGCACGTTGTGTCTTCGTTCTCATTGGTTTCGAAGAACTTCTTTATTTCTGCCTTCATTTCGTTGTTTACCCAGTCAACATTCAAGAGCCAGTTGTTCAGTTTCCATGAAGCTGTGCGGTTCTGGGTCTGTTTCTGAATTCTGAGTTCTAACTTGATTGCACTATGGTCTGAGAGGCTGTTTGTTATGATTTCAGTTGTTTTGCATTTGTTGAGCAGTGCTTTACTTCCAATTATGTGGTCAATTTTAGAGTAGGTGTGATGTGGTGCTGAGAAGAATGTGTATTCTGTGGATTTGGGGTGGAGAGTTCTGTAAATGTCTATCAGGTTTGCTTGCTCCAGGTCTGAGTTCAAGCCCTGGATATCCTTGTTGATTTTTTGTCTGGTAGATCTGTCTAGTATTGACAGTGGAGTGTTAAAGTCTCCCACTATTATTGTGTGGGAGTCTAAGTCCTTTTGTAAGTCCTTAAGAACTTGCCTTATGTATCTGGGTGCTCCTGCATTGGGTCCATATATGTTTAGGATCGTTAGCTCTTCTTGTTGTATCGATCCTTTTACCATTATGTAATGGCCTTCTTTGTCTCTTTTGATCTTTGTTGCTTTAAAGTCTATTTTATCGGAGATGAGAATTGCAACTCCTGCTTTTTTTTGCTTTCCATTTGCTTGGTAAATCTTCCTCCATCCCTTTATTTTGAGCCTTTGTGTATCCTTGCATGTGAGATGGGTTTCCTGGATACAGCACACTGATGGGTTTTGGCTTTTTATCCAATTTGCCAGTCTGTGTCTTTCGATTGGTGCATTTAGTCCATTTACATTTAGGGTTAATATTGTTATGTGTGAATTTGATACTGCCATTTTGATGCTAAGTGGCTGTTTTGCCTGTTAGTTGTTGTAGATTCTTCATTATGTTGATGCTCTTTAGCATTCAGTGTGATTTTGGAATGGCTGGTACTGGTTGATCCTTTCTATGTGTAGTGCCTCTTTTAGGAGCTCTTGTAAAGCAGGCCTGGTGGTGACAAAATCTCTGAGTACTTGCTTGTTCGCAAAGGATTTTATTTTTCCTTCACTTCTGAAGCTCAGTTTGGCTGGATATGAAATTCTGGGTTGAAAGTTCTTTTCTTTAAGAATGTTGAATATTGGCCCCCACTCTCTTCTGGCTTGTAGTGTTTCTGCCGAGAGATCTGCTGTGAGTCTGATGGGCTTCCCTTTGTGGGTGACCCGATCTTTCTCTCTGGCTGCCCTTAGTATTCTCTCCTTTATTTCAACCGTATTGAATCTGACGATTATGTGCCTTGGGGTTGCTCTTCTTGCGGAATATCTTTGTGGTGTTCTCTGAATTTCCTGCAATTGAGTGTTGGCCTGTCTTGCTAGGTGGGGGAAATTTTCCTGGATGATGTCCTGAAGAGTATTTTCCAGCTTGGATTCATTCTCTTCGTCCCCTTCTGGTACACCTATCAAACGTAGGTTAGGTCTTTTCACATAGTCCCACATTTCTTGGAGACTTTGTTCATTCCTTTTTGCGGTTTTTTCTCTAATCTTGGTTTCTCGTTTTATTTCATTGAGTTGGTCTTCGACTTCAGATATTCTTTCTTCTGCTTGGTCAATTCGGCTATTGAAACTTGTGCATGCTTCGCGAAGTTCTCGTATTGTGTTTCTCAGCTCTTTTAATTCATTCATATTCCTCTCTAAGTTATCCATTCTTGTTATCATTTCCTCAAATCTTTTTTCAAATCTTTTCTCAAGGTTCTTAGTTTCTTTGCATTGATTTAATACATGATCTTTTAGCTCACCAAAGTTTCTCATTATCCATCTTCTGAAGTCTAATTCCATCATTTCGTCACAGTCATTCTCCGTCCAGCTTTGTTCCCTTGCTGGTGAGGAGTTTTGGTCCTTTCTAGGAGGCGAGGTGTTCTGGTTTCAGGTGTTTTCCTCCTTTTTGCGCTGGTTTCTTCCCATCTTTGTGGATTTGTCCGCTGGTCGTCTGCGTAGTTGCTGACTTTTCGATTGGGTCTCTGAGTGGACACCCTGAATGTTGATGATGAAGTATTTCTGTTGCTTGGTTTTCCTTCTACCAGTCTAGCCCCTTCGCTGTACGAGTGCTGAGGTCCGCTCCAGACCCTGCTTGTCTGGGGTGCACCTCTAGCAGCTGTGGCACAGCGAGGGATGCTACCAGTTTCTTTTTATGCTATCTTTGTCCCAGGATGATGCCTGCCTAATGTCAGTCTTTTGGATATAGAGGGGTCAGGGAGCTGCTTGAGGAGACAGTTTGTACTTTATAGGGGTTTAATTGCTGAGCTGTGAGCTGTGTTGTTCATTCAGGGCTGTTAGGCTGCTATGTTTGATTCTGCTGCAACAGAGCTCATTAAAAAAACCCTTTTTTTTTCTCAAATGCTCTGTGTTGAGGGAGTTGGGCTTTATTTTTGGATGTCCGTTGAGGTCCTGCCCAGCTAGGATGCAGACTAGCCACTGTTTGCCTGCCGAGGCTCCGCCCTGCTGTTGTGAGGCTCACCCTGGCTCCGCTGTTCTGCTGTTCTCCGCCACGCCCTGCGGCGGAGTCTCTCTGTTGTAGCGGGTTGCCTCGGCAACGGCAGGCTGCGTCAGCAGTGGGCATGTATCTCAGTAGGGACGGGTTGCCTTGGCAACGGCTGGCTGTGTCAGCAATGGGCGTGTATCTCAGTTGGGGCGGGTTGCCTCGGTAATGGTGGCCACCCCTCCCCCTCAGAGCGTCTCGGGTCGTCTGCACGGGGCTTGTTTGAAATCGCGGTTTTGTTCGTCCCACTGGGCCAATCCTAACGCTCTGTTCCTGCAATCCCCTGGGCTGGCCCACTGTCCAAGTCTAGCTCAGTCTCAAGTCCAGCCCTCTCACGTCTCCAGTTGCCGGTTCAACGGGGCACCCGGACAAGTGCGCCCTGTGGGGAGCGCTGGGTAGGGCCGGCCGCCGCCACCCCGGCTGCCGGCTTCGCCAGGCGGAATATCTGCCTGGCGTCCCACGTCTCCTCTTCACTTGGGAATTTCCCCGTTCTGTGAGCAACAAAGATCAGTCTGGAAATGCAGCTTAGACTCACCTCTCCGCAGACACAACGAGAACTCCAATCCTGGGTTGTTCTCACAGCGCCATCTTCTGTCTCTAGATTTTTTAATGATCGCCATTCTAACTGGTGTGAGAGGGTATCTCAATGTCATTTTGATTTGCATTTCTCTAATGACCAGTGATGATGAGCATTTTTTCATATGTTTGTTGGCCTCATGTATGTCTTCTTTTGTAAAATGTCTGTTCATATCCTTTGCCTACTTTTGAATGGGCTTGTTTGTTTTCTTGTAAATCTGTTTTAGTTCTTTGTAAATTCTGGATATCGGCCCTTTGTCAGATGGGTAAACTGCAAAAATATTTTCCCATTCTGTTGGTTGCCGATTCACTCTAATGACTGTTTCTTTTGTGATGCAGAAGCTGTGGAGTCTGATTAGGTCCCATTTGTCTATTTTGGTTTTTGTTGCCAGTGCTTTTGGTGTTTTGGTCATGAAGTCCTTGCCTACTCCTATGTCCTGAATGGTTTTGCCTAGATTTTCTTCTAGGGTTTTTATGGTGTTAGGTCTTCTATTTAAGTCTTTAATCCATCTGGAGTTAATTTTAGTGTAAGGTGTCAGGAAAGGGTCCAGTTTCTGCTTTCTGCACATGGCTAGTCAGTTTTCCTAACACCATTTATTAAACAGGGTATCCTTTCCCCATTGCTTGTTTTTGTCAGGTTTGTCAAACATTGGATGGTTGTAGATATGTTGTGTTGACTCCGTTGCCTCTGTTCTGTTCCATTGGTCTATATCTCTGTTTTGGTACCCATACCACACTGTTTTGATTACTGTAGCCTTGTAGTATAGTTTGAAATCTGGTAGTGTGATGCCTCCTGCTTTGTTCTTTTTGCTTAGAATTGACTTGGCTATGTGGGCTCTCTTTTGGTTCCATATGAAGTTTAAGGTGTTTTTTTCCAGTTCTGTGAAGAAAGTCATTGGTAGCTTGATTGGGATAGCATTGAATCTGTAAATTACTTTGGGCATTATGGCTATTTTCATGATATTGATTCTTCCTAACCATGAACGTGGAATGTTTCTCCATCTGTTTGTGTCCTTCTTATTTCACTGAGCAGTGGTTTGTAGTTCTCCTTGAAGAGGTCCTTTACATTCCTTGTTAGTTGTATTCCTAGGTATTTTATTCTCTTTGTAGCAATTGTGAATGGCAGTTTGTTCTTGGTTTGGCTCTCTTTAAGTCTGTTATTGGTGTATAGGAATGCTTGTGATTTTTGCACATTGATTTTGTATCCTGAGACTTTGCTGAAGTTGCTTATCAGTTTCAGGAGATTTTGGGCTGAGACGATGAGGTCTTCTAGCTATACAATCATGTCATCTGCAAATAGAGACAATTTGACTTCCTCCTTTCCTATTTGAATACCCTCTTTTTCTTGCCTGATTGCTCTGGCTAGAACTTCCAGTACTATATTGAATAGGAGTGGTGAGAGAGGGCATTCTTGTCTAGTGCCAGATTTCAAAGGGAATGCTTCCAGTTTTTGCCCATTTGGTATGATATTGGCTGTTGGTTTGTCAATAGCTTTTATTATTTTGAGATATGTTCTGTCAATACCTAGTTTATTGAGGGTTTTTAGCATAAAGGGCTGTTAAATTTTGTGAAAGGCCTTCCTTCTCTGCATCAACTGAGATAATCATATGGTTTTTGTCTTTGGTTCTGTTTATGTGGTGAATTACATTTATAGACTTGCATATGTTGAACCAGCCTTGCATCCCCAGATGAATCCTACTTGTTCATGGTGGATAAGCTTTTTGATGTGCTGTTGCAATTGGCTTGCCAGTATTTTATTGAAGATTTTTGCATCTATGTTCATCATGGATATTGGCCTGTAGTTTTCTTTTCTTGTTGAGTCTCTGCCGGGTTTTGGTATCAGGATGATGTTGGTCTCATAAAATGATTTAGGAAGAATTCCCTCTTTTCGGATTTTTTGAAATAGTTTCAGAAGGAATGGTACCAGCTCCTCTTTGTATGTCTGGCAGAATTCAGCTGTGAACCCATCTGGACGTAGGCTTTTTTTGTGTGGTAGGCTCTTAATAGCTGCCTCAATTTCAGACCTTGTTATTGGTCTATTCAGGGTTTCAACTTCTTCCTGGTTTAGGCTTGGAGGAGGCAAGTGTCCAGGAATTTATCCATTTCTTCCAGGTTTATTAGTTTATGTGTCTATCCCATTTATCTTTTTTTATGGCTTCATTTTGGTTATTCTCTCTTTTCTTTTTTATTAATCTGGCTAGTGGCCTGTCTATTTTGTTGATCTTTTTGAAAAACCAGCTCTTGGGGTTTTGAGTTTTTTTGATCTTGCTCCTCTAGTTCTTTCAATTTTGACGATAGGATGTCAATTTTGGATCTCTCCTTGCTTCTCAAGTGGGCACTTATTGCTATATATTTTCCTCTAGAGACTGCTTTAAATGTGTCCCAGAGATTCTGGTATGTTGTGTCTTCATTCTCGTTGGTTTTGAAGAACATCTTTATTTCTGCCTTCATTTCATTGTTTATCCAGTCAACATTCAAGAGCCAGTTGTTCAGTTTCCACGAAGCTGTGTGGTTCTGAGTTAGGTTTTGAATTCTGAGTTCTAACTTGATTGCACTGTGGTCTGAGAGACTGTTATGATTTCAGTTCTTTTGCATTCGCTGAGGAGTGCTTTACTTCCAATTATGTGGTCAATTTTAGAGTAGGTGTGATGTGGTGCTAAGAATGTATATTCTGTGGATTTGGGGTGGAGAGTTCTGTAAATGTCTATTAGGTTTGCTTGTTTGAAGTCTGAGTTCAAGTCCTGGATATCCTTGTTAATTTTCTGTCTGGTTGATCTGTCTAATATTGACAATGGGTGTTAAAGTCTCCCATTAGTATTGTGTGGAAGTCTAAGTCTCTTTGTAAGTCGTTAAGAACTTGCCTTATATATCTGGGTGCTCCTGTATTGGGTGCAATATATTTAGGATCATTAGCTCTTCTTGTTGCATTGATCCTCTTACCATTATGTAATGTCCTTCTTTGTCTCTTTTGATCTTTGTTGCTTTAAAGTCTATTTTATCAGAGAAGAGAATTGCAACTCCTGCTTTTTTTTTTTTTTTTGCTCTCCATTTGCTTGGTAAATCTTCCTCCATCCCTTTATTTTGAGCCTTTGTGTATCCTTGCATGTGAGATGGGTTTCCTGGATACAGCACACCGATGAGTTTTGGCTTTTTTTTTTTTTTTTTTTTGACATGGAGTTACACTCTTGTTACCCAGGCTGGAGTGCAATGGCACAATCTTGGCTCACCGCAACCTCCACCTCCTGAGTTCAGGCAATTCTCCTGCCTCAGCCTCCTGAGTAGCTGGGATTACAGGCACATGCCACCACACCCAGCTAATTTTTTGTATTTTTAGTAGAGATGGTGTTTCACCATGTTGACCAGGATGGTCTTGATCTCTTGACCTCATAATCCACCCACCTCGGCGCCCAAAGTGCTGGGATTACAGGCTTGAGCCACCGTGCCTGGCCAAGTTTTGGCTTTTTATCCAATTTGCCAGTCTGTGTCTTTTGATTGGGGCATTTACTCCATTTACATTTAGGGTTAATATTGTTATGTGTAAATTTGATACTGCCATTTTGATGCTAGCTGGCTGTTTTGCCCATTAGTTGATGCAGATTTTTCACTGTGTTGATGTTCTTTTCCATTTGGTATGCTTTTGGAGTGGCTGGTACTGGTTGTTCCTTTCTGTGTGTAGAGCCTCTTTCAGGAGCTCTTGTAAAGCAGGCCTGGTGGTAATGAAATCTCTGAGTACTTGCTTGTTCACAAAGGATTTTATTTTTCCTTCACTTATGAAGCTTAGTTTGGCTGGATATGAAATTCTGGGTTGAAAGTTCTTTTCTTTAAGGATGTTGAATATTGGCCCCCACTCTCTTCTGGCTTGTAGGGTTTCTGCTGAGAGATCTGCTGTGAATCTGATGGGCTTCCCTTTGTGGGTAAGCCGACCTTTCTCTCTGGCTGCCCTTAGCATTTTCTCCTTCATTTCAACCCTGGTGAATCTGATGATTATGTGCCTTGGGGTTGTTCTTCTTGAGGAATATCTTTGTGGTGTTCTCTGTGTTTTCTGGACTTGAATATTGTCCTGCCTTGCTAGGTTGGGGAAGTTTTCCTGGATAATATCCTGAAGAGTATTTTCCAGCTTGGATTCATTCTCTTCATCACATTCAGGTACACCTATCAAACATAGATTAGGTCTTTTCACATAGTCCCACATTTCTTGGAGACTCTGTTCATTCCTCTTTACCCTTTTTTCTCTAATCTTGCCTTCTCGTTTTATTTCATTGAGTTGATCTTCGACCTCTGATATCCTTTCTTCTTCTTGGTCAATTCAGCTGTTGAAACTTGTGCATGCTTTGTGAAGTTCTCATGTTGTGTTTTTCAGCTCCGTCAATTCACTTATATTCCTCTCTAAGTTGTCCATTCTCGTTAGCATTTCGTCAAATCTTTTTTGAAGGTTCTTAGTTTCTTTGCATTGGGTTAGAACATGTTCTTTTAGCTCACAGAAGTTTCCTATTACCCACATTCTGAAGCCTGATTTTGTCATTTCATTACACTCATTCTCCATCCAGCCTTGTTCCCTTGCTGGTGAGGAGTTGTGATACCTTGTAGGAGGAGAGGTGTTCTGGTTTTGGGTGTTTTCCTCCTTTTTGCTCTGGTTTCTTCCCATCTTTGTGGATTTATCCACCTGTCATCTTTGTAGTTGCTGACTTTCAGACTGGGTCTCTGAGCGGACGTTCTGCTTGTTTATGATGAAGTTATTTCTGTTTCTTAGTTTCCTTCTAACAATCTGGCCCCTCTGCTGTAGGACCGCTGAGGTCCACTCCAGGTTCTGCTTGCCTGGGGATCACCTGCAGCAGCTGCAGAACAGTAAGGGTTGCTACCAGTTTCTTCTTCTGCTATCTTTGTCCCAGAAGGACACCCGCTAAATGTCAGTCTGAGCTCTCCTTTGTGAGGTGACTTTTTGGATATACGGGGGTCAGGGAGCTCCTTGAGGAGACAGTCTGTCCTTTATAGGAGCTCAAGTGCTGAGCTGTGAGCTCTGTTGTTCATTTAGAGTTGCTGGGCAGGCATGTTTAGGTCTGCTGCAGCAGAACTCATAAACTACTTTTTGTTCCTAGGTGCTCTGTCCCAGGGAGTTAGGGCTTTATTTATGAGTTTCTGTTGTGCTGCTGCCTTTTTTTCAAGGCTGCCCTGCCCAGCAAGGAGGCAGCCTAGTCACTGTCTGCCTGTAGAGGCTTTGCTGAGCTGCTGTGGGCTCCACCCAGCTGCCATGTGAACTTCCCTGCGGTCCTGTTTGTATGGGGGTAGTTAGAACTGCCTCGGCAATGGTGTCCCACCCTGTATTGGTGGACTCTCTCTGTAATGGCAGGTTGCTTTGGCAACAGCAAGCTGCCTCAGCAATGGTGGACTACCTCCATAGTGGTGGACTGCCTTGGTAATCACGGACGCCCCTCCCCCACAGAGCTGGACCGTCCAGCGTTCAGCTGTGCTTGCTATGAAACTCTCAATCCAGAATTTCTGATTACTGTTCTTTTGTGGGGTGGGACCAACCGAGACTGATCACCTGGTTCCCTGCCTCAGAGCCCTTTTTTTCTTTTTTTTTTTTTAGTTGAATTGTCAACTCTCTCCCAGGTGTTCCAGTCACCTGCTGAAAAGGTGCCGGGATCTCTGTGATTTCCCATGCAGCGACTCACTGCACTGGCTTAAACAGTGGCGCTGAGATTTGTAGCACTTTTTTTGCCCAGGAATCTCCTGGCCTGGCTCCCTGTTCAGTCCCCTTTTTAATCAGATGAATGGGTGACTTCCTGGGGCTCCAATTGCCAGCTAAAAGGGCACCCGGACCAGTGTATTTTGTATGGAGAACTGCCACGCCAAGGCACTGGCGTAGCAGCCGCGCCGGCCAAAACAGCCGTGCTGGCGACCTGTGGGGCTCCTCCTCCTGGGAATCTCCTGGTCTGTGATCAATAAAAATCCGTCTGGAAATGTGGCATCCACTCACCCTCTGCACTTTCACTGGATTTCGCTGCAATCCTGAGCTGTTCCTAAATGGCCATCTTTGATCTTCCCGGGAGTCTTTATGTTCATGACTAGGCATGAAAGAGGCCACCTGGAGATGCTGGAGCCACACTGTTGAGGGACATCATAGAAAACCACTGTGAACATTTACTGTTTTTATGGGCAATGGATTCTGATACATAGTCTCTCAGAAGAAATACATAGGCAAACACATAACTGCTTGCATTAGGATGTGTTCTGGCAAACATCTAAAGAATAGGGATGGCTGGGCATGGTGGCTTATGCCCGTAATCTCAGAACTTTGGGAGGCCAAGGTGGGAGGATTACCTGAGGCCAGGAGTTCGAGACCAGCCTGACCAACATGGAGAAACCTCATCTCTACTAACAATAAAAAATTAGCTAGGCGTGGTATCTCATACCTGTAATTCCAGCTACTCAGTAGGCTGAGACAGGAAAATCACTTGAACCCAGGAGGTGGAGGTTGCAGTGAGCCGAGATTGCACCATTGCACTCCAGCCTAGGCAAACTGGGCAATGAGAGTAAAACTACTTCTCAAAAAAAAAAAAAATGATTAGGGCTGAGTCAGGCTGGGCTCGGTGGCTCACACCTATAATCCTGGTGCTTTGGGAGGCCAATGCCGGCAGATCACATAAGGCCAGGAGTTTGAGAACAGCATGGCCAACATGGTGAAACGCCGTCTCTACTAAAAATACAAAAATTAGCTGGGAGTGGTGGCAGGTGCCTGTAATCCCAGCTACTCGGGAGGCTGAGGCAGAATTGCTTGAACCCAGGATGCAGAGATTGCAGTGAGCCGAGATAGCGCCACCGTACTCCAGCCTGGATGACAGAGCAAGACTCCGTCTCAAATAAATAAATAAAGAATAGGGCTGAGGCTAATTGTTTATCTATGAAGCTATTGTAGTAGACAATGCAGTTTAGTAAGGAGACCAGTTCTAGTCTCCTTTTGTATATAACATCTGGAAAGTAACCCAACGTTCTGTAAAAGATGTTTCCTCATCTGCACGACAAGAAGGCAGGAATACACAAAGCCCACATTCTAAAGATTTTCAAGGATTACTTGCAGATGCCTGAGCCTTACTTAGCTTCTAAGTCTTCTAGGGGTTTTTGTGTTCCCAATCAAGCTCATTGGATGAGAGACCTGCATCTACCAGGCTAAGATTCTTTACAGTTGTTAACTCTTGAACAAAATAAAACTCTTCCCTCTTCCCTTTCATTGGCATCTTCTGTTTCTTCTCATGATGGCGTGGAGAACCATGGTGCCTGGTATCTCTTTCATCTCATTCTCCTTTCTATTCCTCCACTCTGTCTCCTCCAGAAACTAGGAGTCACCTTTGACTTCTCCTCATGTCCTTTAAATAATCCATCACCAGGGCCAGCTGACTACCTGCTAAAGTTTCTCCAAAATGTTCCCTTGGGAATATCTTATCCCTTCTCCCAAAGCTTTAGTCCAGGCCTTTTGTTGTTATTATAAACAGCTCAATTTAGATATAATTCACATTTGATAAAAGTCATCTTTTAAAAGTATACAATTCAGTGGTTTTTAATTTAGTCACAGAGTTGTATAAACATCACCACCATCTAATTGTAGAACATTTTGGTACCTAAAAAGAAACTGCAAACTCATTAGTGATTCTCCCCTTTCTCCTCAATCCCACCAGACTTAGGCAATCAATAATCTAACTTCCGTCTGTATGGATTTGCCTATTATTGACATTTCATGTAAATGGAATCATATAACATGTGGCCTTTTGTGCCTGGCTTCTTTCACTTTGCATGTTTTCAGCATTGGATGAAATAAATACTGGTATTATGTATCAGTATTTTTTTATAGATGAATAATATCCCATTGTATAAATATATCACATTTTGCTTGCTCATTTGTCAGTGGATGAACTTTTGCATTGTTTCCACTTTTTGGCTGTTACGAATAATGCTGCTATGAATATTCATGAACAATTTTTAATGTGGATATGCATTTTCACTTCTTTGGGTATATACCTATAGGTAGAATTTCTTGATCATATGGTAGCCCTATGTTCCAACTATCTGCACAATTTAAATTACCATCACCAGTGTTATGAGAGTCCTGATTTTTCCACATCCTCCCCAACACTTATTATTATTTGTCTTTTTTATTTTAGCCATTCTAGTTGATGTGAAGTGGCATCTCATCGTAGTTTTGATTTGCATTTCTCTAATGACTAATGTTGAGCAGCTTTTCTGTGTTTTTTGGTTATGTGTATATATCTTCTTTGGAGAAATGTTTATTCAAATCCTTTGCCTACTTTTTATTATTGATTGTTATGTACTCTAAATATTAGTCTCTTAGCAGATAGATAATTTGCAAATATTTTCTCTCTTTTTTAAATGAGGTATTAGTCACTTTGATATTTTCTCTCACTGTATGGATTGTCTTCTTCTTCTTTTTTTTTTCTTTGATACAGAGTCTCACTCTGTTGCCCAGGCTGGATTGTAGTGGCACAGTCTCAGCTCACTGCAACCTCCACCCTCCCCAGGTTCAAGCAATTCTGCCTCAGCCTCCTGAGTAGCTGGGATTACAGGTACCCGCAACCATGCCTGGCTAATTTTTTTTATTTTTAATAGAGATGAGATTTCACCATGTTGGCAGGCTGGTCTCAAACTCCTGACCTCAGGTGATCTTCCCACCTCAGCCTCCCAAAGTGCTGGGATTACAGGTGTGAGCCACGGTGCCCAGGCACAAAAAGATTGACTTTTGATGAAGTTCAATTTATTTATGTTTTCTTTCATTGCTTGTACTTTTGTTATTCTATTTAAGAAACTGTCACCTAATCCAGTGTCACAAAGATTTACTCCTATCATTTTTCTAAGAGTTTCATAGTTTTGTTCTTCTGTTTTAGATCTGTGGTCCATTTTGAGTTAATTTTTGTGTATGGTGAGGTAGAAGTCTAAGTTTATTCTTTTGTATATGGATATCTAGCAGTTTCAACACCATTTTGTGGAAAATACTGTTATTTCCTCTCATTGAGTTGTCCTTGCCTTCTTGTTGAAAATCACTTGCCCACACATTTTAAGGGTTTATTTCTGGACTCTCTATTCCATTCCTTTCTCTATATATTTTCTGGGCCTTTTAAAACATTTTTGCTTACCCTCTTGCCAGTTAGAATTCTAAGTGGACTTCCTTCCTATTTCATTCTCCAAAGAGACAGCAGAAGAGAATTGTTAAAATTCCCATCTGAGAATATTGCTTCCTTGATTAAAATGACCATCCAGGCCCCCATGGGGTGAGCTGCAGTGCTCCTGCCTGGTGTAGGGGAGTCCACCTGATTGGCCTCCGCTTGCTTTCCTAGTTTCTCTTCTCATTTCCCACATCTCAGATCACACTCTAGCCAAAACTGAATTACTCGATGTTCCCTAACCACCCCGTGCTGTTCTATTCTTTTGTACTTTTGCTCAGGCTATTTGACTAAATCTCCCTTCTCCAGGCCCTCAGTCTGCTGTCTCAGCCAAGCTAAGTCCTGCTCATTCCTTAGGCCTTTGACCAGGCATTAACTTTTCTGTGATATCCTCCCTGACTTCCCCAGGCTGAGTTAGGATCCCTTCCGATGAGCTTCATTGGTAGCACTTACTACATTGCAGAGCCGTTTATCTACCTCTCACCTCAACCTTAACTGCCTGGGGGTAGTGATATTTTTCGGCTCACTTTATTTTTATTTGTTGAGACAGGACCTTACTCTGTCACCCAGCCTGAATTGCAGTGGCACAATATTGGCTCACTGCAACCTCTACACTCTGGGTTCAAGTGATCCTCCCACCTCAGCCTCCCAAGTAGCTGGGAACACAGTCGTGCACCACCACACCCAGGCTGATTTTTTGGTGTTTTAAGTAGAGATGGGGGTCTCACCATGTTGCCCAGTCTGGTTTTGAACTCCTGAGCTCAAGCAATCTGCCTGCCTTGGCCTCCCGAAGTGCTGGGATTATAGGCATGAGCCACCACGCCTGATCTTCGGCTCGCTTTATGTCTGTACTGTCCAATGTAGTGTCTGGCACAAATTCAGTGTTTAATAAATATTTGTTGAGTTGAATCAAACTCTTACCCCTTCTTCTTCATCACTATTTTCTTTTACTTTCCCTTGACTCACCCTTTGATCCTTGTTCTTGGAAATATATGATATCTAGAACTGGCTTTGTTGAGGTTAAGTTTTACTTGTACTGTATGTGCAACCTAGATTGATAGAATGTAAGATTTCAGGAAAGTCATAGTAGGTCTTTATCAATAAAAGGTAAGAAACCTAAATAAGTTGATTTAAAATAAGACTCTAACCCAGTTTGATAATGCTATTATTAGAGGTTAATACATTAAAAGGCTAACTTTAAACAAATTTGCCTTCCTTCTCTCTATAACAAAAAATGATTATTTTCTGGAAATCCAAAGAGATAAGTTTAATAGGACAAGGAGGACTCTCTCCTTTTCCAGCTTCTTCTGTCTCATCTGCCTACGTCTCAGCTCATACTCCAGAAAAAAAGAAACCACTTGGAGCTTCCTAACACGGCATAAGTACATTTTATGGAAGCACAGTTCTATGAAAGCAGGCTGCTTACTTGGTGCATTAGTCGGGAAACTCTCCATAACAAGTAACTGAAACTCAAACTAGTTGAAGCAGAAATTAAAAGGGGATGATGTATTGGCTTATAAAACTAGGAAGTCCAAAGACATATCTGGATCCAGGCAATCAAATAGTTTTACTGCCAGCGTCGTTTTCCTTGTATCAGTTTTCTTTTTCCCCTTTATGAGTTTCTAATAAGGAGCCAGGTTAACTCTCCTTACATGTTGGCAAAGATGGTTTCTGGATGCTCCTATGGAAAGCATTCTGTAGGCTTAGCAACATTAGCAGCAAGAGAGTTTCTGAGAGTTCTTAGGCAAGGAACTCTCTGATTGTCTGAGCTTGGATCACATGCCCACCCTTGAGCCAATCACTGTGCCCAGGGGTATAATTGGCAGGGACTTGGGGCACGTGCCAGGGTTGCAGTCAACGCCACTTGACCTATGGCCTAAAGGATTCTGTTAAAGGTCAAGAGAGGAATGGACAGGCTGAAACGATAGGCATCCATAACCCTTAGTTTTGACTATTCTTTGCTCTAGTATAAATGGCAACAGTTCAGAAGGCTTCACCTTAGCCCAGGTATCTACCTACCTAGAGGAGCCCTTTAATTTAGAATTGTGTAGGAAGAAAAATTTTATTGACAATAACTGAATGTTAACTTTGGAATAAGAAATATATATATATTTATAATATATTACACATAATATATATTTATAATTTATATATTTATAATTTATTTATATATAAATATATATATATAGTTACTGTCGTTTTAACTTAAGAATGGTTGTCTTATTTGTTTTGTTTAAACATCACTTCACATAGCATACAGAGGGTTACTGAAAACAGTTTCAGCTCCACTTCACTAAGGGATTAGAGAAAACTCAGTTTATTCTGGCCCAGTTTGAATTCATTTCTTGCATTTGACACAGTTTTCTCTCTCTGTGGCCCATGATGTTCTTGTGCCACCTAGGACCCAGCATAGAAGTGCTGCATGTCACTACGTCCCTTCCCTTTCTCGGGGTCTCTTCTCCTAGCCTCTATTTGTGTTTTGTTTGTTTGTTTGAGATAGGGCCCTGCTCTGTTGCCTAGGCTGGAGTGTGGTGGCATGATCATGGCTCACTGCAACTTTGAACTCCTGAGCTCAAGCAATTCTCCTGCCTCAGCCTACAAGTAGCTGAGACTAGATGTGTGAATCACCATGCCTGGCTAATTTTTTAATATTTGTAGAGACAAGATCTCATTATGTTGCCTAAGCTGACCTCAAACTCCTGGACTCCAGCTATTGATCCTCTCACCTTAGCCTCCCAAAGTGCTGGGATTACAGGTGTGAGCCACTATGCCCAGCTTATTCTCTTCTTTTGACTATTTTCTGCCATACATTCAGAATGCTAATCTTATTCTTTCAGCTGAATTTTTGCTTACACTTTGAATGTGCCTTCCTAACTCTGGTCTCTGTTTACCTTATGTGATCCTTTATGCTGCCACCAGAGTTATGGTTATAAAAATATCAAGATGGGCCGGGCACGGTGGCTCACGCCTGTAATCCCAGCACTTTATGAGGGTGAGGCAGGTGGATCATGAGGTCAGGAGTTTGAGATCAGCCTGGCCAACATAGTGAAACCCCATCTCTACTAATAAAAAAAAAATTAGCTAGGTGTGGTGGTGGGTGCCTATAATCCTAGCTACTTGGGAGGCTGAGGCAGGAGAATCACTTGAACCCAGAGGTGGAGGTTGCAGTGAGCCAAGATTGTGTCACTGCACTCCAGTTTGGGCAACAGTGCGAGATTCCATCTCAAAAAAAAATATATATATATATGTACATACACACACGCATTTATACACACATATGTATACATACACATATACACACACACTTATACACACATATGTATACATATACATACACACATTTATACACATGTATATATACACATATACACATATGTATACATACACATACACACGTATACACACATTCATACACACATGTATACATACACATACACACACTTATACACACATATGTATACATACACATACACACATTTATACACATATGTATATATACACATATACACACATATGTATACATACACATACACACATGTATGCACACATACACACATGTGTATACATACACATACACACATATGCACACGTATCTCAAGATGATCATGTCATTCTCAGGAATAAACTTCTGTGCTTCTTCATTGTCTATAGGATAAGATCTAAAGCCTTTAGCTCAGCAAAGTGAGGAGGCCAAAGCAATTCCATCTTGGACACTAACCTGCCATGTTGACTTCTGATTAACCCCAGTTCCAGCAATGCCTCTAAGATTTTTATTTTATCTACTGTTTCTTATGCAAGAGCATCTACTTATTGTCCTGTCCTTAGGTCAAAACAGCCCAATTTACATAGCATGCTTGCTTTTCGCAGGGAGGTTAACTTTGATTGTTCTACACATTCCTTTTGAAAGGAGAGAGTTCCCTGACCCCCCCATAGGACATGTGACAGGGTGTGGCTCATCTGTTTGGTCACCACCACTGCTCAAACCACCTGCAGGAGGGGGAGCATGCGAATGGACAAGCTCAGGAGCTGGGACAGGCACTTTGGGTTCCAGCCCCCCTCTCCAACTAGTGTCTAGGGATGGGGTGTCTGCAACTCCCAAAGCCCAAGTGGGTGTGTTGCAGTATGCTCTTTCAGCTTTGCTGTCCACAGATGGCTTAAAGTGTTAACCAGCTCAGTGGACCCTCTGCCTCTTCACAAGGGCATTGGGCCATTGTGATAGCTTTCTGTATCCCAAGCTCTTGTCCTGTGTTCCAGAAGAATTAGGTTATACATGGACTCGAAAGATGAGTGCAGGGGTTTTATTGAATGGTGGAAGTGGTTCTCAGTTGGATGGTTGGGGAGCTTGAAGGGGGATGGAATCGGAAGATGATCTTCCCTGGAATTTGGCCGTCCAGTGGCCAAACTCCCTCTGAGCTCCCCTAGCAGAAATCGTCTTGGCATTCAGATGCTCCTTCTCCTCTTTCTTTCCCTGCTGTGCTGTTCTGCCATGGTCTGCTTGTCTCCTCGTCTGTTTGTCTACTTTTATAGCCTGGGGTTTGGGGTTTATATGGGTACAGGATAGAGGACGTGGTGGGCCCAAAAGCAACTTTTTGGGTGTGAAAACAGGCATACCTGTCCTTATTTAGGGCCGCAGGTATCCAGACTTGAGAGTGGGGCCTTTGCTGGGGAACCGCTTTCTTCCACCCAGTATTTCCCTGTCTCCTGTTCATATCACTTTCCTATGGTATATAAGTACTGGGTAGGGGGATTAATGGCTCAGGGATCCTCCGTCTTGTCTTACTGCCATCCTAGACACAGACATGGCTTCTGTTCATAAATCTCTATTAAAAGTTTCTTTCTTTCTAAGAAACTGGATATGTCAGCCTCTTTCTTTGGCCTTTCAACTTCCTCAGACTTTTGGGGGTAGGTTTGGGTAGGCCTGCCTACCACAGAGCACAAAGCTTTCCATAACTGGTCCCAACTGACTATTCTCATTTTTCCCACCATTCTCTCTCACACTGCCTAGACTGCTGTCAGCCTGACCTTGGGCCCTCCAGCCCCATTCGTCATGACCAGCCCTTGTGCCTTCTCTTCACTGATGGAAAGCCTCTTCATGTGGCAGTGTTCTCTTCACCTTTCAATTCCCAGCCCAGGCACTTTCTCTGTGAAGCCTGCCTGGACTCTGCCAACCTAGTGGTTGCTCCATCCTTTGTGCTCTCACAACTGGTTGTTGATATCTCTGTATTAGAACATATAGTCTCATTTTTATCCTAACGTGTCTGTCTGTACCACAAGACTGGGAACTTTTATAGGGATAGAGTGACCTTACTCATTTTTATATCCCTAGCACTTCACATGGTGTGGTATCTGGCTCACGATGTATGGTCAGTGTTTCCTGAATGAAGGACTCTATTAATCAGGAATACATTTGACTGTGAATAGCAAATAAACAAACATTCTTGGTGTCTAAAACCAGAGTTTCTCAACCTTTATGTCATTGACATTTTGGACCAGATAATTCTGTTGTGAGCTGAGCTGTCCTGTGCCTTATAAGATGTTTAGTAGCCTCTTTCTAGATTTGACATACTAGATATTGGCACCTCCATCCCCAGCAGTTGTGACAATCCTAAGTATCTCCAGATGTTGTCAAATGTCTCCTGGAGCGGGAGGGGGGAATTAGCCAAGTTAAGAACCACTGGCAAATAGGTTTGTTTTTTTTCTTCTCACATAAAAAAGAAGTTGAGGTGTAAGCTATTTCTGGCATTAGTTCAGCTGTTCAACGATGTCATCAGACACCTGGACACCTTCTGACCTTCTTTCATCCCTTTTGGCCATCTTTAGTATGTGGGTTGGCTTATAGTGTCACAGTCACAAGGTGGCTACTGCCCTTCCAGCCATAACGTCTGCATTTACGGCAGGATAAAGGGGGCAGGATGAATGGCTAAGGCAGCCACATCTCTACCACTTTTATCAGGAAAGAAAGAATTTTTTCAGAAGCCATTTTACATATACCTCATAGACCTGGCCTGGGTCCCATGACCATTCCTGTGGGGAGAGGCTTAGAAAGTGGAGAACAGCACGGGGGACACTGTCACCCAGTAAAAAACTGGTGTTCATTTAGCCAGGGAAAAGTGAGTGTAGAAATGGGGAGGCGGTTAATCATGTTTCTCTCAGAAAAGAAATCTAATATTTATTAATTGAATGAGGGGGGATTGAATGAATAGGGGCTGAATGAATATTGAATAAATATTTCCATTTCCTTACAATCCATTCACTTCTTACTCCTTGCTACCTTGTTTAAGAATCAGAAAGTAGGGCCGGGCATGGTGGCTCAAGCCTGTAATCCCAGCACTTTGGGAGGCCGAGGCAGGTGGATCACGAGGTCAAGAGATCGAGACCATCCTGGTCAACATGGTGAAACCCCATCTCTACTAAAAATACAAGAAAAAATTAGCCGGGCATGGTGGTGCGTGCCTATAGTCCCAGCTACTTGGAGGCTGAGGCAGGAGAATTGTTTGAACTCAGGAAGTGGAGGTTGCGGTGAGCCGAGATCACGCCATTGCACTCCAGCCTGAACTCCATCTCAAAAAAAAAAGAATCAGAAAGTACAGAAATGCCTGACTAGAAGCAGGTGAGATCTGGGAATCTTTTAATTCCATAGTCATGGAGAAGGTGTGTGGGTTGTTATATATATACACACACACATACATACATAATATATATACACATAGATATAAACATATACACACATATGTAGGATTAATATATATATATACACACATATATAGGTATATATGTGTGTATATGTGCACGTATTTATAGGTTTAATATACATTTTATAGGTTTAATATGTTTGTATATATATTAAACCCACAAAACCATATATATGTGTATATATGTGTGTGTATATATATTAAGCCTATATATATGTATGTGTGTGTATATAACAACCCCATACATGTACATACACACACACAGAGGTTTTTGGCAGGGTTCTTGGCTCATAACTCCCATAACCCTTATTAGTCTTTTATTTATAATGTTGGGTGTGTCAGGCCTCAGGAAACAGAATCCTTCTGCCATCCTTTCATGTGTCCCAAGGCAAGGCTTTAATCTTCCCCTTTCTGATCGTGGGTCATAAGATCCTCCCCAGAGAGGGTCCCATCATGTATCCTAGGGGAAGGAATGCTGAAGTCATGAAACTTTCATAATAACCCGAGAGGTTTAGATTCTGGATAGTTGAACGCGTGGAGGTTACTGGAGGGTGGCACGCGTGGATGCTCTGCACCCTTTCCCCCATAACTTGTCCTGCTCATCTCTTCATCTGCATCCTCTGCAATATCCTTTATAATAAACTGGTAAATGGAAGTTAAGTGTTTCCCTAAGTTCTGAGAGCTGCTCCAGCAAATTAATTGAACACAAAGAGGGTGTCATGGGAACCCCAACTTAAAGCTGGTCAGTCAGAAGTTTCAAAAGCCCAGATTTGTAACTGGCATTGGGGGGTGAGGAGTGGGTAATCTTAGGGACTCAGCCCTTAACCAGTGGGATCTGACACTATCTCCAGGTGAACAGTGTCCAGATTGATTTGAAGGATGCGCAATTGGTATCTGCTGCAGAATTAACTGCTTGCTTGTGGTAGGAAAAACTCACGTTTGGTCATAGAAGTCTTTGTGTTGATGATTGTTGTAGTGGTGTGAGAGCAGAGGAAAAACATAATTTGAGAGTTTTTCCCACAACAGTGTGTTGGCAGTTTTAAGCCTGTAATACATTCTTTAACTCTCACAAAGTGAACTGAACATCATCAGTTATCGCTGTGAAAATTCACCTATGAGGACTTGGTCCACGATAGTCCCTTATTAAGCCCTAAGGTTAGTGCTGGCTCACAGGATAGTATTGAGAGAACTATCTATACTATCTATACTAGCACAGAAGAACCCAGACATCTTGAGAAAAACTGAAAGTCAGACTTCAATTTTCAATGAGTTAAAGTTTCTGCTTTTTTCTCTGGGTAGTCAACAGTGAATAAGGAATAAGAAAACACAAATCCTCCAGGACATCATTAGATTTCTTTTCTTTTCACCTGTAATTACGTGGATTATAATCTGATATACATAGATCTTGATGTGTCACCCAGGTAAGCTAGTACATCTACAACAAAGTGAACAGCATCCTCAATACCCTGGAAATTGCTGGGTGCTGTGGCTTTTGCCTGTAACCCCAGGAGGCTGTGGAGGGTGGATCACTTGAGCCCAGCAGTTCGAGACCTGCCTTGACAACATGGCAAAACCCCAAAATATAAAAATTAGCTGAGTGTGGTGGTGCACACCTGTGGTCCTAGTTACTTGGCCACCAAGGTGAGAGGATCATTTGAGCCTGGGAGGTCAAGGCTGCAGTGAGCTGTGATTGTGCCACTGCACTCCAGCCTGGGTGACAGAGTGAAACCTTGTTTCAAAAACAATTAAGAACATTTTTAAAAGAAAAATATTCCTTGGAAATTAATTTACATGGTGTAAGGGACCTGTTAAGACATAATAGTTAGGGAGGATAACAGCTTCAACACTGTGAGTAAAATATATTTCATGCTTGTGTGAAGTCTCCACATCTACCTTCTAGGGGCAGCAGTGGCATGATGGCTTTTCTGGGAGGATCTTTAACATTGCTGTTTTTGCATACTATCATTTCCATCTGTTTTTCTTTGTTTAGGTGAGAGAGTGAGTTGCTAGCCCCTTCTCAACTATGTATGTTGCTGCCTTTTAGGTAGTTTATGTATTAGAGTATTAGGGAGGTGAAACCTTGAATGACTTCTTTTCTTCTTAATCCTTACATTTGGGTCCCCACCCAAATCTCATCTTGAATTCCCATGTATTGTGGGAAGAACTCAGTGGGAGGTAATTGAATCATGGGGGCATATCTTTCCTGTGCTGTTCTCATGATAGTGAATCTATCCAGAGACCTGATGGCTTTAAAAAGGGGAATTTTCCTATATAAACTCTCTTCTTTTTTTTGAGACAGGGTCTCACTCTGTCATCCAGGCTGGAGTGCAGTGGCACGGTCTTGGCTCACTGCAACTTCTGCCTCCAGGTTCAAGCGAGTCTCCTGCCTCAGCCTCCCAAGTAACTGGGATTGCAGGTGCATGCTACAATGCCCAGCTAATTTTTGTATTTTTAATAGAGACAGGATTTCACCATGTTGGCCAGGCTGGTCTCGAACTCCTGACCTCAGATGATTCACCCACCTGGGCCTCCCAAAGTGCTGGGATTACAGGTATGAGCCACTGAGCCAGCGCAAGCTCTCTCTTTGCCTTCCGCCATCCATGTAAGATACGACTTGTTTCTCCTTGCCTTCTGCCATGATTGTGAGGCCTCCCAGCCCTGTGGAAGTGTAAGTCCAATTAAACCTCTTTCTTTTGTAAATTGCCCAGCCTCAGATATGTCTTTATCAGCAGCGTGAAAACAGACTAATACACTTGTTAGTGCAGTAAACAAAAAATTGTTTTAAAATGTCTTTTACAATATCATTGAAAGACTCTAAGAAGTGGCCTGATCCAACTTTCTCATTTACAGATCTATATTTACAGATCTAATTTACAGATTTCTCATTTACAGAATCTGAGGCAATACAGGTGAAATCACTTCCCCAAGATATCTCTAGGAAGAGGCAATATCAATCTCTCCAGAATGTTATAGGCTAAAGAGAACTTCTGTGACCACCTCTACTCATTCTTACAGGGCAGGATGGGTTCAAATTGGCATTGTAGGCTGAGGACCCTTTCTTAGTTGCCTGAGGCAATTGAGACAAAATACCAAAACTAATTGTTTTAAGCCCTGCCTTTTTCATGGAGCCACTGGCAGCAGCTTTTCACATAGTCGATTAGAAAAATCATTTCTGTAATTGGTAGCTCTGTAGATTTAGCCAGGAATTTGTAGTGGTGATTTGAAAAAGTGGGTGCAAGAATTAATATTGATCACACTGTTCTCCAAAATACTGAATGGTGGCAGAACAGTAAGTCCGGGCTGTCTTTCCTGATTTTCCAAATGTTCTGTGCTATAACCAACCTCATGAGCTAATTCAGTTACAAGAGGAAAGAATTACGAAGGTGTGAGATCACATCTGAACACTTGGATTTGCTTGTCCAGCTTACTCGGGACGTCAGTGGCTAAATTAAAACTCCTTGCTTGGGGATTCTCTAAAACTCTTGGTAGTCAACAGTGAATAAGGAATAAGATGTCCTTATCTTATTCCTTATCATGAGGCTAACATCTGTTAGATAATAACAATGAAGCAGCAAAAAGAAAAATTAATGAGGAAAATAACAGAGGGAAGGGGGAAGAGGAGAAAAGGAGGAAAGAGAACATGAGGAAACCTCCTGGCATGGGGATGGCAAATACATGGCCTGTGAGCACAACTTCACTCTTCAACCCCAGCTGCAGACCTGGCTCTTCAGTGAAAGCATGTTTTCTTCACGGCCTCGATGTGGTCTTGGAATCCCTCCCACCGTGGTGCTCTAGGAGAATGCTCCCAGTCCATCAGCTGAGCAGCTGTCCTCTTAGCCATTACTGTTATAGCATGCTCTAGCTTCTTACAGTAAATATCTGCCTACCCCTGAGCACCATGGTTTAGGGATGACTTAGAGAAAAGATTGCTAACTGTGTTTCTTCACACATTTGGGTAGGGGAAGAGAAAAACAGATTTCTTAAAGGGGAGAAGAGAGAGATGGACATTTATTGAGAACCTACTTGTGGCAAGTTTCATGCTAGGGTTTTACATATGTCATCTCACTTAACACCGGTAGTAGTCCCCCAGGTAGATGGTATTTACTCTGGTTTTACAAATGAGGACACTAGCTCAAAGTTACACAGAGAGTACATGGGTGATGGAATCAGAGTGTGAAATACCCGTCCTCAAAATAAATAAATGAGATGGTTGAACACATCCGAACATTCATTGTGAAATCAGTCTGTAGAGTTCAATCAGAAAAAAAAATTAATACTTTTTTATTGTAAATATAATCTGTTTAAAGTTAAGTTTTTATTACAAATTAATTTTAGTAAATCCAGCCTCAATTTCCAATTCTCAGTGTCATTGTGATTCTTCCCCGTTAGGGCCTCTCATTTAAAGTTTATGAGGAGGCAGCAGCAGCAGCAGTATCAGTATCAGAAACATTTATTAAGCACCTGTTGTATGCTAAGTGCTATCTATAGTGAGTAATACTGCATTAGAAAGAAAAAATCTATAATTTCAGGACTTTTTCAATCTAATAGCACAGATTAGTGCGATTTCTTAACCCAAGGCCCAAATTTTGGAGTCTTTCTAAGGATATAATGAATATATGGCTTTTTTTTAGGCAGCAGATGGTGGCCAGCTGTTCTCTCTTTACTCAAGGCCAAGCATGAAGAGAAAAAATTAAAGTAACAAGGCTTATTGTAAATATAAGATAGAACTCAATGAACTAAATCTGAATTTTTATTCCCACAAAGTGTGACAGTCTGGGTGGTCAGTGATAGGGATTGAGGGTCCTTCAAGGAATATTTTAAAATGGGAAAAGTGTTTATTTCTTTGTTATATGACTGGGCGCATTTCTGCTTAGATGCAAGTAATATTGATCAAATTTGTATATCTATGATTCTTTGACCAGGACTTGGGCCCATCACAATAAAACCATAACAATTTTTACCCAACAAGTTTGAAGTCAGTTTTTAATTGCAAAAATAATATATGAGCACCTTTTCCTCTAAAATGTTTAAGTATTACATATAAAGTTAAATCTTTTTTTTACATATTCCTAATTTTATTTCCTAGCATCTGCCCCAGTGATGGTCCCTCTCTAAAGCAGCTACTGTTACTTTTTTTTTAGTAGTTTTATCCTTTCAGAACACACACACACACACACACACACACACACACACACAGAGGAGGAACTAGCACTTTTAGCTCGTGAACCACACTTTTTATACCATTTGGCAACTTGCTTTTCTACTTAATACATGTTAGAGATAAAACCATGTTGTTCCATAGCTCTAACAAATTCTTTTCACACCCTTCGTTGAAATTCATGATATTTATTTAGCCATTCCTCTACTGGTGGATATTACAATTGTTTCCAATTGTTTGCTAACACTGCTCAATAATCAATTCTAAGTATTAAACATGTGTGAGGATTTCTTTAGGGTAGATTCTGAGCAGTTGACCTTTTCCAAGAGAAAACGAGGTGCTCCAGAAACTCTGTAAGTCATTTGGACCTAACAAAGAGAAAAGATGATGGAGAGACATGGGAGCCAGTTTCTTTCCTCATATAAACTCTGTCACTGAAGACAAGTCACTTAATTTTCCTGGGATTCTGTTTCTCTAAGTCAGTGAGTCTCCAACCTTCTCACACAACAGAAACTCCTGGAGGGCTAGGTAAAATGCAGATTGGTGGGCCTCACCTTCAGAATTCTTGATTCTGTGAGAGAAAGAGAAAGAGAGAGAGAGGAGAGAATTTGCATTTTTAAGAAGTGTCCAGGTGATGCTGCCACTGCTGACGAGGACACTAGTGACACCACTGTTCTAGGTGGATGCTGAGGAGACTATCCTGTAAAAGTGATTATAGTTGAGGTTTTAAAGCCCCTAATAGATTATCTAGGAATATTTTAGGAGGCTTCCAACTTATTATCCAAACATAAGACAATAACTCAAGATTTGTCATAGTAACAGTATTGGATCAACGATAAACATCCATTTTAAAATCACAGAATCCATTCTTTTTAACCAAGAGAGAAGTCAACCTAGCATCTTAGAAGGAATCTCGAGGGATCATCCAGTCCAACTACCTGGCTAGGCTTTCGTCAGCAACATTCTTGGCCTCATCGACTCATGTCCCATTGATTAGATTCAGGGTTTACAAATTCGCTCCTAGCTCCTGGAGCAGCCCATTCCATGTGTCGAGATGTCTGATCACCATCATGTCCTTTGTAACCCTGACCAAAAGAAACCATCCTTCAAAAGCTTCTAAACGTCCGCCCCAGTTCTACCCTCTGGGCTTTACTGAACAAATCATCTCCCTTTTTCACTTGATGGCAGTCAATTATCATGTTCCCCGAAGTCAGTGGTTCTCAAACTTCAGTACTCAAGATCACTATAGGAGTTTATTAAAATATAGACTCCCAAGGGCCAGCCCCAGAGATTCTATGTCGGGAGTGTGGCCCAGGAATCCACATCTTTCATTAAATCTCCAGGTGATTCTGATGCAGATGATCTGCATATGACAGTTTAAAAGATCCTGCTAAGTCTTTTTGTTTTTAAGCTCCATGTTCCCAGCCTCTTCAGCAGTTTCTCATGTGACATGGCTTGAGTTTCATCACTTTCCTGGTTGCTTAAGGCTGCCTGCCAAAATATACCCCCAAAGTATACTCATTGACCCTCCCACCCTGATTTTTTATTCTTATCCTTATCCAAAATGATGTCCTTCATATTTTTGTTTGTGTTTGTCTTCTCCGTTGGAATATACAGCTTCATGAGGGCAGGGAAATTGTGTGCGTTGCTTACTCATGCCATTCAGCACTTCTGCCCATCCTGCTATGTCAGTAGATCCTAAATATAGTTTTATTGAATGGAGATGAAAAGCCAGTTTGATTTACAAATGGGTTAATGGTGACAACATGGTTATACCAAAGCCCTAAAATTATACAGAGTGAATGATCCTTTGTGAAAGAAGGAATTTGTTTAAAGTTTTTAGAAACAAAAAATGTTTCAGCCTATATAATAGTCTTGAGATACATTTTCACTGTTGACTTAGGGTTGTGCAAATCTCCAAGCAGGAGACTGTGCTGATGTTTTATATGCCTTTGAGTGCAGAGCTGATTCATTATAGGTTAGAATTTCAAAGCCATCTTTAAAAGATGCCCATCTTTCCCCAGTATAAAAATGCAGGAGCAGAATGATCAAAATGAGAGGTGCAAATAAAAAATGTAAGCAGTCTTCCATGCCCATACAATTTTTATCTAAAATGGTGATTCTTCTTTCTCCTCTCCTGTCTAGGAGTAAGGGTAATCATTAGGAAAAAATAGAGAAATTAAGTTCATTGTTCATTGTGAGAGAACATCATGGAGAACAAAAGGAAAATCCAGCCTCTTTAATCAAGGAAATACAAATTAAAACACAATTCAATTCCGTGTGATTCTTATTTGGCAGTAACCAATAAAATCTGTTAATTCCATAGATTGGAGTTGGAGAACAATGGGACTCTAGTGGTGACGATATAAATTGGTGTACTCTTTTTGGAAAATAGTTTGACTTGCTTGGTAAAGTCTAACATGAATATATTCCACAAATATTTTCCACTTCAAAGATTATAAGTAGAAAAGTGCCAGTATTTTTCTTTTTAGCCACTAGGTAGTCCTTTTAGGATTGCTTTGTAGCATTGTGTCTACCCGGGTATGAGGACTTCCTACCTGAAAACTTGCCCATTTGTGTGTGCACCTTTGTGTCAAACCTCTATAGCCTGGATTTTTGTACTTCTTCCTTTCTCTTGTTAAAAAAATGCTCAGAAGAAGATAAAATCATGACTGGCATGCAGAAATAAAGATGTATGTGCTAAAAAGAATTTATTTTATTCATATGTTATGAGGGAGCTAGGCAGATGTTATCATCAGTTCAAAGGAAGAGTCAAAATAGCATAGCTTATATGAAATAAAAGAATGTTGGGATGAATTGCAAATGGAGATGAAACTGGTTTTCTGTAGTGGGGAGGAAGTCAATTAGAATCATTACCAGACTGGACAGAATTTACAGATCTGTCTATCAGTTGGAATTTAGAAAGAATTGCAAAATGGCTCAAAGGGGAAAAAATAGGACTCTAATAATCTGATAACCCAGAAAGGTATTTTAAAGACAATGTGTACAGCTTTCTGCTGAAACAGAAACACCTTATTGATATACTAATTCAAATGTAATATTCTCTGGATTCCTCACACATATGTCAAGGAGAGCCAGACAGCTGGTACTCAGATAGAAGAAATGAGCACTTTAAGTCAAAAGCCTGACATTCCAGATCCCTGTAAACATTCATGAGTTCCAATGAGGTAAAAGGGGCTGGAGCATCAAAAGTCCCTGTTAGAGAGTCTAAGATATCGCTGCACATGGGAAGAGCTAGGAAGATTCGATAAATGTAAAGATGCCTGAACATGGAATTAGAAGACCCGGGTAAGCCTCAGATCTTCCACGTACTAAATTTCTGATCTTGGGCCAGTTGCCTTCTCTCTGGCTTTCTCCTCTGTGCAAAGAAAGAATTTTTATCAATGATTTTAAGATCCCCCTCAGGATCTAAATGTTTACTAAAGGAGCCAGCCAGTCCCTTGCACAGACAACCCTGTGGGAATGTCCAGGCATAGAGAGTTTTGACACAGGGCAGGGAAGATCTGTTTGTGAGTATGAGGAGGAACAATGGGATTGGGATGTCCTGGATCCCCTGAGTGTAGTGCAGAAGCGCCAAAATCTGTGGAAAACTCGGGCAGTCAGTGAACAAAGAGAAGAGAAATGATAGAGATGAAAGGAAGTTACTAAAAACAACCTTCTACCATTTATGGTTTTGCACAGAACTTACCTCTACCTTTAGCAATAATATTGTAAGTTTATCACCAAAGTTGGCTTTGTCTCCCTGCAGTTTACCTGTGTGAGAGCAATCAGGGGTACAGTCTAGAGACAGAATCCCTTCCTTCCTCCTCAGGGGACTTCAATCTTTTCTCTTAAGGCCTTCAACTAATTCGATGAGGTCCACCCACATTATACAGGGTAATCTGCTTTACTTAAATCATAATAATATTAATTCTCCTGACCTATAAACATGATCTCTCTCTCCATTTGTTTAGGTCTTTTTTTCAGCCAGTGTTTTATAGTTTTCAGTGTACAGGTCTTGCACATTATCAGATTTATCCCTATTTATTTTACATTAAAATGCTATTACAAGTTATATTTTTTCATTTTCAGTTTCTAATTATTGCTAATATATGGAAGTACAATGATTTTTGTATGTTGATTTTTATCTTAAAGCCTTGCTAAATTAGTTACGGTAGTTTTTTTGTAGATTACATTGGATATTCTACACAAACAATTGTGTCATCTTCAAATTTAGACATTTCTGCTTGCGCCTTTCAAACATAGATGTTATTATTATTTTTTGTCTTAGTGTGCTGGATAGGCCATCTGGTATATGGTTGAATAGAAGTGATGAGAGTGGACATCTTGATTTGTTCCTCATCTTAGGAGGATAGCATTGAGCTTTTCACTGTGAAATACAGTGTTACCTGTTTTTTCATAGATATCTTTTAAAAATCAAGATTCAGAAAGTTGCCTCCTAGTTTGATATTGTTAAGAGTTTTAATTTTTTTTTATTTTTAATAAGAATTAGATGTTGGATTTTGTCAAATGCTTTTTTTCATTTATTAGGATCATATGCTTTTTCTCTTTAGCTTATTGGTATGGCATAAAGTAATTCATATTTCCCTGATTATTTTTTCATTAATTAATTTATTTTTGTCATTTTTATTTTATTTTTATTGCATTTTAGGTTTTGGGGTACATGTGAAGAACGTGCAAGATAGTTGCATAGGTACACACGTGGCAGTGTGATTTGCTGCCTTCCTCCCCTTCACCTATATCTGGCATTTCTCCCCATGCTATCTCTCCCCAACTCCCCACCCCCTGCTGTCCCTCCCCTATTCCCCCCAACAGACCCCACTGTGTAGTGCTCCACTCCCTATGTCCATGTGTTCTCATTGTTCAACACCCACCTATGAGTGAGAACATGCGGTATTTCATTTTCTGTTCTTGTGTCAGTTTGCTGAGAATGATGGTCTCCAGGTTCATCCATGTCCCTACAAAGGACACAAACTCATCATTTTTAATGGCTGCATAATATTCCATGGTGTATATGTGCCACATTTTCCCTGTCCAGTGTATCATCAATGGGCATTTGGGTTGGTTCCAGCTCTTTGCTATTGTAAACAGTGCTGTAATGAACATTCGTGTGCATATGTCCTTACAGTTGAATGATTTATTAAACAGGGTATCCTTTCCCCATTGCTTGTTTTTGTCAGGTTTGTCAAAGATCGGATGGTTGTAGATATGTTGTGTTGCCTCCGAGGCCTCTGTTCTGTTCCATTGGTCTATATCTCTGTTTTGGTACCAGTACCATGCTGTTTTGATTACTGTAGCATTGTAGTATAGTTTGAAGTCCAGTAGTGTGATGCCTCCCGCTGTGTTCGTTTTGCTTAGAATTGACTTGGCTATGCGGGCTCTCTTTTGGTTCCATATGAAGTTTAAGGTGGTTTTTTCCAGTTCTTTGAAGAAGGTCATTGGTAGCTCGATGGGGATAGCATTGAATCTATAAATTACTTTGGGCAGTATGGCCATTTTCAGGATATTGATTCTTCCTAACCATGAACATGAAATGTTTCTCCATCTGTTTGTGTCCTCTCTTATTTTGTTGAGCAGTGGTTTGTAGTTCTCCTTGAAGAGGTCCTTTACATTCCTTGTTAGTTGTATTCCAAGGTATTTTATTCTTCTTGTAGCAATTGTGAATGGCAGTTCATTCTTGATTTGATTCTCTTTAAGTCTGTTATTGGTGTATAGGAATGCTCGTGATTTTTGCACATTGATTTTGTATTCTGAGACTTTGCTGAAGTTGCTTATCAGTTTCAGGAGATTTTGGGCTGAGACAATGGGGTCTTCTAGCTATACAATCATGTCATCTGCAAATGGAGACAATCTGACTTCCTCCTTTCCTATTTGAATACCGTTTATTTTTTTTTTTTTTTCTTGCGATTGCTCTGGCTAGAACTTCCAGTACTATATTGAATAGGAGTGGTAAGAGAGGGCATTCTCGTCTACTGCCAGATTTCAAAGGGAATGCTTCCAGTTTTTGCCCATTCGGTATGATATTGGCTGTTGGTTTGTCATAAATAGTTTTTATTATTTTGAGATATGTTCCATCAATACCTAGTTTATTGAGGGTTTTTAGCATAAAGGGCTGTTGAATTTTGTCAGAGGCCTTCTCTGCATCAATTGAAATAATCACGTGGTTTTTGTCTTTGGTTCTGTTTATTTGGTGAATTACGTTTATAGACTTGCGTATGTTGAACCAGCCTTGCATCCCCGGGATGGATCCTACTTGATCATGGTGGATAAGCTTTTTGATGTGCTGTTGCTATGGGCTTGCCAGTATTTTATTGAAGATTTTTGCGTCTATGTTCATCATGGATATTGGCCTGAAGTTTTCTATTCTTGTTGAGTCTCTGCCGGGTTTTGGTATCAGGATGATGTTGGTCTCATAAAATGATTTGGGAAGGATTCCCTCTTTTTGGATTATTTGGAATAGTTTCAGAAGGAAGGGTACCAGCCCGTCTTTGTGTGTCTGGTAGAATTCGGCTGTGAACCCATCTGGACCTGGGCTTTTTTTGTGTGGTAGGCTCTTAATTGCTGCCTCAACTTCAGATCTTGTTATTGGTCTATTCAGGGTTTCAACTTCTTTCTGGTTTAGGCTTGGGAGGAGGCAAGTGTCCAGGAATTTATCCATTTCTTCCAGGTTTACTAGTATATGTGCATAGAGTTGTTTGTAATAATCTCTGATGATGGTTTGAATTTCTGTGGAATCTGTGGTGATTTCCCCTTTATCATTTTTTATTGGATCTATTTGGTTATTCTCTCTTTTTCCTTTTTATTAATCTAGCTAGTGGTCTATTTTGTTGATCTTTTCAAAAAACCAGCTCCTGGATTTATTGATTTTTTGTGTCTCTATCTCCTTCAGTTCAGCTCTGATCTTAGTTATTTCTTGCCTTCTGCTAGGTTTTGAGTTTTTTTTTGATCTTGCTCCTCTAGCTTTTTCAATTTTGATGATAGGGTGTCAATTTCGGATCTCTCCTTGCTTCTCATGTGGGCACTTATTGCTATATATTTTCTTCTAGAGACGGCTTTACATGTGTCCCAGAGATTCTGGTATGTTGTGTCTTTGTTCTCGTTGGTTTCAAAGAACATCTCTATTTCTGCCTTCATTTCATTGTTTATCCAGTCAACATTCAAGAGCCCGATGTTCAGTTTCCATGAAGCTGTGTGGTTCAGAGTTAGTTTCTGAATTCTGAGTTCTAACTTGATTGCACTGTGGTCTGAGAGACTGTTTTTTTTTTTTATGATTTTCATTCTTTTGCATTTGCTGAGGAGTGACTTCCAATAATGTGGTCAATTTTAGAGTAGGTGTGATGTGCTGAGAAGAATGTGTATACTGTGGATTTGGGGTGGAGAGTTCTGTAAATGTCTATTAGGTTTGCTTGTTTGAAGTCTGAGTTCAAGTCCTGGATATCCTTGTTAATTTTCTGTCTGGTTGATCTGTCTAATATTGACAATGGGGTGTTAAAGTCTCCCACCTCATTATTGTGTGGGAGTCTAAGTCTCTTTGTAAGTCATTAAGAACTTGCCTTATGTATCTGGGTGCTCCTGTATTGGGTGTGTATATCTTTAGGATTGTTAGCTCTTCTTGTTGCATCAATCCTTTTACCATTATGTAATATCCTTCCTTGTCTCTTTTGATCTTTGTTGCTTTAAAGTCTATTTTATCAGGCCGGGCGCGGTGGCTCATGCCTATAATCCCAGCACTTTGGGAGGCCAAGGCGGGTGGATCATGAGGTCAAGAGATGGACCATCCTGGTCAACAAGGTGAAACCCCATCTTTACTAAAAATACAAAAATTAGCTGGGCATGGTGGTGCGTACCTGTAGTCCCAGTTACTCGGGAGGCTCAGGCAGGAGAATTGCTTGAACCCAGAAGGCGGAGGTTGCAGTGAGCCGACATTGTGCCATTGCACTGCAGTCTGGGTAACAACAGTGAAACTTTGTCTCAAAAAATAAATAAATAAATAAAAATAAAGTCTATTTTATCAGAGATGAGAATTGCAACTCTTGCTTTTTTTTTTAACTCTCTATTTGCTTGGTAAATCTTCCTCCATCTCTTTATTTTGAGCCTTTGTGTATCATTGCATGTGAGATGGGTTTCCTGGATACAGCACACCGATGGGTTTTGGCTTTTTATCCAATTTGCCAGTCTGTGTCTTTTGATTGGGGCATTGTCCATTTACATTTAGGATTAATATTGTTATGTGTGAATTTGATACTGCCATTTTGATGCTAGCTGGCTGTTTTGCCCATTAGTTGATGCAGATTCTTCATTTTATTGATGGTATTTACCATTTGGTATGTTTTTGGAGTGGCTGGTACTGGATGTTCCTTTCTATGTGTAGTGCCTCTTTCAGGAGCTCTTGTAAAGCAGGCCTGGTGGTGACAAAATCTCTGAGTACTTGCTTGTTTGCAAAGGATTTTATTTTTCCTTCACTTATGAAGCTTAGTTTGGCTGGATATGAAATTCTGGATTGAAAGTTCTTTTCTTTAAGGATGTTGAATATCGGCCCCCACTCTCTACTGGCTTGTAGGGTTTCTGCTGAGAGCTCTGCTGTGAGTCTGATGGGCTTCCCTTTGTGGGTAAACTGACCTTTCTCTCTGGCTGCCCTTAGCATTTTCTCCTTGATTTCAACCCTGGTGAATCTGATGATTATGTGCCTTGGGGTTGCTCTTCTTGAGGAATATCTTTGTGGTGTTCTCTGGACTTGAATATTGGCCTGCCTTGCTAGGTTGGGGAAGTTTTCCTGGATAATATCCTGAAGAGTATTTTCCAGCTTGGATTCCTTCTCTTCGTCACATTCAGGTACACCTATCAAACATAGATTAGGTCTGTTCACATAGTCCCATATTTCTTGGAGACTTTGTTTATTCCTTTTTTGTGCTTTTTTCTCTAATCTTGCCTTCTGGTTTTATTTCACTGAGTTGATCCTCGACCTCTGATATCCTTTCTTCTGCTTGGTCAATTTGGCTGTTGAAACTTGTGCATGCTTTGTGAAGTTCTCGTGTTGTGTGTTTCAGCTCTGTTAATTCACTTATATTCCTCTCTAAGTTGTCCATTCTCGTTAGCATTTCGTCAAATCTTTTTTAAAGGTTCTTAGTTTCTTTGCATTGGGTTAGAACATGTTCTTTTAACTCACAGAAGTTTCTCATTACCCACCTTCTGAAGTCTGTTTTGTCATTTCATCACACTCATTCTCCATCCAGCCTTGTTCCCCTGCTGGTGAGGAGTTGTGATTTCTTGTAGGAGGGGAGGTGTTCTGGTTTCGGATGTTTTCCTCCTTTTTGTGCTGGTTTCTTCCCATCTTTGTGGATTTATCCACCTGTCATCTTTGTAGTTGCTGATTTTCAGATTGGGTCTCAAAGTGGACATTCAGTTGATGATGAAGTTATTTCTGTTTTTTATTTTTCCTTCTAACAGTCTGGCCCCTCTGCTCTAGGACTGCTGAGGTCCACTCCAGGCTCTGCTTGCCTGGGGATCACCTGCAGCAGCGGCAGAACAGTAAGGGTTGCTACCAGTTTCTTCTGCTGCTATCTTTGTCCCAGAATGATGCCCGCCAAATGTCAGTCTGATCAGTCCTTTGTGAGGTGACTCTTTGGATATACGGGGGTCAGGGAGCTCCTTGAGGAGACAGTCTGTCCTTTATAGGAGCTCAAGTGTTGAGCTGTGAGCTCCGTTGTTCAGAGCTGCTAGGCAGGTACGTTTAAGTCTGCTGCAGCAGAAGTCAGAAACCCCCTTTTTTTCCCCAGGTGCTCTGTCCTGGGGAGTTAGGGCTTTTATTTATGAGTTTCCATTGTGCTGCTGACTTTTTTTTCATGGCTGCACTGCCCAGCAAGGAGACAGCCCAGTCACTGTCTGCCTGCAGAGGCTTTGCTGAGCTGCTGTGGGCTCCGCCCTGCTGCCATGTGAACTTCCCTGCAGTCCTGTTTGTTTGGGTGTGGTTAGAACTGCCTCAGCAATGGTGGCCCGCCTCTGTAATGGCGGACTCTCTCTGTAGTGGCAGGTTGCCTCAGCAATGGCGGGCTGCCTCAGCAATGGCAGACTACCTCCATAGGGGTGGAGTGCTTCCGTAATGGCAGACACCCCTCCCTCACAGAGCTGGACTGTCCCAGGTTCAGCTATGCTTGCCGCGAAACTCTCAACCCAGGGTGTTTCCAATTACTGTTTGTTTTTGTATGTGTAGGAGAGGGACCTGCCGAGCCTGATCACATGGCTCCCTGCCTCAGAGCCTTTTTTTTACGTTGAACGGTTGACTCTCTCCCAGGTGTTCCAGTCGCCTGCTGAAAAGGCACCAGGATCTGTGTGATTTCCCATGTGGTGACCCACTGCACCGGCTGAAATAATGGTGCTGCCCAGGAATCTCCTGGCCTGGCTCCCTGTTTCTGTCCCCTGTTTAATCAGATGGATGGGCGGCTCTGCCTTCATGGAGCTCCAATTACCAGCTTAAAAGGGCAACCAGACCCATGTATTTTGTACAGAGAACTGCCACACCGGGGCGCCACCAAAATAGCTGCACTGGCGACCCATGGGGCTCCTCTGCCTGGGAATCTCCTGGTCTGTGGGCAATAAAGATCCATGTGGAAATGCGGCATCCACTCACCCTCTGCACTTTTACTAGGAGCTGCTATCCTGAGCCTCCTAAACTGCCATCTTCGATCTTCTGATTATTCTTTTAATATTTGTAGAAACTACAGGATATCACCGATCTCATACCTGGTATTGGTAATTTATATTTTCTTTTTCTTTCTTTCTTTCTGATTTGTGTGGCTAGAAGTTTACCAATTTTATTAACTGTCTCAGAAAACCAGCTTTTGGTTTCGTCCATTGCTTTCCTATTTTTTATTTTATTGACTTCTATTTTAATCTTTATTATTTCCTTTATTTTGCTTACTTTGGGTTTAATTTGCCCTTCTTTTTCTAATTTCTTATGGTGGAGGTGAAGTCATGTATTTGAGATCATTCCTCTTTTCTGGTAAGTGTTTAATGCTATATGTTTCTAAATATCCCACAAATTTTGGGGGATCTATCTCGCTAAATATCCCACAAATTTTGATACATTATATTTTCATTTTTATTTAATTAAAAGTACTTTCCAATTTCCTTTTTGATTTTTTTCTTTGGCCTCTGGGTAATTCAGAAGCCCATTCATAGATATTTGGGAATTTTCCAGTTATCTTTCTGCTGTTGATGTCTAATTCCACTGTGGCCAGGGAACATAATTTGTGTGACTTGAATATTTTTTAATTTATTAAGTTATGTTTTTTGACCCAGAATATGGTATATCATGGTAGATGTGTCATGTTTACATGTCAGCAATTTGGGAGGCTGAAGTGGCAAATCACTTGAGGTTAGGAGTTCAAGATCAGCCTGGCAAATGTGTTGAAACCCTGTCTCTACTAAAAATACAAAAATTAGCCAGGTGTGATGGTACATGCCTATAATCCCAGCTACTCAGGAAGCTGAGGCAGGAATATCACTTGAACTTGGGAGGCAGAGGCTGCAGTGAGCCTGGGCAACAGAGATGAGACTGACTCCAAAAAAAAAAAAAAGAGTTGTTAGGTAGAACCAGAGCTGTGTTAATGACTAATATTTTTTCATCCTTCTGAGTACTCCATCTATTGTCCTGTGAATTATGAGATTAACTGGTTGGGCTGGCGTAAGCAGCTGGTATTGCCAGCCCTTTGTAAGCACCAGGCACTGCTCCATCTAATCCTCTCAGATGGTTCTTTCCAGCCTTGGATAGTTTTCTCTTGTGCATGTGCCAGTTAGTACTCTGCTGAATGCTTAAGAATATCCTCCAAGATCTCCAGAGTTCTCTTTCTCTTTAGCTCTCTCCCAGTTTTCTGTCCTATAAATTGTAGCTGCCTAGATGGTAGCTGTCAACATGTGGTAGTAGAGTCTGAAGTCTCATCAGTTCATTTCAGTTCAGTTTTGCCCACATTGTGTTGGAAGAGGTCAGGTCTAGTTCTTTACATGAATGAAAATAACTTAAGAAATAATCTAATTGACAACTGATGAGGAACACAGAAAGCTTCCCAAATTTCTAAACATTTCTTTTCCTCTATAATTAAGTTGCCTTTCAGTAAATACAGAGCTCATCTGGCTTAGAGTCCAGGGCCACCTTCCCTCTTTACTCCTTCTCCATAGCGCCCTCAGTCTTTCCTACCTCTCTGTCTTCTCTTTAAGGTCCTGCTTCCTCTGGGGGAAAGCCTGGAATTTCTTGGAGACCTGATAGACTTTGTTTCTGATTCTATCCTGGAAAAGCAATGTTTGGTCATTACAATTTCTTAGACTTACATCCTTCACATTCTTCTGAGTGAAGCCAGAGCAAAGACCACAAACCTTGTTTTTGCTGACATGGATCAGGTCTCATAGGACAACTGTGGGGCATTTAACAGAGTCTCTGTTTCTCTACTCTGTCTTACCAAAGACTCTAGTTTATTTGCACTGAAGAACATAAGAAAGGAGAATGAAGGAAAATGAAAGCTTCTGCCTCAAAAGTAATATTCTTCAAGTTAAATAGGTTAAATAGGCCAAGAAATTAACCACCGTTGATTTGATGAGGGATGTACCTACATTCCAAACAATAGCATTTTGTTGGGGACTCTCTATAAAGAGCATAATAAAGTGTAACATGGAAAACCCATTATTTCTAAACAAACAGTAGCTAAAAAGCTAAAAGAGATCAATTCTTGCCAAATCTCCAGTTTTTTTCAGGTGGAAAAATTTCATTCTTGTGTAGACAAATTTATCATTCGTGTCTTTTCTGGCAAGAAGTACCATTTAACTTTACTCTTTCTTATTTTTCCCCTTGCATCAAAAATTAAACTTCATTAGCTGTAGTCATATCAGTTCTTTAAAAATATTAATGACCTGGAAGTCAAGAGTTGGATAATAATTTTAGTCTCTGTCACTTAATTTGTCATCTTGGATAAGTCATTTTATATCAAGAGTGGTTTTTATTTTCATTACTAGACAGAAGACTTGATGAGCTTGAGAGATCTCTTGTGACAGCTTTAAAATATGTCTACAAATTATTTGATATTCCTCCTTTCGAGGTGGAACTTCATTCCTCTCTCATTGAATGTGATCTGGATTTAGTGACTTACTTCTAAGGAATAGAAGAATAGAGAAGAAATGAGAATATGTCACTTCTAAGCCTAGGTCACAAAAGACATTGCAAATTCTTCTCTTTCTCTCCCTCTCTGCCCCCTACCCCAACCCTAAGACCCTTTGCTCTGAGGGAAGCCATCTTCTATATAATGAAGCTACTCAGTCCTCTGGAGAGAACCATGTGGCAAGGAGCTGAGGCCTCCTACCAACCGCCAGAGAGGAATGGAATCTTTCAACCAACAGCAGTGTGAGTGAGTTATCTCGGAAATGGATCCTCCAGTGCCAGTCAAGCTTTCAGATGACTGCAGGCATGGCTGACATCTTGACTGTAGTCTCATGAGAGACCCTTGGCTGGAAAATGATAAGCTGCTCCTGAATTCCTGACCTTCAGACTGTGTGGTGATACATATCTGTTTTTAAGGCATTACATTTTGAAGTAATTTTTTATGTAGTAATATAAAACAAACATAGCCTGGAATGTTACAGATCCTTCCAGTTTATGATTCCATAATTTAAATGCAGGAGGATGTATGTCTAGTTATCTGTTGCTTCCCAAACTGCTTTCCAAACTGCTTTGCCTGTTAAGGAAACTCTTCCTTGAACAGTCTGCATTCCATGCAACAAAATGGTTTAGACAGAAAATTAAATGACATTTTTTGAATAGAGAGATTTTCCAACTGGATATATACTATTTTGATAGCTTATATGTTTTAATAAAAAGAAACCTTGGGAAATGTATGTCTTCCATAGAGTTCTGCAGCAGGAAGTGCTCTTTGGTCCTTGAGGGCCATCAGAAGTTATGTGGGGCCAGGTGTGGTGGCTCATACCTGTAATCCCAGCACTTTGGGAGGCCAAGGTAGGCAGATCACTTAAGGTCAGGAGTTCAAGACCAGCCTGGTCAACATGGTAAAACTCTGTCTCTACTAAAAATATAAAAGTTAGCCACGTGTGGTGGTGCATGCCTGTAATCCCAGCTACTCAGGAAGCTGAGGCATGAGAATTGCTTGAACCCAGGAGGCAAAAGTTGCAGTGAGCCCAGATCACACCACTGCCCTCCAGCCTGGGCAGCAAAGTGAAACTGTGTCTCAAAAAACAAAAAGAAGTTATGTGGATTCCTTGACATTGTATGTGATGTGTGGTGTTAAGAGCATTTGCTAAGATAGAATATGTGTAGCTTTTACCAGACTTTCATAAAGCCATGAGCCCCAACATGTCTCTCTCCCTACCCAAGGAAAGGGTTAAGAACCATTTATCTGGCTCCTATTCCCACTTGTGGAAAGTTAGGTACAGAGAGGTAAGTGAGAGAAAATTAGAGACAGAGATCTTCTGACTCTTAACTCAATGCTCAGACTCTAACATGTGAGATAGATTCTACTTATAGGAGGCAGCTCAGGAAAGTCTGGTTTTTACAATGCCCTCAAATATGCAGATTCTCCAGACAGACTTTTGCATTTATTATCTTGCCGTTGCATATATTTTGCTTGTTTAACTCATCATGCTGCTTCAGGAAAGGGATAAAATGCATCTCCTCAGAAAACTCTCCCTTCCTGGTGGACCTCTTGTGTTGGTTCCTTTCAGTTTGCCTTTACATTGAAGCACACAGGAGCTCAGTCAAAGTGATTTATCACCATGGTACCTGCTAGAATCCAAAATTATTCCATGAAGGAAACACATTAGCGTTTCTGACTTGATTACTATAGATATGTCACTTCTATGTTTCTTCACTATATTTTGAAATCTACCTCTTTACATACAGTACTGTTACTCATCTCTTTCTGAACTAAGCCAGATATGAATATTATTTTTGTAATAAATTATGATATTTTGGTTGATGGACTAAAAATCAAGTTAAATTCTAATGTTAATGTTCAGGATACATTCTGCCTCTTTATAAATTAACAGTTGCTAAGAAATACCCACAGATGTCTGAAAAATAAGTATAAATCTTTGGTGAACTGGAACAGATCTTGCATTCCTCTTATATCTTTCAAGGTGCTGGTCATTCATTAGATTCTTTAAATAATTCATCACCAATAACATTGAGCATTCACCGTAAGCAAGCCTGGGCTACTTAAAGCCATCAGAGCCCATGTTGTAAATAGCTGGTCCTAAATCTATAGGAAATCCTGATTTTACCACAGACTTTTCTCACCTTAATAGATTTGCCAGCTATTCCCACCATTCCCATGGGCTCCAGGACACAATCTTTTTGTTGGGGCCAAAGCCAAGTCAGAGAAATTATAACCTAGAGAACCTGGGGCCGAAGAATCTGTGCTGGTGTCATGAACTGTCCAGAGAAAGGTCTAAAAAAAGAAAAAAAGAAAGGTCTCAGCTTGACTCCTGGCTGTCCCGTCTCCCACTTAGCTCGGAAACATATCTGCTGTGAGCAGGTTCCTGGGTTCTGCCAAATGATCTAGCATCATCTGGTCTTGGCCACTGTTGAGGTTCAGAGGGCATTGCCCCTCCTCCCCAAAGGTGAAAACAAAAACTCAGAGCCTTAGAAACAGTCCCAGAATTTCTGAATGCAAATGTTTCCAGCAAATTCAGCATTATATCCTAACTTGTAAAATAATCTTGTAGCAGAAAGATAAAGTTGAGTGACTCAAGTACTGGTCAGGTACTCTTATTCTTCCATTAATAGAAAGATACGGATATATTTGGCAGGGGGAGGGATATATTTCACATTTTGGTGATTATTTTAAAAAGTAAAAACCACTCTCTTTAAAAGTAATTTCAAAATAGCAGATTAGTCTCTTTTGCGGAATGGCAGGAAAATCCTTTGACAAGGAAATTAAGTTTATTTTGAAATTTCCAAGGGATCGAACTTAATTATAGATGGCAGCGAAAAGCAGAGAAAAAACTTGCAAGTTTTCTAAAGAAAAACTACGGTGAGATTTTCAAAAAGGATAATACATTCAAAAAGTTATGTATAATATATATATCATATGTATAATATAAGTTTATATATTATATATGTTCATACATTAGACATGTTTATATATATATATATATGTATATGTATTTTTTTTATTTTTTAATTTTGAGGCAAAGTCTCCCTGTGTCACTCAGGCTAGAGTACAGTGGTGTGATCATGGCTTACTGCAGCCCCAAACTCGCAGCCTCAAGCCATCCTCCTGCCTCAGCCCCCAGTAGCTGGGACTATAGCCACATGTCACCATGGCTGGGTAATTTTTTTTTATTTTTTGCAGAGATGGGATTTTGCCATGTTACCCAGGCTGGTCTTGAACTACTGGCCTTAAGTGATCCTCCCACTTTGGCATCTCAAAGTACTGGGATTACAGGAATGAGCCACTATGCCTGGTACCTTAACAAGTTATATTTTTTAAAAACAGGGAGAATAAAGGAGAAGAAATGAAAGGGGAGGAAAAAACCCTTTTGGTAACAATGGAGTTCAGGACACACTACCCCAAAATATGGCACCTTGACATTTGAGAAAAGAGCAGAGACTGGAAAGTCACTCTTACCTTCTCTTGCCCTTCGCCGCTGAAGCAGGTCATACAATCTACGAAGGACTTTTTGACCTTCCCCTGAAGCAGGTCGTAAGACCCATATGTGACCCATTCTTTTTTGCCTGTACCCAGAGAAAAGGAAATACCTCTGAAGATTTAGGGACACAGAGAAGAATCTGAATAAAGAGGCCTTGCTAAATTCCCTCTTTTATTACCAATATGGTAATAAACTCTTTTCAATTCTGTTTCTCCACAGTTATTTGCTTCTTCATCAAAGTTGGCATAAAAATACACAAGTCTAACTGTTCAGGTTTTCATTTCCTCATGAAGCCTCCAGTGTCACTTAAAACTTCTGTTAAATGAATTTGTATGCATTTCTCTTGTTAATCTGACTTTTGTTATAGTGGCCTCAGCTGTGAACTTGGATTGGTGAGGAAAATATATTTTTCCTGGCTGGACGTGGTGGCTCACGCCTGTAATCCCAGCACTTTGGGAGGCCGAGGCAGGTGAATCACTTCAGGTCAAGAGTTCAAGACCTCCTAACAAACATGATGAAACCCCGTTTCTACTAAAAATACAAAATTAGTGGGTGTGGTGGCACATGCCTATAATCCCAGCTACTTGGGAGGCTGAGGAAGGAGAAGCGCTTGAACCCAGGAGGCAGAGGTTGCAGTGAACCGAGATTGGGCCATTGCACTCCAGCCTGGGCAACAAGAGTGAAACTCCGTTTAAAAAAAAAAAAAAAAAAAAAAAGATGTTTTTCCTTCCCTACAATGTTCTTCTTTGAAACTCTCATCTGAAAGTTTAGAAGTTCACGAAAATGAAGTAATTTTAGGAAACAAATGTGGTTTTCATGATTGTATCAAGAAAACACACCTCCTATGTACCTTGAATAAGATGAATGGCTCAGCAGAATCAATAGTGTTAGGCTGTGATCACTTCTGCTGTCTACAAATTGCTTTAGATGGAACTTTGCAGAGTCAAAATGTATACGGTGGAATTTATTTTTCTAATAGTAATACTAATATTTAAAATTACTTTCACTAGGAGAGTTGTCTAAATTTCAGCTTTCTCAAAGGATTAGATATTTTGATTTTGCATGCGTAAGACACCAAGTATGCACTGAATACGAATTACAATGCAACATTAAAAGGGAAATAAATATACATTGCAGAAAATATGAAAGTCAGTAAGAGCCAAGTTAATCAGTATCAATTTTGTATTTTTACTACCTACTATGCTATTATTGGTGCTGGACAAATATTTACTATTAAAAAAGAAAGTGTGTCAATGGTGCCGAGTAATTCTACTATACTGACTCAAATGATGACTGAAAATGCTTCACTTCACTCTTTTATTTTGCAGGTATTATTACTTGGCATTCAGAGCACATCAAACACCTCTTGCTAGCAAAGAGAGCTGCGTGGCTATCTTGGAAAAGTCCAGATTAGATCACTGGGTGCTGGGAAAAACAAAGGTAGTTCTTTCTTTATTGTTCAAATTGTCGAGTATGATTTCTTTGTCTCTTGGGCATGAATGGCTCTGGAAGTCACGTAGCTTAGCAAACAAGACCCCAACCTAACAATCTTTGCTGGTCTTAAGTCAAGGTGTTGGAGGCCTTAAGGACTAGAGGAAGAAGGTTTGCCTCCTGTTCTGTATGTAATTTCAGAGCCATTTAGCATTTCTAGAATGAGATCTTTGAGCTCATTTTAAAATGTTCTTTTTCTCAGTGCTGCTTATTCCAGTGCCTCAGGTAAATACACAAATCATGTTAATGGCAGTGATGAGTTTCTAGTAGAGTTGGTCCATTTTTTTTGGTTGGGCTCGCATTATATGCTGCATAGCCTGATTATTAGTCTTAGCATGTATAGTTTTTCATTTGGGAGAGCATCACGTTCCCATAGGATCTCAGGTTTTGTTTTGTTTTGTTTTGTTTTAAGACAGAGTTTTGCTCTTGTTGCCTAGGCTGGAGTGCAATGGTGTGATCTCTGCTCATTCCAACATCTGCCTCCTGCGTTCAAGTGATTCTCCTGTCTCAGCCTCCCGAGTAGCTGGGATTACAGTCATGCACCACCATGCCCAGCTAATTTTGTATTTTTAGTAGACATGGGCTTTCTCCATGTTGGTCAGGCTGGTCTTGAACCCCCGACTTCAGGTGATCCACCCGCCTCCCAAAATGCTAGGATTGCAGGTGTGAGCCACTGCGCCCGGCCCAGGATCCCAGGTTTTTATGGTCCACCCTGATTGTCTGAGTGTTGATGGCAGCACTGCTCCTCCTCAGCAGACGATCAGTGTGTATCCTCCATGTACCTCGCCCTCTGAACTTCTACTATTGGCTGGGTCAGTCCTCTTGGTTACCACCTTTATCAGAGGCTATGGGGAAAGAAAGTAGGCAGAGCTCAAACTGAGAAAATGGAACTCCTGACTGACACAAAACAGGCCTGTAGAGCATCTGGAATTGCCAAAACCCTGTTGACCTCATTATCTGTCTCCATCAATGGCTCAGTCTTAGAAGGGGAACTGTGTTTACCCACAAGAAGTCAGTAATGTGAGCATAAGTCACATCACTATAAACTTTATTTATATAATTGTTTGAATATTTTCATTTTGAATATGCTGTAGTAGAGTGAATTTCTGTTGAGGAATCCACATGTAATGTTAAAACTAATATCTCCTTTCAGGTTTTTCTCAAATATTATCATGTTGAGCAATTAAATTTGCTACTTCGAGAAGTCATAGGCAGAGTGGTTGTGCTACAGGCATATACCAAGGGGTGGCTTGGAGCCAGGAGATACAAAAAAGTCAGAGAGAAGAGAGAGAAGGGAGCCATTGCCATCCAGTCAGGTAAATGGTCCAGTTCTCATAAATACTGCCCTGAGTATTGGCATGTCATTTAGTACTGGGGAATACTCACCTGTTGCTTTTCTAGGTGGTTTCCCTCCCCTCCCCTCCCCTCCCCTCCCCTCCCCTCCCCTCCCCTCCCACTCCCCTCCCTCCCTCCCTCCCTTCCTTCCTTCCTTCCTTCCTTTCTTTTTTTCTTCCTTGCTTTAGCAAATGTGTATCAGTGCCTACTACACAGGTTCTGTGCTAGGTGCTGAGATCACAGCCGTGAACAGGACTGTGTCAGAGTGAAAGAAACTTTCTTTCCATGTCCGAAAGGTTTGATAATTTGAGTCTATAAAACAAACTGACAATGACAGATTAACAGGAGAAAAGACATACAAATTTATTAACATGCAAGTCATAAAAAGTATAAAACTCAAAGAAAAGCCAGATGGTTGAAGCTTAAATACCCTCTTCATAGGGGAGGGGGAAGTGGAGGATATAGATAATTTTAAGGGAAGATTAAAGATTTTTGGGGGGAAATGAATGGGCCTAAAGAACAGATAATAGCCCGGGACACAGTTCGTCTGACCCCTGGGTGGTATTTATTCCAGCCTTCCTTCCTGCTGTATGCATCAGTTTCCCCTGGTTGACGAGATATCTGGGGAAGGAATTCACACAGTTAAATATCTTCTGGAGGATCTAACCTTTTGATCGATAGGGGGAGTTCAGAGAAAGCTCTTCCCTGCATTTGCTGCTATCCAGATGCTCTAAGTTTGAAGTCCAAAGCAGCATATTTTGGGGTATCATTATCTGAGCCCCAGCAGTATAAATGGACCAATGATCTAAAGCCCCAGTCACACAGACATGCGCCGCATCTCCCAGAATGACTAAGATAATACGCACTTTAGCTCCATGGCCGGGTTTTCAGTATCAGAGTTACTAATGCCATTTTCAGAAGGCTTTTCTAGTCCAGATGGAACTTCTAAACCAAGGGGACAAGTTGCTAGTCTCTTTCATGTGCCCTGCCTAGTCAGTGCCTCTTTGTTTACATACATGTGTCTTTAGTATTACACACAACATTCAAGTTCCTGTGCAATAGACAAATGATTATGAAAGCACCAGATCTTGAACAAAGTGGATGATTTCCCTTATGCTCTCATAACCCAGAATCCTAATGTGCCTTAGTCTATTTTGGACTTCATGAGCTCACCCAGCAACTTGGAGACTTGCGATGCTCAGACTGAGATGGGAGGAACGAAGAGAGACGTTACACTCATCGTGGGTGGCTGAATGCCCCAGTATCTAAAGGGCCTAACCACCTTCGCCCCAAGAGTCCCTTCCTCTTTTCTCTCTCCTTTTTCTCCACTTTCTTCATTGCCTTTTCCCTTCCCACTGCACAGCTTCCTCTCCCTCAGCATACCTCTTCGCACAGAGTTCATCCACAAGTGACAGTGTCGTGCTACTTATTATTTCTCTTGACTCCTCTCTTTCTCTTCTTCAGCTTTCATCTTTATATTTTTCTCCCATATAACAGATTTTGAAAGGCTCAGGCTATTCCGCTTTTTTCCTACCATCCCTCTCAAAAACCTCGCCCTGCCTCGTATCCCCAAGTCGTGAAGACAGGGCTTTCTCCAGGGATTAGAATGACAGGAAACCATCTCACCTGGGGTAGGGGTCCCACATGACTTATCCCTGGAACCCAGAGTGTTCTGGAAATCACTGCCTGAACAAAAGCAACCCCTCAGAAGCATCCTCAAAGCCAAGCTGTGGGAACAGAGGGGCCTCTCTTCTTACCATAGTTCACGCACCTCTGCTTATTTTGTTCAGCGAGAAAGCAGAAAGGAGGATTAGCCAGGCAATAGATTGGAGGGGAAAACAGCTTATATCAATTCTCTGGCACGTTCTTAAATTAATGTCATTCCTAGCACATGGTTTTATGTTTTTAGCCTGGAGAGGATATGATGCTCGGAGGAAATTTAAGAAAATAAGCAACAGAAGGAGTGAGTCTGCTGTTCATATTCAAGCAGGTAATTAAAGCGTCATTTCACAGTGTCCGCTTGAAAATATTCTGTGACTAAGTTCCTATGAGCGTAGAAAAGCTGAAAGGTCAATAATTCAGGAACACTGGAATGAGTCAAGAATTCTGGGAGACAGGAGTCCCAGTGCTTGTTCCAGCCCTTCCTTTGTGATAACCATGATGCTAGCAGTGAGTAGTTGCTGTCTGCCGTACTTGGCTAAGGATGGTCTGACTAGGTTCTCTTGTATACCTGAGATTAGAGAGGAGGAAACGGAGGCACTGAGAAGTGAAGGGACTTGTCCACCCTCATACAGCTCATCAGTGGCAGAGCCAGCGTTTGAGCACAGGCTGTTTGGATAGAGTCAGCATTGCACATCGCCAACTGAACAATACCCTTTCCCTCTTGGAGTCACGTGTCCCTCATCTGTTAAGAGAGCATTGGTTAAAAAGGTCCAGAAGGAGGCTGGGCAGGGTGGCTCACGCCTGTAATCCCAGCACTTTGGGAGGCTGAGATGGGTGGATCACCTGAGGTCAGGAGTTCGAGATCAGCCTGACCAACACAGTGAAACCCTGTCTCTACTAAAAACACAAAATTAACCAGGTGTGGTGATACATGCCTGTAATCCCAGCTACTCGGGAAGCTGAGGCAGGAAAATCGCTTGAACCCAGGAGGTGAAAGTTGCGGTGAATCGAGATCGCGCCATTGTACTCCAGCCTGGGCAACAAGAGAAATACTCCGTCTCAAAAAAAAAAAAAAAAAAAAAAAAGGTCCAGAAGGTGCCTTCTAGTTTTGAAATTCTCTAATTATATGCAAGACCTGTCTCTCAGCACAACAGAAGAGGAATTACTCAGGGGGTTTCCGAGCAAACTGAGTTTTCAAAGTCCAAGTCTGTATGTGGCTACCATGGTCCTCGGGGCCCCATAGCATGAGCACATGGTGGCTCTTATGGCTCACATTGCCCTTGGCAGCCTGAGAGGTGTGAGCTCTGGTTTCTGACTCATCTGCCCCTCTCTGGCTCTTCAGTCACTCTGCTGTTCTGCAAATGGTAGTGTCTACTGTGGGTGCCAGCCTGGGCTCCCTCCCTCATGTGAGACTGCATATTCCTAATCGAGGCTCTGGAAGAAATAGACCCCTGAGCTCCAGGAGCCACAAGAAATTGGAGACAGAATGAGAGAAATAGCCAGGCTAGTAGATAGACTCAGCAGCAGGGAGAGGGCTAGGATTTCACATACCGCTGAGCTTGAAGTAAACCCTTAAATAAAACAGCTGCAACCTTTTCAAAGAGGTCCCTGCCCAGAACCTGGCTCCAAGTAAACTTCTCAGAACTCTTAGACCACTATAGAAGCCTGATGTCTTCATTCAAAACTAAAATAGTTGGGAGGAAAGGGTGCTATTAAAATGCAAATGTTAACTTTTAACACCATCCCCTAGGAATTCTAAGTTCTACAACTTCAAAGCCTCAGGAAGAGGGATGCGATTCTTGTTACAGCTTAAGAGAGAACTCAAAGCCCATCATTTGTTCCCTACTTGCCTGCCTCCCAACACACACACACACACACACACACACACACACACACACACACACACACCACTCTCCATGTGTTTTGAAATTTAACTTACTTGAGCTTATTTATTGTGTCTCCCCTGAGTTCAGTATATAGGAATCATAAATCCCATTCTCCCTGAGTGAAAATCATCTTTAGAGTGCTCCCTGTTTTGCACTGTTAATGCCAAGTGAATACTGCTGTAAAACAGAAATGGGTCCGCTTCCTCATATCAGGACAGTAATTTTTGTATCTTTTCAGTGGAGCACCTACGGGTAGCTGCCATGGAAGGATAATGTTGCTCAGCAGAACTATAAAAAGTAAATTTCTTTAAGGGTGTCTGCCTTTTTTTTTTTTTTTTAAATTATTTTTTTATTTTTTATTGCATTTTAGGTTTGGGGGTACATGTGCAGAACATGCAAGACAGTTGCATAGGTACACACATGGCAGTGTGTTTTGCTTTCTTTCTCCCCTTCACCCACATTTGGCATTTCTCCCCTGGCTATCCCTCCCCACCTCCCCCTCCCACTGGCCCTCCCCATTTCCCCCCAATAGACCCCAGTGTTTAGTACTCTTCTCTCTGTGTCCATGCATTCTCATTTTTCATCACCCACCTATGGGTGAGAATATGCGGTGTTTCGTTTTCTGTTCTTGTGTCAGTTTGCTGAGGATGATGTTCTCCAGATTCATCCATGTCCCTACAAATGACACAAACTCATCATTTCTGATTGCTGCATAATATTCCATGGTGTATATGTGCCACATTTGGGTGTCTGCCTTTTTTTAGCCTTGAAAGCACCCCATGGGACTTGAGAGAACAAGTTCTTTAAGAGTGCCTCCTTTTTTTAGCTTTGCAAGCACCTCCCGTTTCTTAGCTTTGCCGCCAAAGTATTCTTGCCTGTCAGATGATATTGGGAACTTCCATTAACTGAGTCTGCAGGGGCTTAGATGGGCATGAAGGTGGCACCAACACTACCTCTGCCCTCTTAGAAGTAGCATGGCAGCCAGAGCAAAAGCAGACAGAATCTGCCCTTTGGCCAACACCACTGATGTTGGACAGGAACTGATGAGCTGGTTTTGCATTGGTGGTAAAGGTGCATGAATGGGGTAGCAATGTTTGCAATTTCATGGGCGGTTTACTTTTACTTGGGAATATTTTCCTTATCTTTAGATTTGAAGGCATGGTTGCATTTATCAAAAAAGCAAAGCAGCTCATTCGGACTTATCTGTTTGGGATTGTGATCTTCCCAAACATAGTCTCATTACAAGCCTCTCTCCATCCCACTAGGACATTTCTGAGTAGAAGGAGACCCAGATACAGCTCCCACTTTGGGAGCCGGCAGGAAGTGGCTCTGGGATGTTATCACAGCATGGCCATTTCTGTTTATTTTCTAAGGTTATTCTCTAATTTATTATTTTTTCAACACATCATTTCATTTGAAATTTAGATTCTGTGGAATGCATTTGTATTTCTAGTTCTGGCCCAGAGTATTTTCTTAAGTGGTGTTGCTAAGATATGTTATATATATTTTTAAAAGAGCAGCCCTTAAAATTTAGGAAGCATTTGGCCTACATGTTGCTACAGAGCAGCGCATATTGAAATTTGTTTTCCTTTCATCTCCTTCCCAATAAAAGCAGCCGGGCGGCTTATCCCTTTAGCTTCCTCAGAACTTCCTTTCAGAATTCCCGATCTATTACGGCACATTCACATACCAGAAACAAGATGCCTTTTCATGCTGTCAACCTTTTTCATCTGAAATGTAAATTAATTCTTGCTGGTATGCCTTGACAGAGATCAAAGTCAGGGTATTAACCTTCCCGGGCTTTCTCCTCGTAAGGACTGGGCGGCCACCGTTAGGAACTCTGTGTCCTTGTTATGGGGCCCTCCTCCAGGCAGCCCTCAGTCTAGGAGTCACCATTTCAAAGGCTCAGAGTCCTTTGTAAATGTCCTCGTCATTACTTTAAACTGGAAGAGAAATGATCTGCCTGGCTAATTATCGAGAGACAAGCCTGCTCTTTTTAACTGTGGGCCCTTCACTCTGATTCCAGGAGCAGGTTTAAGTGGTGCTGACAGCCACTGGTCTTGGTGTGACTAAGGGAGGGACAAGGCTCCAGATTGGAAACCTCTTCCCTCACTCAGTGGGTCATTTCTTGCCTGTCAGTCTTTGAGGTAGGCCACATTTGCATTTTCAAAATAAACAGATGCCTTTCAAATACATGAGCTGGTGGTCTAGAGATCTCTGTGGGCCGAAACAGTTCACCAGCCAGTGATCAAATGCTGGAAGAGAAAACAAACGGAAAAAAGTACCCTGGGTACACAAGGATACATTTCCTATGTGTATAACGCTGCACAGTCAATAAAGGGCGTTTATGAGATGTAGAGAGGAGAGAGGAGCGGGAGAGGGTGTAGGAGCCCGAGCAAAGGTATTGTCAGTCAGTTTCTTTTCTGGGGGGCTGGAGGGAGGCGGGAAACAACTTGGAATGTCATCTTGGTAAGAAGTGGCACGTTTCATTGTTTTTAGTATTGGTTAATTTTGACAATGGGTTCTTGCCACAGGAAAACACATTCCTTTAAATGTCAAAGAATCAAAATACATACTTGTTAAAACCCCCCAAAAAAGTACATATTAGTGTTCAAATACATGGTATATTCTAAGTAAAAACTAACAGTGACATTGATTCCATTACTAATCTATTGTATTTTTAATTACCTTATATTTCAGAAATTGAACCTAACTACATTTATTCAACCAAAAAATGCTTACATTCCTCAGTGAAAATTATCAAACAAACTACAAGGAATTTTTTTAAAAACCTACATGTAATATCTCATTCATTATTTTTTCTAAAGCACTGGCTTTACAACTGCCCCTCTAATTCAGGGTCTGTTTTTTAGATGAGAGCGAGGTTTTGGGCCTCCCTCTCTCAAAGGGGAAATGCCTTTTTAAATAGGGGACAGTGGAGCCCTGGGGACTAGAGGCATCTCCCAGGAAGAGTGGCCTTCCAGCACCTACCTCACGGCTTCTCCCCAGACACACGAGGAGTCCAAAGAGCCACTAGTTTACAACACATTTTCATCTAATTGCCTCAGTGCTGTGGAAATGGTTATTTTCTTTCTCTCTGTTCTTGGATCAGCTTCCTACATACTCCCCTGCTTGGCCCTGCCAACAACACAGATGTTATCAGAAGATAACAACAGCTCTAACAGTGATGGCCCTTTCTCCTCTGACGCTCTTTGGGGAGAGTGCTTTTCCCAGCATCAGCAGGGACTCTGACAAGGCTGGCAGGGCGCCTTCCTTGAGCCTGTGAACAGGCATTTTAAGCCACTGCAGCTGGAAACCACTGGGCACATCATGTGATGCGTGCAGAGTAGAGTTGCTTTAAATGCTGCCTCCAGAAGAGAAAGCAAACATCGTATCCAGACAGCCTGACCCTGCATTGTACTAGAACCAAGTTTTTATTGTTTAAAAACCACCTGAACTTTTAAACTCTTTTAGTGCAAGGCTTTTTTCTAGCCTTTTCAAAAGGCTGTTTAAAAGGCTGTTTCCTCGCTGGGTGCAGGGGCTCACGTTTGTATTTGCACTTTGGGAGGCTGAGGCAGGCAGATCACAAGGCTAGGAGTTCAAGACCAGCCTGGCCAATATAGTGAAACCCTGTCTCTACTAAAAAATGTAAAAATTAGCCAGGCGTGGTGGCATGCACCTGTAGTCCCAGCTACTTGGGAGGCCGAGGCAGGAGAATCACTTGAATCTGGGAGGCAGAGGTTGCAGTGAGCCAAGATTGGGCCACTGCACTTCAGCCTGGGCAACAGAGTGAGATTCTGTCTCAAAAAAAAAAAAAAAAAGCTGTTTCCTTTAGCATTTTGTTGGTGGGTTGGCAATGTGTAGGTGGTTATAATTTCCTAGAACTAAATTTCCAGATATATCCCTATGTGTGCAGGACAACTATATTTAAACTGGGATCTTTCTTTCTTTCATTTACTTACTTAACTACTATTTGTTAAGTACATACTTTATGGTGGGGCTCCCATGGTAAACAGTGAGCTTTAATTTGGGGCTTCAAATTCTCCCAACTCTAATACAGAGGGCTCTAAAATGTACTTTCCCTCAAAGCGATGCTGTTTGAATAAATCATGTATTCTGTATTTTGCCAACACTCATTGGAAAAGAGTTCTGTGAAATCTAAAACAATACAAAGAGTAAAAATTATTATAAAACACAGCCAAGGCTATGCGTTGAGACGACCCATGGTTCTTGGAGGTAAAAATGACTGCAGTAGGTATTTTTCATCCTGATAAAGCCGTCCATAAGTAGATTGTTGATCAGCCAAACAAGAGGAGGAGTGTACGTAAATGCACCACTGAGAGAAAAGGCCCATTTTGAACAAATGGAAGGAAAACAAACTTGCCCTCTGTCACTCTTTTCTGGGTCTCTATTTGTAGTTCTACCTCTATTTCACTTTTTCTTCCCTCATTTCATTTCTATTTCTTAGAAAGATCCCTGGTAATTTCACACAAAAGCTTAATTCCTCAAAGTGAGAATCTTTCTCAGAGGAGGTACAGGTGCGAGAGAAGATAAGATCCAAACTCCTCTTGGACTTGGGCAGGAGGCAGCTGCCTCTCCTTTCCTGGTGTTTTCCATAGCCACGAAATAGCAATGAAACATCTGGGGGAAATCATTTACCAAATAATTTATCTGGTGCACCTGAGCTTGAGGTGCACTGTGAATTGCAAACTAGTCCCCTACTGCTTCTAAACCTTTGTTTAACACAAGATAGGATGATGCCCTTCAGTCCTAGGCAAGGGTCCTGCTCAGTTCACTCTCATGCTATCTTGGTTTCCCTAGTTCTCCCATACGTGAGAACTGGCGCTGATTTCCTTCCCTTTCCCTTTCCCTTTCCCTTTCCCTTTCCCTTTCCCTTCCTTTTTTTTCTTTATTGAGATGGAGTCTTACTGTCACCCAGGCTGGAGTGCAACGGTGCGTTCTCGGCTTGCTGCAACCTCTGCCTCCCGAGTTCAAGGAATTCTCCTGCCACAGCCTCCCAAGTAGCTGAGATTACAGGCATGCACCACCACACCCAGCTCTTTTATTAGTAGAGACAGGCTTTTACCATGTTGGCCAGGCTGGTCTTGAACTCCTGACCTCAAGTGATCCGCACGGCTCAGCCTCCTCAAGTGCTGGGATTACAGGCGTGAGTTACCGCACTCCGGCCTAGCACTGATTTCTGACAGCTGCAGGCTTAACATATCTTGTAGGGGGAAATGTTTAGGGGGCAAGCATTGTAGTTTACTTTAGGAAAACATGCTTTGTTGTGACAGGGCTTAGAGCCAGTGGTTTACTGCAGACAGAAGACGGCCTGTGGCTTCGAGGTTTCTGACAAGAAATGAGCTCTGCCAAACCCTTGTTTGGCACAAACAATAGAATTCTTGTCATGGCATAGCTTGGAATGCACAGGAATCTCCTTTGCTATGGAATAAAATTATTGCCCATGCTAGGATTAAATAAGCCAGAGGGCAGAATACTGTTTACCTGATGCACAGAGCGGAAGCTGCAAAGTCATTGTGGGCTTGCAGTCCACTTGTGCCTAATATTATATTGTTTGGCATGGCACAAAAGTATGCCTCAGATGAAACTTTTGTGCAGCAGTAGGCACCCCTAGGACTCGATGTTAAAACTTCAGAGGACGCCCATGGTTAGAGCCTCCAATTTGGAATCTGTTTTCTCCATTATGAACCTTGTTTAGAGCTCCAGACTCTGACCGTAAAGAAGCGGTGCCTGAAAAGGTATCTTTACCACCTCACCACCGAACGAAACAACGTTGTTATGATCAATAACACACTTGAGTTGCCTTTACTCTATGTCCCTAAAAATTTTCATGTAGAATCATAAAATACATTGTCACATTGTATAACTCTTAGTTGTTTAGACTGCAACCAGTAATAGTAAAGACACATTTAGGGGAAAACTAACTGGGCTATGGCAAGGATAATCATGCTATTTTTCTGCAAAAGAGTCTTGCAAATAAAAAGGCAGACTTTGTTTTACCCCTTAACAGATGAACCAGGAGCACAGAGAATTTAAAAAGTTGTGTCTCCCCTTAGGTGTTCTGCAAGTGTAAGCACTGGTTTCAGAGCCTCTTCAGACCCTTCGCTCAGTGCTGTTTCCAGTAGGCCATGCCCTGCCATTGCTTTCCAACTTGAATATGGCACATTGGACGCAAGGCACCAGTCAAAGCTTTGGAAGGAGTTAATATACTGTCCTAAGCATGTGGAGTTTAGAGTCAAACAATGGACTTTGAATGATGGCTATGCCAACATTTGCCATGTAGTTTGGGGAACATTACTTAACTTCTGAGCCTTAATTTCCTCAGCTGTAAAATGGGACTCATTAAGACCTCATCCTCAGGACTGCTGTGAAGATGATAGCCGGAAATATATGCAAAGCGTCCTGCACAGTACCTGGCACATGGTACATATTCACCAAACGGAATGTCACTTCCCTCTCTGTACTCCCTTCCTAAATGTGAACTTCGCTGGAAAAAAAAAAAAGTCTGAAATACTTTTCTATGGAGGACATAAGAATGTTGTAACTTCAGGCCAGGCACAGGGGCTCATGCATGTAATCCAAGCACTTTGGGAGGGTGAGGTGGTTGGCTCACTTGAGGTCATGAGTTCAAGACCAGCCTGGCCAACATGACGAAAACCTGTCTCTACTAAAAACACAAAAATTAGCTGGACATGGTAACACAGCCTGTAATCCCAGTTTCTTGGGAGGCTGACTGGGGAGGATTGCTTGAACCCAGGAGACGGAGGTTACAGTGAGTCAAGATCACACCACTGCACTCGAGTCTGGGCAACAGCGAGACTCCATCTCAACAAAACAAAACCAGAATGCTGTAACTTCAAAAAGATGAAACAGTTTCTTTCAGTTTTGGAGAAAAATAGTACCTGTCAAATCTCAAGATTTGATTACAGTAAAATCTTCATAAAAAAGAGAATTTTCCAAGTCTTATGTCTTGTTTATTTGACAGGGAAAAATTAGAATACAGCAATAACGTGTGAGAGATTTCAAGTGGTTTTGTTTTTGTTTTTTCAAAGAGCTATGCTCCATTCATGCTGAGAGCTTGATTCATTTGTGTATATAAATTTTTAGGAACGTCAAAATTATTAAGACTTAGGTGATGTACTCCTGATACCATTTTTCCTCCTCACTAGTTTGAGGCTCTTCTTCAACTCATTCTGAAAGATAGCAAGTTCCCTTGTCCCCCTGCATCTGTAAAGCCAGAAATTCTAAAATCTAGAAGCTAAATATCTCCCAGATTCGTTGCCTTCTGGTGTGGGAAGCAAGTTGCCTTTCAGATGTCTGAAGAGTTGGAAGATCTTGGTGAACCTATCATGTTTAACCTGCAGTGACGGGTGATTGGCATAATAACAGCTGAGTGACAGCCGTTTGGCTGGGAGTTCAAACCTCAACATGATGAGCCATAGCAGGATCATAGTTTGATTTGCTGTGGCCATGAAGTCTGAATCACCGAATACAGAGGCAGAGGCAAGGGTGACAGCTGGTAGCCATTCTTGTCAATGAAGTTGTGACGGTTGAGATGTACAAGTAACTAGAGCCTGCTAATTTCATAGACTCTGAGCCAAGTGCTTAGTGTCAAAACCACCTATGGTCAATGATGCAAATGGTTGTGAAAAGTCCCTCATCAACAGCAGGGCTCTCCCCATCAGACTGTTTCCCCCGATGGATTAGAAGCAGATTGGATCTTGCTTTCTAGGAATAGATCGAGTTTGAAGAAAAGGAGGCCTTATTTTTAAAAATTCTAGTAACTTCTTAAAAGTCAAATGTATTAAGTATAATTTACATGCAGTAAAATTCAGTTTGATAAAACTGGATCCCCTCTGCAATCAAGAAAAAGAACATTTCCAAAAAGTTTGCTTATGCCCTTCCTGACGCCACCCCCGCTCACCCTCAGCCCGATGACCACTAATGGGTTTTCTGTCCTATAGTCTTGCCTCTTCCAGTCTTGTCCCTATAGTCTTGACTCTGTAAATGGAGTCATACGATTTGAAACTTTTAAGTCTGGCTTTGTTCACTTCGTATAATGCTTCTGAGATTCATCTGAATGTTGTGTTTATCAGTAGTTCATCTATTTTCATTGCTGAGCAGAATTTCAGTGTATGGATGTGCCACAATTTTATTCATTTACCAGCTGAAGGACATTTGGATTGTTTCCAGTTCTTGGTGATTATAATGCTACAAACATTTAGAGCATTTTCCTTTTAAGTAAAATATATAAGAAAGTAAATAACTTTGTTTCACCGGAAACCAGAACTGTAGGAGCCAGAATGATCCTAGAGGTGGGAGTTGTTTTCTTCTTGATGAGCTGACAGAGTTATTTTATACTTTGCAAAGCAATTTATAGTCTATTCAAAGCACTTTCACTCACCTTGCTTCCCATAATTATTATAGTAACCCTGAGAAGTAGGCTAGGAATCTTGCTTCATTTTATAGATGGAAGCTAGGAAATCTCCTATAATCCAGACTTCCTAATCCTTATTTGCTGTCCTTCCCTCCAAACATTTCTCAACATCCTGTCTGTGCAGAACATTCTGCTAGGTTCTTTTGAGGTACCCACAAAAATTTTTTTCCCATCAAGAGGGAACAGTCTTACATGGAATCAAACTGACCCCCAACTGGCCCAGGCTTGAGAGGAGTACAAAACCGGGCCAATTAACACAGCCACAAGAAACGAACAGTCTTTGAAGCCACCGGAAGCAGGTAGGACGTAAATTTTAAGAAAGAAATCCAACCTGAAGCTGGTGAGAGTCAGACGAGAATGGATTGACGGTTCCTAGATGAGCAGAGGGAAGGGGAATTCCCCAGACAATGCTGTTCCAGGACAAGCAAGAAACTGATTTCCAGGATAATGGAAAATTTCCCTCCTTGGCTTCCAAGTTACCAGGAAAACAGTTACCAGGCAAGATTTTCTTTGAACTCAGTCAAAGTTTAACTGGGATAATGACTGGAATTAAGTACTGGATAATCAAAGTGGAAAATGCTTTCAGAGTCCTGGAATTGCTAGACTTGTTTTGTGTGGTAGAGATGGAGGCCAGGATTTTTTATAAGGCTGTAGGAAAAAAAGTGTCAATGAGATTCTATTCTTTAAGAATCCAACTTTCTTGGTGCTGCTTTTGGTGGCATTTGCCTGTCAGACCTCCCACAAGTTGGCCTCTTTATCCTTTATAGTCTGATAAGATGGCTGATGACCAGCTGTCAGTCCAAGCCAGAAACCACACTGGCTCCTTGTGAAATCTGCCAGCAGCAGTTAGGAGGGGAAGCCTGGGCTTTTGTGCCTCATCTGCATGCGCCTTCTCTGCCAGATACAGTAGGTGCCCTTTGCCAGGCCCATTATGAGGGCAGGAACATCTACCCAGCCTAGATCACCAACCAGGAAATCCACCAGGACAGTGTCTCTGCTGAAACAATGCCTGATCTGTCTTCTGGGTAGGTCACTAAATGCCAAGCCGGACCACAGCCTTTTTCCACAGCAGCGAATCTGTGGCACGATTAGAGGCCCAAGCACATGAAAGAATGTACAAAGATCTGATTTTTTACTTCCATTTATAAAGGGGAAAAAAAGGAAACAGGGATTATGATTTTTAAATGTTTAAATAAATGACCTGCACTCTGTAATATTTGGGAGTTCAGACCTTGGAACAAAATTTTGTGCTTGGGTTTGAATCCTGGCTCTGGCCCTCTACAGCTGTGTGACTTCGGGCAGTCATTTAACTTTCTCTTGTCTCAATTTCCTCAGATGTAAAATGGGAATAAAATAGTCACTCTCTTTTAGGATTACTATGAGGATTAAATGAGTTAATGTTTGTAAAGGGCTGGGAACAATGCATAGAACATAATAATCCATATGTATAATAATGTTTGTTAAATAAAAATAACTGAGCTTTTCTTACCTCTTCTTCCCACCCAGTTTTTTCCTGCACCTCCCGGCCAAATCAAGCTGAAAGTACATACCTTTCAGCTTGAGTTTTTCCTTCTCTTTCTTCTAATTTCAAACCTTAACATCTGCCGTTCCACTCCCCAACCCCAACATTAGATTCCTAGGGCTGCCATAGCAAATTCCCACAAACTCTGTAGCTTAAAACAACTGAAACTTCTTCTGTCACAGTTCTGGAGGCTGGAAGTCCATCAAGGTGTCAGCAACATCAGTTTCTACTGGAGGTTCTGAGAGAGGGTCTGTTCCGAGTCTCTCTCCTGTCTTCTCTTGGTTCCTGGCAATCCTTGGCCTTCCTCGATTTGTAGACCATCCCTCCACTCGTAGATTCTATTGTCATATGCATTCTCCCTGAGTCTCTCTGTGTTTTCATATGGTCTGTTTATAAGGACCCAGTCATTGGCTTCAGGACCCACCTTAATCCAGCACGACCTCATTTTTAATTAACTAACTGCATCTGTAAAACCCTGTTTCCAACTAAGGCCACATTCTAAGGCTCTGAATGGACATGGATTTGGGGATATCACTAGTCAAATCAACATACTCCCTTACAAGTTTCAGGTGCTTTCATCTTTTTTTTTTTTTTTTTGAGATGGAGTCCTGCTCTGTCACCAGGCTAGAGTGCAGTGATGCGATCTCAGCTCACTGCAACCTCCACCTCCCGGGTTCAAGCAGTTCTCTTGCCTCAGCTTCCCAAGTAGCTGGAACTACAGGCGCGTACCACCATGCCCAGCTAATTTTTGTATTTTTAGTAGAGATGGGGTTTCACCATGTTGGCCAGGCTGGTCTCAATCTCTTGACCTTGTGATCTACCCACTTTGGCCTCCCGAAGTGCTGGGATTATAAGCGTGAGCCGCCGCGCCCGGCCTATTTCATATCTTTAATGTCTTTTTCTTACTTTCTGTATTAGAATGCAGGCTTCTTGAACGAAGGGCTTACATCTTTTTAAATTTACTTTGAGGCAGCTGGAAATGTTTACTTGGCCACTTGAAAGGAATGGAGAGACAAGGATGACACCAAGCTGGGTATGGAAAAGTGATGCACGAGATGGAGGAGTCAACCAGGAGGGAGAAAGGCAGGATTTAAGAAAATCCTATGTGAGTTAATAATAAAGGAGAAAGGTCAGAGATACCAAGTATTCTAATATGGTGCATCTGGAAGCACTGCTGCCAGAAATAGAAATAGCCAAAGCCAGAAGGAAGGTGCAGGAAGTGAGAACAAGGTCTAGGTAAGAGGCTAGGAAAAAATGAGATGGGGACGGAGTTAGGGTTGACTGCCTCTGGGTAGAACCAGAAAAACATCTCCTCCATGAGGAGAAGGAGTCCTGCTGCCGGTGTCGTTTCTATCTAACGTCAAGAGATCCAGATAACTGAGGTAAAAGACGTTGGAACATCTTCATCCCCTCGCAACCTTGAGGTCATGGAGAATGGAAGAAGAGATGTGACAGCTGGGGAAATCCCTGGTGGAGACATGATGTTGGAGAATCTAACAGGAAGTAAGCTGACTGGACAATGAGAAGCTGCAACGTGACATTCCTCAAGAGAATATAGTGTGTAGTCTGTCTTCTTCCTAACGGCATAATAAAGGTCTATGATCAGGGCTGCAGGACGGCAGGAAGGGAAGGGTACTCCCAAGAGGCAGAGGTGTGGAGGAGAAAAAGGAGCAGCTTCCAGGGAGACAGCTCACCCTTCTTTTTATTTTCCTGGTAGTGGCAACTGAAAGAACAGGAAAGCTCTCCAGTGATCCAACCAAGAGTCCTGGCCAGGTGCACTCATGACCTCTGTTTGTCACCGAGTTTCCCTATTTGACTAATATCATCAGTGAGACAGAGTTTCTCCAAATTACCCAGTGTCACCCAGCTAATAGAGAATCTATCCAGAACAGTTAGTTCTCCTGTTTCTTACTATTGTGCCCTTTTTCTACTACGCTGTATTAAATCTTAAAAATAAGCACCAAGTCCATAGGTGAGATGAATCACCTTGGTGCCTTGAACCATAAAAGTGTGGATTTTCCTAGTCGACTTGGATCACCCAATTTGGTAATTCATCTAGGTGTGGAAGCATGACCTTGAGAAAATCCTTTTGTTTCATTCCACAGGGGACACTTCAAACCAAAGCAGTGGGCCGCATTCCCCCATCACAGTGGGCACCAGGGGAAGTGCCGAGGTTCAAGACTGCACCGAGTCTGGTGACCATAAAGGTGAAGTCATTTGAGGTTTGAAATGGGTGTTCTAAATTCAGGGGCATTCCAGAGAAGGTTCCAAAGCTGGAAGTGATCACCTGTTATAGAAAGACCTTCTGTCCACCATTCTTTTTCCTTTTTTCTTTCTTTTTTTTTTTTTTTGAGATGGAGTCTCACCCTGTCACCCAGGGAGTGCAGTGGCATAATCTCTGCTCACTGCAACCTATGCCTCCTGGGTTCAGGTGATTCTCCTGCCTCACCCGCCCAAATTGCTGGGATTACAGGTGCGCGCCACCACACCCAGCTAATTTTTGTATTTTTAGTAGAGATGGGGTTTCACCATGCTGGCTAGGATGGTCTTGATCTCTTGACCTTGTGATCCACCCGCCTTGGCCTCCCAAAGTGCTGGGATTACAGGTATGAGCAACCGTGCCTGGCCTCTTTCATTTTTCTATAGGTGACAGCAATTAAATTTAAGGCCAACCTTGCAGAGGACTCTGAAAGGTGATTTTTACAGAACGGAAGAGAATAGACAGGGATAAGCTCAGCTCCTCTGCAGCTGCCCCTCTACCTCCTTCCATGTTCTCTGGGACACTGGTCTAGTTGCAGCAATCCTTACCAATGGCTTCTTTGTAACCCATCCTCTTGGGGCATACTCTGACATGTTTGTATGAGATTTACCTTAAGACTGAGGAAAGTTTAGTGTCTTGGGAAGATCTTTCTATGATCCAAAACCTGGTATGTATATCTCAGACTGATTGAGAACATTCATGGAAGGAAGAGGTACTGTGGCCAAGAAGTGAAAATGTGGGTTTCTGGTCTCAATCCTCCACCAATTAATATCCCTAAGCTCCAGTCATGGTCACATGAGAGAAGTGGACTACATCAGTGGTTTCCAAACATTTAAAAAATATTACAGTCTCACCTGTTTGAATTTTGAAGGTCCCTGGACTTCCGCTTGAGAGAATATGATTTTTGAAGCATGGTCTTTAATGACAACACCTGCATTTGATGGAAAGCGAGGATTTTGTGGTAGAATTTATAGTTACAGTTTATCTGCCAGGCCCAGCGCCACTGCCCAATGTGGAGGCAGAGAGACTCTGGGTACTTACTTCAGACTCCTTTGGAATCTCTCAGCCTGTTTCCAGCAAATACAGAACTGGAACTTTACCCTGGGGCAAGGAGGTTAGGGAGTAGGAGAAAAAGAGAAGTAGCAGGGTCCAGGAGAGCATCAGTGTTTCATGAACTTGAGGAGACTTGGGGATGGAGACAGTAAGAGCGTTTTCATGTTCAAAAGAAGGGTATCTAGTTGTTACTGACCTAGGGTGCAGACCACTGTTTCCCCCTAGAAGTCACAAATAGGAGATCCTCCAGTATAGGAAGTCACAAATAGGAGGTCTTCCAAAGATGTGTTATGTTTGACCAGGCACACTGCTTTTTTTAAAAAAATTTCAGCCTGAATGACTTTAAGTGGGGTAGGAAATCTCTGGTTCATCACAAACTTCCTGATTCCCCATCTTCTTTGCCTGATACTTCACACATTTGTATTTCTTCGTAAGTGGCCCCAAAGGCATTTTCAACACCTGCTAATGGTGTTCTGTTTTTTTTTGTTTTTTCTTTTTTTCCTGACAGTCAAATGCTTTTCCATCTTATTTCAAAACAGTCTGGTAAAGACTTCACTAATATGTCTCCTTGAAACATAAGAATGGCTCATAGAAGTCAGATTTTGGAAGGATTCAGCTATTCCAGAACTGCACTCCAAGTGCCCCTTTACTTCATTAAACCAGAAACACTTAGGGACCCTCCCTGATGAAAGGTGACCCATCTCTAGAAAAGCTTCTATTGTCATAACTGCACATTCCCCAAGTATGGCATTTTATGAATCGTTCTACTATTCAAGTTCATAACTTTATTTTTCAGCCATGTCACTGGTCTAATTCCTTTAACTTAACCTATTCATACACTTCAAAGGAGTCATCTTATTTCTCTTTTATATCTCCATTTCTCCAATCTCCTTGTTCAGCAAGTCATTTGCCAGAGAGAAGCCAGGTGATTCTAACTGCCACCAGATCATACTGAAAAGTATTTGACAATTTTGGATGCTTCTTTGAACTCAATGTTTGATCATCTTATTTATTTCTTAAGTTTGGCCCAAATCCTTCTCCCTGCTCTTCAGCAAAGCTGGAGGATGGAGGAGCAGATTCCCTCTAAGCTTTATTCAGAATATTCTGTAAGTTTCTGGCTTTATACTTCAAATAACTCTTAAAAATCAATATTTTGATGACTGAAGTGTAAATTAATAAGAAGCATGGAATAAGTTTTCACTTCGATTACATGGACAGAAATTCTCTGGGAAGCCCCGCAAAGCAGCTGTGAGCATTTGCTGAGCAAGGTAAAGATGGTACTTCCTGTCATTCTGGTCTTGGACATGGTACCTTCATAAGGAGAGTCCCAAACCAAAAGAGATTTTATAGGTTTTTTCCCCATATCTCTTTGAGCTTTTTTCTTCTTTGGATTGCTGTTGCTCCTTATTATTTTTTTAGACTGAGGATCTCAAAATAGGTACAGACAAAAGCTTGCAATCTGAGCTTTCCACAGGAGAATATCATTTGGACTTTGATCAGTGGTAGCTCTCGGTGCTTCTGAGTTGGGCCAGAGAAGAAGATTAAAAATTATTTGTGGTGGTTTTTCCCTTCTTAACAGGGGAACAGAAAGATGTTTGTATCTCTGAAGTGGGTTCCCTTTTTTCCTTTTATGTCAGTTATTGCTTTTATGTTGCTTATCACAGTATTACAAGTGAGCGTGGGCCAAACAGTGGTTTAGAATCTCCAAGAGGGGAAAACCTGCCTGGTGCTCTAACTGAAGGATTTTTATCGTCCAAGAAAAGGCAACGGGGGGAGGGGAGGGAATTAGTTAATGAAATTCTAACAGACTGTGGCTATTTTTCTTGATTTCTATTTTTTTCTTCTTTCAATATTGTTGTTTCACTGGCCATAATGTTTTGTGCATGCGTGTGTGTGTGTGTGTAAAAATAAAAATGTATTAATGTCTCACTTCAATTTTTCTCTTCATCCTTTTGGTGTTTATAGCAATATTAATAAAAGCAATAACAGATGTTTTTATCCACCACCTTAGCTCAAAGAATTGCATTTATTCCACACAAGAAATATTTATGCTACGGAACCAAACTAACAATTTAAAATCAGCACATGTTCTTTCTAGAACAGGCAACACAAAAACAAGTGACTTCTATATTTTGTATTTATTTTTCTACACTCCATTTCTATCATGTATTCTGTCATTATAACATCAGCCATGTATTCATCTTCCACAATAAGTCACGATTCCCAAATTTATAGATTATCTTTGTTGCTTATATTTCAGCTTGGATGGTTCTAGGTTATCTAAAATAAGGGTGGCAAATAGGTGTGCAGTCTCCTTCCCACCCTAATTAATTGGCAGTGACTGCTTGGAACAGTGGTTCTCAGCCTTGGCAACATACTAAAATTGTCTAGGGAGCTTTTAATAATTGATGGCAGCTCCCATCCCAGATCAATATCAGAATCTCTAGGGGCTGGTCCTAGGCATGTTTAAAATCTTTCTGGGTGTTTGAAATGTACAGCCAGGATTAAGACTCACTGATCTGGAAGCAGGGTTTCTCAAAATTTAACATGGATTAAGGTCATCTGGAGAGCTTGGTAAAAACGCAGATTCCCAGAACTTACCTGTAGAGTCTCTGATTCACAAAGTCTGAAGTTGGGTCCGAGAACGTTCATTTCTAATAAGTTTCCGGGTGATGTTGATTGATGCTCCTTGGGAGTCCACGCTGCCAACTTTGACAACCACTGATGTGAAGCGTTCAGAAGGAACTTGAGGTTGAATTAAAGTTCAATGGAAAAGAAGGCCATGTTTGAGTAGCCGTGGTCACTGGAAGGAAGAATTGTATTTGTTACCCTCATTCTTGAGAAACTCATCAATAAACGGTCCTCAATCAAAATGTGGAAATGGGTTACTCCTGGGATGATTCCCTGTGTACAGTTAATCCTACCCACATCATCACATTTTGTTCCTTGACCTACTATCCACATCAGCAGGCAGCCTAGCCAGAACTGGAAACTGGTCTGCTGACTACTCTGTCCAGCACAGTGTTGTTCCAGCTATTGTTTACTGCTTCTGCTGGGAGCCACATCACTTGGAGCCTCTAATCTGTTATATCTATTGCCAGAAAGACGTAGTTTGTTTTCCTATAAGCATGAAAACAGTTTGCTGGCAGGGACCAAGCACGGAACGAGAACTGGAATCCTAGAACAGCTAAATTTTAATGACATATTCTAGAAAAAGGCTATAGAAAGTCAGGGAGTGGTATGAGGGAAGGGAGAGAAGGGCCTCAGAGAGTGGAGATGGGCACCAAAACCTAACCCTGCCTACTTCTGAACATATTCTTAGCCCTCCTTTCTTTTCTCTTAGTTCTCCAGGGCTCTGCAGATCATAGAAGCCATCCACAAGCAGAATTCAACAGTGGCCATGCACAGACTTCAAGCAACTCTCCTGCTGTCACAGAGAAAAATGGGTGAGTCCTGTCTGTAAGGTTCCCTGTTGTAAACTCAGGTGCTCCATTCCAGTGGCTAATGAAATGATAGTGGACAATGAAACAGACATATTTTTACCATGATTATATTTTAGTGAGCCACAGAGTGTGGAACCAAAAAGTGTTTCCATCACATTCTCCCATGTCATGGGCAAAATCTTTATTCTGCAGATCAAACTGAACACAATCCTACTTTTTGGGTTCTCTTCATGATTAAATCTATACTTAGCTTTATTAGGTTAAACATCCTCCTCAGGCCAGGCACAGTGGCTCAACGCCTGTATTCCCAGCACTTTGGGAGGCTGAGGCTGGTGGATCACCTGAGGTCAGGAGTTTGAGACCAGCCTGACCAACAAGCAGAAACCCGTCTCCACTAAAAAATGCAAAATTAGCTGGGCATGGTGGCACATGCTTATAATCCCAGCTACTCAGGAGGCTGAGGCAGAAGAATCACTTGAACCTGGGAAGTGGAGGTTGCAGTGAGCTGAGATTGCCCCATTGTAATCCAGCCTGGGCAACAAGAGTGACACCCCATCTCAAAAAAAAAAAAAAAAAAATCTCCCCCCCGGATATTTAGCAATGTCTGGAGACATTTTTGGTTGTCACAACTTTGGGGGGAAGAGTTGGGCTACTGGACTGTAATGAGTAGAAGCCTGTGATGCTGCTAAACTTCTTACAATGCATGACAGCCTCCCTGCAGCAAAGAATTGTCTAGTCTTAAATACCAGTAATCCCAGTTGAGAAACCCTACAGCCAGGCATGGTGTATGTGCCTGTAGACCCAGGTAATTGGGAGGCTGAGGTGGGAGTATCATTTGAGCTCAGGAATTTGAGTCCAGCCCAGGAAATATAGTTAGACTGTCTCTATATTAAAAAAAAAAGTAGAGAAACCCTAGATTTAAGCTAAAGCAAAAAGAGAGTATCATTTCCTGTTTAGCCACAGGTTTGAGTTAAATATAATTTAAAAGGAGTATAGCAGAGCTTGCCTTTCAGTGATCTCTGAGCTGCTCAAGATGCAGAACCCAATACCCTGGCTAAATGTAGGCTCAAGTCACTTTTAAGTCTAGCCAGGCCAGGCATGGCACCAAGAGCTAGAGACACAAGGAACTCCTGGGCCTGTTCTTCAGGAAGGCCTTTATAACCTGCCTTCTCCCAGATAAGGTTTCCAGACCCCATCACACACATCACCAAGAAGAGGACCCAGCTACAGGAAGGAGTGGACCCTGGCAAAGGGAAGGCCTACGTAGAATGAAACTTACCTTTCTTATTTTCTATTTTCTTCCACATTGATGTTGGGGAACTTCCTGAAAAGTTTTAGTCAAAGATTTCAAGAAAGAAGCAGGTCATTAGAGAGTTCTTCGCATCTTTTCATTTGGAAAAGAGAAAGTCTTAATTTGCAATTTCAAAAAATAATTCTTAATTATGTTTTATTATTTTATTTTTGGAGACCTCTTAATATGTTTGAGACTTGAAAAATTAAATCTCAGTACTTTTCCAGTGGTCTCAAATTGTCATCGGGCTGCTTTTAAAGTAAAGTACTTTAGACTACTTGCCTTAAAAGTCAGAATAGCTCATTTAAGGGCACTTTAGGAAAAAATCCCAATATCTCATATTAGAATAACAAAGTTTACAATTTTCTAATGTGGTAGAAAGATCACTGAGCTTGGGTGGAAGACTTCGTTTCTGATCCTGGCTAACGTTTTCCAATGGTTTGACCTTGGGCAAGTCAGTGAACCAGTTAGAAAATTACTTCAACCCCAGTCTGACTTCCTCAACCTCAACTGCTGTCTGACTTTACTGAGAACATCGGGACAGGGCTCTGAGCTCCTCCACTGCCCTTCTCTTCACCTTAGAATCTCTCCTTATCTTCAGCTGTCCTTCTTTCCTTTGCTCGCATCTGACAGACCCCAGATCCTCTTCCTTGTGCTGTGTTCCTGCCGTCCAGGCCCTACCACTATCAGCACCTCCCTTGCTTGCTCTGGTATCTCTTTCTATTTTGCTTATACCTCCCCCAAGTCCTAACAAAAGCTTGGCCTTGGCCTGTCCTTCCCTCTTTTTACTTTTACCACCAGACTTCCCCCAACTGCTATCCAGGTCCACTGCCTCGTTTTCTTACTAAACCAATCACTTTCTTCTTAATCCTGAAATCTGATTTGTGTCCCTACGGTGTCTCTAAAACTACCCTTGGGAAGCATAGCTCCCAGTTGCTAGAGCTTTATGTTTCATGGGCCAGTTGCTCGGGCTTTATGTTTCAAACAGCATTTAGTTTCATGGGCCGTGCATGCTTTCCTTGAAGAATCCTCCTCCAAAGGGTATCTGTAGTACGGTCTTCTTCAGGTTCTTCCTTAGAGATAGCCTCAGTCTTTGTTTTCTCTAACTCCATCCTTCTGCTCTTCCACTCACCATTAAAATAAAGGCCATTCTCCAAGTCTTAGTTTGTCTCCTTTCTCTACTTCTTCCCACTCACCATTGTGTTCTGGTATCAAGTCTCCGCTGTGTGAGTACGAGTCCCAAGTCTCTGTTTTGAGCTCCATACTCTTACGCCCAACTAATAGTGGACATATATTCCCGATTCACACACCAAGACTTCAACAGAAAAACCCCTGCTAAAGCACCTCCTCCACTGGACCTTCCCACTTCTGTGAGTCACATAAACAGTCTTGTTGCCAGATGTGGTGGCTCATGCCTGTAATCTCAGTACTTTGGGAGGCCAAGGTGGGCAGATCACCTGAGGTCAAGAGTTCGAGACCAGCCTGACCAACAAGGAGAAACCCTGTCTCTACTAAAAATACAAAATTAGCTGGGTGTGGTGGCGCATGCCTGTAATCCCAGCTACTCAGGAGGCTGAGGCAGGGGAATCGCTTGAACCTAGGAGGTGGAGGTTGTGGTGAGCCTAGACTGTGTCTTTGTACTCCAGCCTGGAAGACAGAGCAAAACTCCATCTCAAAAAAAAAAAAAAAAAAAAAAAAAGCACTGTCTTTTGACCTGGCCTTGAAACCTGGCACAGTCACTCTTGATCCCTACCTCTCACTTAACCTCACTTCCAGTCATTTTCCAAGTACCCTTTCCTGGTCCAGGCCTGCCATTATCTCTTTTTCTTTCTCCTTCTGCCTTTACAGACCAGCTTTCATTTTTTCACACCCGATCAATTGTCCTACAATATATTCTGACTTGTTCAAAGAACTTTAATGGCTTCCTATTTTAGACCAAAAGAGATTTGGACTTCTCAGGCTGCTGTTCCACGCCTCTCGCTCGCTCGCTCGCTCGCTCGCTCCAGTGTGTCCTCCGGTCTCACCTCCACTTCGTCCCTAATACACCTCATGGCTAACCAGAATCAGACTTCTTACTGTTCTGCCAATGCACCTACCTCTCTTCTCTCTGCCCATTCCTTTCTGTTCAGCTCTTGCCTTTTGGTCAAGATACGTTGTCATATCCCTTTCCTCCAGGAAGACCTAGTTCTTCTTAATACTCCTTGAGCTGTCACCCATTTGTAACAGTACTACTCAGAGTGCTGTTTTACCACAGGATAATGAATTTGTGCCCAAATGTAAATCAAGCCACTGCTTTCTTCATTAAGAAAGTCTTGTTACTAAAAAAATCAGCTGAACTAAATGATATACTTGGTGATGAATTGATTTACATTCTGGCACTAGCCTCTCATGTCATTGTGAGTAGTAACAGTTCACAGACGGGGTCCTCACGCCATACTTTGTTGTCTGTCTCTCTGGTACCCTTCATGTTTTGCCTGGTATTGTGGTTGACCTTGAGCTAGCAAGTTAGCTTCTCAACAGTGAGGACTGAGTCTTACTCCTTCTTGTATCCAGTATACACAGTAGCTACTCAATAAGTTTATTGAACTAACTTTCAAAGCCTCTTCTTAGCACTCAGATTTTTATGAGGGAAGTGTTTTTCATCAGCCTTTGGGTAGGGGCAACAATAAGAGGATCCTGAATAACTTACCAAATAACTTATCCTGGCCAGGGTATCCCTGATCCAGGGTCTGGGATTCTGTTTTCCCCTTTATGTTTGTCAATTTTGTGTTCTGTGAATCAACAAGGGCTGAAAGGAAGGAATTCTTGGGCAGAGGGCAGGGTGGGAGTAGGGAGGGGTTTGGGGTGAGCAGAATAAGAAGAGAGCTGGATTGTGTCAATGGTGATGTTCTCAATGGAAGTAACAGGCCTTCAAGCCATAGATTCAAGGATCCATGGGTTGAAGGCCAAGGATCCATGGGTTCCAGGGCTGGGTTAGCCATTCAGGAATGTCAGCAAAGATACCCCTTGCATCTCTTTGCTTTGCTGTTCTCGGCATGTCAGAGATGCCCCCGCTTACGGCCGTGAGGTGGCTGAAACAACACTAAGCATCACTTCCTCACATGGCAATGTCTGGAGCAGGATGGAAGAAATGAATGGATTTCTTCTCAGGAGTCTCTCTCCATTTGCTAGGAGGGAAATCTTTCCCAGAAGTCACTCAGGAGACTTCTCTTGCATATGATTGGCCAGAATTGGCAGTGGTGGTTCTGCAGGGGAGCTGCAAAGGAGGTTGGGAGATTAGGCAAAGAAGAAAGGAAGTGGGAAGCAGCCAACAATGTCTGCCTCAAGAGTGCCGGAGAGACAGGGATAGGACTAGATAGGTACCAGGGAATGATGAAGGGGAGGCAAAATCAGAGGGAGGAGTTCATAAGGAAGATCCATACATGTCAAGAAATATTGCTGCAAATAAGAGCTGCAGGGAAGTGTTGAGATCATTATTTAGATTTATTGCTAGCATTTATTGCTCTGCCAGTTTTTGTTTTTTTGTTTGTTTCCTTGCATTTTATCTCATGTAATTCTCACACCAACCTTTTGGGTTGATGTTACCCACTCCATATTATAGGTAAACTGAACCTGGGGAAGGCTAAGGCAAATAGCTCAGAAACATCATCTCAGAGACCAATACTGGATTGGTTTCAGATCTATCTACACCTGCCCCCCATCAACTAGTCAGGGAGTCACTGGATTATGCAAGGTCATACAGAGAATAAATGGTGGGTCTGAGCTCTGAATTCAGATCTTCTATCTCCAACAATAATAACAACTGCTAGCATTTAGTATTCATTAACAAATTCCTGGGCACTATGCTAAGTGGTTTATTTTATTTTTTTTTGAGATGAAGTTTTACTCTGTCACCCAAGTTGGCGTGCGATGATGTGATCTCACTGCAACCTCTACCCCGGCTTCAAGTGATTCTCCCGCCTTGACCTCCTGAGTAACTGGAATTACAGGCGCCCGCCACCACACCTGGCTAATTTTTGTGTTTTTAGTGGAGACAGGGTTTCACCATGTTGTCCAGGCTGGTCTCAAACTCCTGACCTCAAGTGATCCACCCCCGCTCAGCCTCCCAGAGTGCTGGAATTACAGGTGCGAGCCACCGTGCCTGGCCTGTGCTGTTTTACACACATTATCCTATTCAACCTTATGAGAAAGGTACAGATTTTAAAATCTCTGACATTGAGAGATTACAGGTAATTTGCCAGTGTTACTTAGTAAAGTGACAGAGTCAGGATTTGAACATGGGCCTTCTGACCAGAGCACTCATGTTTTTAACTGGTACATTCTACTGCCTCTCACAGCTCCAGGCTCCAAATAATTAGTCCAGGGCTTTTTCTCTGTATCCACGTTGTCTCTACACCTGTCATTGTTTAAATCTTAAATCACAACCCGCTGAGAAATATACCCTGATTGTTATAACTGTCACCCTGTGATTGATGAAGAAAATTCCAGCACCCAGTTCTTGGGAGAAAGCCAGGTGCTCCCATCTGTGCATGATGGGACAGGGTTAACTTGGCTGGAGAGAAGAAAACCTCAGGTTGAAAGTAGAAATGAGTGGTTGGGGTGATGCTTCTCTGCTTCTCTTCCTACGTGAGCCTGTAACTGTGTACAGTGAATGACAGAATGGAAATAGTCTTTTATGTTGTGGGGCTTTGCTTCCATGATGTTAATCCCCATTTTAATGCTGATAAATACAATGGTGAGGATTATGCCCCTTAATTTAATTTGGCCTGCATATGGCAAAGCTGTCTCGGGCTTTTATGTGACATTCTTTAGCACAGCTAGCCTGTTGTTGTGTAAAAGGAACCCGTATGAAGGAGGCAGGAGATTGATAATGCTGGTGCAAATGTTTTTACAAGACTGCTTGTAACAGACTCCCAGGGAAGCTGTTTCGTTGTGGGTCCTTCAGTCAGGATTCAGACTCAGAGTGATGGGAACCTCCATGACTCTGGCAGCTCAAGGAGAACTGGCATCTCACAAGGGGAAAACGAGTGCGTATTTCTCCCATGTGTCATCCTTGCAGCTCTGGGGCTTGGAGCCAATTGGGCTGACCTCAGAATTGATGAACCAGAGAAACAGCCTCCCAGTCAGCAGGGCCAACTGTGGGCCAGACTTTCATGTGGGCTGTGAAGTACAGATTGCAACACATCTTGATGAGCAGTTCTAAGACTGTTGAACAGAACAAGTCCTCCAGCAAATTTCCTATCACTGTGGTAAAGTTAGTGCACTAACACGTTGGAGGACCCCATATGAAACCAGAGGGAAAAGGGCAGCATGGTGTGGGAATGGTGGTAGGAATAGTAGCCTTCTCTGATGAAGTGCTTGTGATGTGGTAGACACTGTACATCTTATCTCATTTGGGTAGAAAAATGACCAAGCTTTGGTGGCAGATGTGGATTTGAATCTTAGTTCCACTACTTACAAGCTGAGACCTTGGACAAGTTCCTTCCTTTCTATGAAACTCAGTACCCTAGATGGCTAAAAGGTAATAATTGGGTAATAATCGAAGCAAAAGAACTAGCACAGTTCTAGACAGGTAGTGAATACTTAATAAGGGATTATGACAAGCTGCTGTTGGTCATGGTGATAGAAGTAGTAGCAATAATAGTAGTAATATTAGTATGGAAAAGTTTTCTGTAAACTCATATGAAGGGTCAAGACTTTGACTTAGCTCTAGAATTGTAGACCAAAATAAGCATTGAGGTTTCCATCACCTTAGAAACTTTGAACAATGCTAACTCTCTGCTTTTACTTGGGAGACAAATTTTATTTTTCTGTATTCCTGGCTTGTATCTCAGGGGTGAATCTGAGGTTGACTTTGGGTTCAGGAGTCACCCTTGTGAACATTGCCAGCATGACATTATCATACCCTCAAATAATAACCTTCAGAGTTTAGTTGATTGTTAGAGCTTTCTTAGACTTTAGATTTTTAAAATATTAATTGGTCACATGTATTTCAAAACCTTTTTGAAGGCAGAAAACTTATCACCAGCTGAAAGAAGCTTCAAGGAAAAATCTGTCTTGAGTTACATTGTTCCTTGGGGACTTGCTTATGGCCATACATAAATATTTATCTGCACTATTTCAACAAAACCTAAATCATCAGTGATCCTTATGCAAGGAATTCTTTTCGAAGATTTCTATATGTCAAGAATGTCAGCAATCTCTTTCCAGAACCAGATTCCAAGGACCAGAGGCCTCTTTTAAAATAGTTGAAACTGTTCAGTGGTTTTCAACATGTCTTTTGTTTTCATATTCTGTGTATCTATTCGTGCTATTCCGTCTGAATAGAATTCCCTTGCCAGTCCTGTCTTTACCTGTTGATGTTTTACTCATCTTTCAAGGTCTCATTCCTGTGGCAAGCAGACAAGGCCAAGAGAAGAGCATCCCAGGCAGGAATACAGAGTGGGCCATTGCCAGAAGTAGGATATGCAGGGGCCACTCTAAGGAAAGTGAGAGGTCCAGTGAGAAGAAGGCGGAGGGTAGGATGGGAGTGGTATGAGGCAGGAAGAACTATTACAGGGAATAAGGCACCGAGATATGGAAGGTCTTAAAAAGTGCACTAAATGTCTTGTTGTTCTATAAATCAAAAGACATAAACCCATAGTGTTTGGGTAAAATGTAGTCTACAGACATGTTTTGTTTGGCCTGCATGTTTGTAAATTTTTAAAATTAGTTTCCAATCTTCAGTAAAATACTGGCAAACCAAAAGCAATAGCACATCAAAAAGCTTATCTAGCACAATGAAGTTAGCTTCATCCTGGGGATGCAAGACTGGTTCAACATATGCAAATCTATAAACATAATCCATCACGTAAACAGAACCAAAGACAAAAACCACATGATTATCTCAATAGATGCAGAGAAGGCCTTCAACAAAATTCAGCAGCCCTTTATGTTTAAAAACTCTCAATAAACTAGGTATCAATGGAAAATATCTCAAAATAATGAAAGCTATTTATGACAAACCCACAGCTAATGTCATACTGAATGGGCAAAAACTGGAAGCATTCCCTTTGAAATCCGGCACTAGATAAGGAGGCCCTCTCTCACCACTCCTATTCAATATAGTATTGGAAGCTCTAGCCAGAGCAATCAGGCAAGAAAAAGAAAGAAAGGGCATTCAATTAGGAAAGGAGGAAGTCAAATTGTCTCAATTTGCAGACGACATGATGGTTTATTTAGAAGACCCCATCGTCTCAGCCCAAAATCTCCTTAGGATGATAAGCAACTTCAGCAAAGTCTCAGGATACAAAATCAATGTGCAAAAACCACAAGCATTCCTATACACCAATAGCAGACAAACAGAGAGCCAAATCATGAGTGAACTCCCATTCACAATTGCTACAAAGAGAATAAAATACCTAGGAATACAACTAACAAAGGACATGAAGGACCTCTTCAAGGAGAACTACAAATCACTGCTCAAGGAAATAAGAGAGGACACAGATGGAAAATCATTCCATGCTCATGGTTAGGAAGAATCAATATCATGAAAATGGCCATACTGCCCAAAGTAATTTATAGATTCAGTGATATGCCCATCAAGCTATCATTGACCTTCTTCACAGAACTGGAAAAAACCACCTTAAACTTCATATGGAACCAAAAAAGAGCCCGCATAGCCAAGGCCATCCTAAGCAAAAAGAGCAAAGCTGGAGGCATCACGCTGCCTGACTTCAAAGTATACTATAAGTCTACAGTAATCAAAACAGCATGATACTGGTTCCAAAACAGAGATACAGACCAATGGAACAGAACAGAGGCCTCACAGGCAATGCCACACATCTACAACCATCTGATCTTTGACAAACCTGACAAAAACAAACAGTGGGGAAAGGATTCCCTATTTAATAAATGGTGTTGGGAAAACTGACTAGCCTTGTGCAAAAAGCAGAAACTGGACCTCTTCCTGACACCTTATACAAAAATGAACTCCAGATGGATTAAAGAGTTAAACATAAGACCTAACACCATAAAAGCCTTAGAAGAAATCCTAGGAGATATCATTCAGGACATAGGCGTAGGCAAGGACTTCATGACTAAAACATGAAAAGCAATGGCAACAAAAGCCAAAATAGACAAATTGGATCTAATTAAACTGAAGCGCTTCTGCACAGCAAAAGAAACAATCATTAGAGTGAACCAGCAACCAACAGAGTGGGAAAAAAGTTTTGTAATCTACCCATCTGACAAAGGGCTAATATCCAGAATCTACAAAGAACTAAAACAAATATACACACAGATAAAACAACCCCATCAAAAAGTGGGCAAAGGATATGAACAGACACTTTTCAAAAGAACACATTTATGCGGCCAACAAACATATGAAAAAATGCTCATCATCACTGGTCATTAGAGAAATGCAAATCAAAACCACATTGAAATACCATCTCACGCCAGTTAGAATGGTGATCATTAAGAAATCAGGAGACAACAGATGCTGGAAAGCATGTGGAGAAATATTGTTGGTGGGAGTGTAAATTAGTTCAACCATTGTGAAAGACAGTGTGGCGATTCCTCAAGGATCGAGAAATAGAAATTCCATTTGACCCAGCAATGCCATTACTGGGTACATACCCAAAGGATTATAAATCATTGTATTGTAAAGACACATGCATACGTATGTTCACTGTGGCACTGTTCACAATAGCAAAGATTTGGAACTAACCCAAATGCCCATCAGTGATCGACTGGATAAAGAAAATGTGGCACATATACACCATGGAATACTATGCAGCTATAAAAAAGGATGAGTTCATGTCCTTTGCAGAGACATGGATGGATCTGGAAACCATCATTCTCAGCAAAGTGACACAAGAACAGAAAACCAAGCACCGCATATTCTCACTCATAAGTGGTTGTTGAACAATGAGAATGCATGGACACAGGGAGGGAACAGCACATACTGGGGTCTCTTGGGGGGTGGGGGGGCTAGGGGAGGGATATCAGGGGGTAGGGGATTGGGGAGGGATAACAAGAGAAATACCTAATATAGATGAAGGGGGAATGAACACCATGGCATGTATGTACCTATGTGACAATCCTGCTAGATCTGCACGTGTACCCCAGAACTTAAAGTAAAATTAAAAAAAAAAGAAAGAAAAGAAAATGCTTTTAGGTGGCACCATAGAACCATCCATGCTGGCAGATTGTTTTACTTATTTATTTTTTTCATTGTTTTTTGGGGAGGAATAGAAAAACTCCCATGGAATTGTTTGGTAACTTGGTAATTTGGTTTAGTAACTTGATGAACCTTGACACAAACCTATCAATTAGACTGGTTTTTAACTCATCTCTTGTTTTTGAGTCTAAGAAAACAGAGAAAAATAATCTTGGAAAGAAAAGGCCCTGGGTTAGAGTATCTCTTTCTTTCAGACCGGCAGGAATGTTTTCCTTTCTCCACTTTTAGATGATTTAGTCTATGAGAGATAAGGACAAATAAAACACGCCTTCTATTTCCTCCTCTAAGAAAGGAAATTTTAAGTGCGGTGGGAGGCACCAGTGAACTTCAAGGGCTTACTGAAATTATATTCAAAATTTTAAGAATAAATGTTTTTATTTGGGAAAAGAATTAGTTTCTAACACAAAAATAGAAAGATTCCATGTCATTCAGATTTCTGATAGCTCTTGAAAAATCTGGGTATCTGGCAGCAATCTGCTGGAAGTAAGCAGCGCTATCTTTTACAGAGCCCCATTTGCCTGCCTGCATAGTGACCTGGCCTGCCAGCATGTGAGTTTAGTTCCTGCCCACTGTGTGCAGGGCACCATCTAGGTAGAAGAAATGATTTAGCTACAGACCCTGGCGCCAGACTGCCTCTGTTCTGGCCCAGGTTTGTGTTCAGATACCTCAATGACTTTGGGCAAGGGTTTTTCTAATAATGGTACTTACCTCATGTGGGCGTGGTGAGAATAAACCATAGGAAACATTTAGATCATGACCTAGCATGTAGTTAAGTGGGCAAAAATGTTATCTTTTATTGCTGTATTCCACGAGATAATACACCGTAGGGCTGAAACTGTCCCCTGTTTCTGTATCACTCACAGAATCTAGAATTTAGAATCTTTGGCCATAACCGGCATAAAATAAAATAATTTATGAATGGATAAATGAATATGTGCTCCTTTTTGTTTCTGTGAGGTCGAAAACTAAATTTAATTACTTTGCTCTCTAGAAATGCTTCCTACTTGAGTTTGATTTGAGCAAACTAGTTAGGAGTTAGTAAGGAGCTAGCTTTCTCAAAAAGTCAAAAATGCTAATTAAACAGGTGAAGGGAGATTCTGTTAACACTGTCATTGTTCTGGGATACATCTACCTTCCTAACTGAAAAATAAACTTCAAGTATGGGAAGATGCTTATGTGTTTTCTTTAGGAAGCTCATTTCTTGGCTGGTAGCTGTCTATGGTTAATATCTCAAATTGAGGGTCAGTTGCTAGAAACTAGGACATGGTGAACTTCAGCAGATACGATGTTAGAATGCATGGTTGACCTGGGTTTTCTTATATCCCATACCTTGCATGCAATCCACACTTCAAGGCAATTTCTTTCTTTCTTTTTTGTTTTTGGGACATAGTCTTACTCTTTAGCTAGAGTGAAGTGCATTGGTGTGATCTTGACGCACTACAACCCCCCTCCTGGGTTCATGTGATTCTCCTGCCTCAGCCTCCCAAGTAGCTGGGACTACAGGTGCATGCCACCATGCCAAGCTAATTTTTGTATTTTTAGTAGAGACAGGGTTTCACCATATTGCCTAGAATGGTCTCAATCTCCTGACCTCAAGTGATCCACCCTCCTCAGCCTCCCAGAGTGCTGTGATTATATGCAGGGCCACTGTGCCTGGCCTCAAGGCAAATATTTTTGTGCCTGATACATCAGATGACAATGGACAGTTTGGCATAGGAACCTGTTTTTGGTTTTTCAACATTTCTTATATATAGCTGAAGTCACATCATCATGCTCACTGAGGTCTTCAGTATGATCACCTGTGGACATCAACTTTTGTGTTTACGTTAATCTAGCCCTAAACATACTTGCTGTCAACAGTGTTGCTCTACAGAGTTGACCAGCAAGGTTGGAATCACGTGCTCTCTGGAAAACTTGCACATTTGCAAACCCACTTTAATTTTATTTGAATAAACATCATCTAAAACTGTATCATGTACTCAGGATTCCAAAAAATTTGCTGTTTAATTTTGTCTGATAGCTCTCTTCTTTCTTACAAAAAGTCAATTTTTTAGTATGATAGTACCTCTACTTTTTCTAAAGAAATTTGAATCTCTCACACATGGACACAAAGAGGGGAACAACAGACACTGGAACCTACTTGAGGGTAGAGACCAGGAGGAGAGGGAGGAGCAGAGAAAATGACTGTTGGGTATTAGGCTGAGTACCTGGGCAATGGAATAATCTGTACAACAAACCCCTGTGATATGAGTTTACCTATATAACAAACCTGTACGTGTACACCTAGACCTAAAATAAAAGTAAAAAAAAAAAAAAAGAAATTTCGGCCAGGTGCGGTCGCTCACACCTGTAATCCCAGCACTTTGGGAAGTCGAGGTGAGCAGATCACCTGAGGTCGGGAGTTTGAAATCAGCCTGACCAACATGGAGAAACTCTGTCTCTACTAAAAATACAAAAAATTAGCCAAGTGTGGTGGCACATGCCTGTAATCCCAGCTACTTGGGAGGCTGAGGCTGGAAAATCACTTGAACCTGGCAGGCGGAGATTGCGGTGAGCCAAGATTGCGCCATTTGCACTTCAGCCTGGGCAACAAGAATGAAACTGTCTCAGGGCAGGCGGGGTGAGGGGGAGAAAGAAAGAAATTTCAGTCCCCCTCAGGTCTCTCCTTTCCTTCCTTTCCTTCTGTCCTTCTTCTCTCCCTCCCTCCCTTTCTTCTTCCTTTTTTCCTTTCTTCTTTGCCTCTCTCTTTAGACTATTTTTATCAACATCTCTAAAGTTCTGGTTTCTAATCCAAAGACAATTTCAAATGATGCGAAAATCTGGTAAGATCCCTAACCATTTCTCCATCCCTCGTCCCCTTCCTGCATTACCCATAGAATTTTCAGCACATTGCTGTTACCTACACTGTAGCCTCATCAAGACCTTTATATATTCAGGCTCAGAATGAGTTTTTACCTTTACATATTGAGCCTGTTTTGAAAAGTTTGAGAAAAGAAAATGGACTGAAGTGGAAAATATTACAGGAAACAAAATTTTGTAAAAATGAACTTGCTTTACTATCAACACATAAAGAAACCTAGATTATAATCCTACAGGTTGAAAGAAGATTAACTTTGTACATTTTCACAATTTTATTACCTTCACTTTCTCCACTGGGTTTTAAGGAAAACATATTAGTGTTTCCGTTCCAAGTGTATTTTGTGAATTACATAGCAGCTTGTTCCTCACTATAAAACACAGATATGCCAACGTATTTTCCACTAGCATCACCCCGGTCACCTTAAATTAAGAATCACCTGGAGTGTATTTGCTATTAAAAGCTGTTAACAGTAGTAATGCCACAACATCTCTGTGTGCATCTTAGTAACTTCTCTGACTTGTCTCCTTGATGAATAGACAAAACGGGCGGGGGGGTGAATTTGTTCTTTTTATCTGAATGGTGTAGGTGGGGAAGACAGAGAGCAATAAAGAGCTCTCGTGAAACAAAGCTCTAGCGACTGCTGTGCTTGGGAAATTCGATAATAAACAGTCCCTGATACCAAAATTCTAATGACTTAAGATCAACACAGTCTGGAGACACAGGTGGGAGTGGCCTTCCTCGCTCTGATCCAGACCCTCCCCAGAGAGCTCTTTGTGTCAACAAGAACTGCCAGCGCTCCTGGCCAGCTCCCAGGACTCAGAGTGGGGCTATCATTTTTGTTTGCTTTGCAAATATCTTAATGGGAAGTGGTTCAACACCACCTATGGGTTAATCTGAGGGGTTCTGCTTGGCAGCTGTTAGCTCTGAGAACCACATGGCCGCTCTCGGGGGCAGGGAGTCAGGCTAGCTGTTAACTACCCAGCGCCAGGTTGAGGCATCCTCTTTGCTTATTGGATTTACTGACTGGCAGGAAGTGCCTTGTTGACTTTTATTTTTAGTTTGTTCCTCTTGGGAGAGCAAGGATGTTATTCTCAGATCCAACTGTGCTTTTCTCTCTAAGGGAGGGCAGTTTAAATTATTTTTACTAGCATGAAGCATCCTTTCACCTAAGCTCATTCTCAGAATCTGAAACTTTGTATTAAAATTGGTGGTGTGGTGAAGGTGGAAGGGGTATTGTTGCTAGAAGAAAGATTTAGTATATTGGCCTGCAGGGAGGGCAAACAGTAGAAGCCACAGCCCTGTCTTCGCCTGGGATCTAAAGAATTGGATAGATAGCGCATTTCCCTACTCCTCCTCCCTCTCCTCCACCCCAACATGGCTTTTACTTGTCCTATCTTGACCCATAGGAATGTTTCCCAGGGTGACACACAAGTCATGCCTTTCTGAATCTGTGTCTGCTGACATTGACACAGATGATCTTTCTTTATGCTTTCCTCACTGGATTTCAGGCAGGTTGGATGGTTTCCACAAAGTAGGTTAGGGAAGTACCTGGAGTGACGACAGACGTGTAGACAGTTTCCAAATGCTCCATCTGTAAATGTGCAAAAAGTTCAGATTTCTCTATAGATTCTAGAAAAAGTGTCTAGCTACCCTCAGGAATAATGTAACCCTGCTTTTAATAAAGCAGGGTTATTCTTTAATAAAGCGGGCTAACTTTTTGCCTTATTCTTTCCTGGGAGTTGCCCACACCTATTTGTGGGATTGTCTGGTGATTGACAACAAGGGCCCTTGAGTTCACTAGACCTGCTACTACAGGGCAAGAACTTGATAAACCCACTTATTTTCTCAGGGATTCAGTTTCCTCTTCTTTAAATGGAAGATCAAATAGCACAATATCTACCTCACCAAGACATGAAAGTTGAATGAGGTAACATATACAAAGTATGTAGCATCTCATTTGATGCATAAAAAGCACTCAGAAATCATTGTAGTGATTAGAGGTGGTGTTGTTATCTCTAAGGCATTCACGTTGTTTAATTAATCTTTAATATCATGCATTTTTTCTAAAGTACTCATTTTGAAGTCTGTTACTTTCATCCCTTTAAAATTAAGCCAGTGCAAAATTGAGGACTATATGAGTATCAACGTAAATGATGACAAAAGAGTATGATCCATTGAATGAAATAAGAATTCATGAGTAGTCCACATCGATGGGTGGATGGAACAGAAAGAAGGGAGGGAGGGAGGGAGGGAGGGAGGAAGGAAGGAAGGAAGGAAGGAAGGAAGGAAGGAAGGAAGGAAGGAAGGAAGGAAGGAAGGAAGGAGAGAAGGAAGGAGAGAAGGAAGGAGAGAAGGAAGGAAGGAGGGAGGGACTGAGCTCTTCCTTATAATAAAATAAAATGATAAAGGTAGATGAAATTAAGGAAACAAAAAAACACCATTTGACAACTACATTAAAAATAATTGTTTCAGGCAATAATTACAAATGGATGCTGATGCTACCATGTAAAAGTTTGGGCTAGGCACAGTGGCTCATCCTAGCATTTTGGGAGGCCAAGACTGGTGGATCATGAGCTCAGGAGTTTGAGAACAGCCTGGCCAATATGGTGAAACCCTCTCTACTAAAAATACAAAAATTAGCCAGGTGTGGTGGCATGCGCCTGTAATCCCAGCTACTCAGGAGGCTGAGGCAGGAAAATCACTTGAACCTCCGTGGCAGAGGTTGCAGTGAGCGGAGATCACGCCACTGTACTCCAGCCTTAAGCTATTTGCATAGTCTCAGAGTAAATCCCCATAAGAAACTTATTAATTACAAAAGAACAGTGGAGAAACCTGGCAGAAACCGTCTTAACCAAGTGATGAAAGTTAGCATTAACTAGTAATTGAACAAACTAACAGCATGTACCTCCTGATATGATGCGTTGAGAAGAAGACACCATCACTTTTGCGGATTTCTTACCAAATGTGCATAACCTGAATTTAGTCATGAGGAAACAGCAGACAAGTCCAAACAAAGGGAGCCTTTACAAAATGACCGGCCTGTAGGCTCCAAAATGAAACATGGCAGAAGACTGAGGAACTATTCCAGATGAAAGGGGACTAAAAGAACATTACCACGAAGTTCAATAGATGACCTAGGAATTTCTTTTGCTATAGAAGACACCATTGAGACATTTGAAAAAATCTAAATACAATCTATAGTTTGGAAAATAGTATCATATTAACATTAAATTTCTGATTTTGATCATTATATTCTGGTTATATAAGAAAATGCCCTTCCTTTTAAAAACACACTGAAGTATTTAGGGATAAAAGAGTATCAGGTTTGCAACTGACTCGCAAATGGTTCAGAAAGAAATTATGCATGTTTGTGTGTGTATATATCCGTATATATAGAGAGAAGACAAAGCTAATATGTAAATCTGCTGAGGAATATATAGGATTCCTTATACTATTCTTGCATCTTTTCTATTAATATGATTAAATCAGAATAAAAAGTTGCAATAAAAAAATCAAGTCAGTGCCACTTCTTGCCCTTTAAACAGGGCAGTTCATCAGCCACTTTCTCTTTAGACTCTTTTTTTTTTTTTGAGGCAGAGTTCGCTCTTGTTACCCAGGCTGGAGTGCAATGGTGTGATCTCGGCTCACCGCAACCTCTGCCTCCTGGGTTTAAGCAATTCTCCTGCCTCAGCCTCCCGAGTAGCTGGGACTACAGGCGTGCGCCACCATGCCCAGCTAATTTTTGTATTTTTAGTAGAGATGGGGTTTCACCGTGTTGACCAAGATGTCTCGATCTCTTGACCTCATGATCCACCCGCCTCGGCCTCCCAAAGTGCTGGGATTGTAGGCGTGAGCCACCGCACCGGCCTCTCTTTACACTCTTGATCCTTCTCCATCCACACCTAAAAGTCTATTCCATGTCATCCTTGCCCTGCTCAGTGATGGTCCTCAAGCTTCTCTGCTGTGACAATGCTGACTAGTCACCACCCACTGCATACAATTTTGTTTAGGCTTTTCATTTTTAAAAGTTTCAGAAAATGTCCCTCCCTCCTCTCACACCCCCTCCCTCACCTGTCCTTGGGCCTCATCATTTAGTGCCAGGTGCATCATGCACTTCATTTCAGCACTTCTTCTTCTTCCCTGAACTAAGAATTGCTTTCAGAATTAAAAGAGGAAAACTGGGTTAAATATTATCTTTTGGGGGTGCAGTGGTAAAAACACCCCCCCGCCCCGCCCAGTTACGGCATGAAAAGGTTGTAATAAATGGTCTCTGAAGTTTCCTTTTTCTCCACAAGTCTATGCCTTGGCCTAATTCGGTCTTAAAGTGTTAGAAGTGTAACTCACAAAGTTAGAACTGTAGCTCAGCCTACAAGTTATCTCAAGACCCACCCAAAGGAAAAGCACAGATTCCATCCAGAAAGGCAGCCACACAGACACCTCATCATTATTATTCTCCCTTGAAGTTTCCATGTTTATGGGTTTGTCTTTCAGACATGCAAAATCATAAATAATAAGTAACCACATGATTATGTGTTTTATTTCTAACTTCTAACTACATGCACATCTTTAATTATTTTAAAATCTTGTGTTTTTACTTTGTTCTGCCCAGGAGAACAATTGTAATCATTTTTTCCTTAGCTCAGGCAAGACTTTTTATTTATATGTTGCTAATGAAGAAGTGGAGAGGTGATTTGCCCATGAGAGTTGCCATATTCAGCAGATAAAAATGCAAGATACTCACTTAGATTTGAATTTTCTGTAAACAACAAATAATCTGTTTTGTATAAGTACGTCCCATGAAGTACTTGAAAATACTTATACTAAATCATTGCAAACATACCTTGTTTTATTCCATTTTGCTTCATTACACTTCACAGATACTGTGTTTTTTACGAACTGAAGGTTTGTGGCAACCCTGTGCTGAGCAAGTCTATTGGTGCCATTTTTCAGTAGCATGTGTTTACTTCATGTCTCTGTGTCAGAATGTTTTAGCAATATTGGAAATTTAGTTATGTACATTTTTTAGACATAAGGCTATTGCACACTTAATGTAAAAATAACTATATGAACTGGTAAACCAAGAAATGTGTGTGACTCACTTCATCGTGACATTTGCTTTATTGAGGTAATCTAGAACAAAACCCGCCATGTCTCTGAGATATGTTTGTTGTTAGTCTGGAATTTAAATTCAACTGGGTGTCCTGTTTTTTGTTTGTGAAACAGGGCCTCACTTTATATTACCCAGGCTGGAGTACAGTGACATGATCTTGGCTTACTGTAACCTCAACCTTCTGGGCTTAAGTAATCCTCCCATTTCAGCCACCTGACTAGCTGGGACTACAGATGTGCGCCACCACGCCTGGCTAAATTTTTTTGTAGAAACAGGATCTCACTATGTTGCCCAGGCTGGTCTTGAACTTTTGAGCTCAAGCAGTCCTCTCATCTTGGCCTCCCAAATTGCTAGGATCACAGGCATGAGCCACCACACACAGCCTAGGTGTCCTATATTTTATCTGGCTAGAACTAATGAATCATGAATATGTATGATGTAGCCTGACTGTATATGATGATATATATTGCTAAACCTAGCAGGTGTTTATAGCATTCCTCTGACCTCTACATGTCATAATACAGTGTTTTTTGAAACCATATTCAGGGACACAATTCCTACTTATTAACGTCTATATTCAATGTCACTTTCTGTAGCCACTCAATTTAAAATTGCAGACCCTGCCTCCCATACTTTCTATCCCCCTTCCCTGCTTTAATTTTCCTCTTTGGCGCTTGTATTTAATATGCTACATAGTTACTTTTTTGTTTCAATTTGTGACTGCCACTTGAATGTACGTTCATGAGCAGAGGACTCTTGGGTCTCCTCTGCTGTATCCCCAATACTTATAATAATAAGAGACAAATTTAAAGGTGCTCAGTAAAGACTTGGGAGCTGAATGATGCCTGGGGGGGCTCTATATTGCACATGTCTAATATAACAATATAATATAATATAATACATAATGGGACCTTATATTGCACATATCATACACATTGTGCTTACACAGAATCTCAAGGGATTTGCCACCAGATTAGAGCCTTCAGTGTGGTACAAGTGTGTGTAATCTTAGTATTAGTTCACAGACAAAAGATAAATAGCAGTTCAGGCCAGGGGTTATACCTCCAGATATCATTGGGCTTCATTTAATCTGCCTCTTAGCAAATTTTCTAGAACTAAATGTTAGTAGCCCCAGGTATTATTCATTAAGATTCTTAATACAGCACTTTGGGAGGCCAAGGTGGGTGGATCACGAGGTCGGGAGATCAACACCATCCTGGCCAACATGGTGAAACCCTGTCTCTACTAAAAATACAAAAATTAGCTGGGCTGGTGGTACATGCCTGTAATCCCAGCTACTTGGAAGGCTGAGGCAGGAGACTCCCTTGAACCAGGGAATCGGAGGTTGCAGTGGGCCAAGATCACACCAATGCACTTCAGCCTGGCTGCAGAGTGAGACTCCATCTCAAAAAAATAATAATAATAATAATAATCCTTAATACAATTGTGTGACTATCTGGAAGAGTCCAGTAACAAAATGATGCTGAGGCTGAGAACGTGGGCTCTGGGTCAACTAGATCGGGATTTGTATCTGGTTATGACCTAGATTACTCAAACAACTCAAGCTTGGGTTTCCTGGTTTGTGAATTGGGAACACTGGGGGACCTATGCTGCTAGCACTGGCATGGGATGAAATGGATAGTCCAGCCAAGTCCTCAGCATAGTGCCTGACAGAAAGGAAGCTGCTTCCATCACCATCACCCAGGCCACACCACAAACTCCACCTGATCCCATAAAGCTCAGCTATTCTATCCATGCTGTGGCCCTCAGCCCATAGCTGTGCATCCCTTCGGATCACAGTGCCCTTCACCACTACTGCATCTTTTGTTTTATCCCTGAACTTTCTCTCAGATGCCTTGGTTGCTGACCATAAAGTGAAATAAGCTTTATGGGCAGCTCTCAGTTGAGTGTCCTTTTTTCCAGTAAAGGAAGCATTCTCAGCAGAATGAAGAAAAGCCTTCTGCTCCTACCTTAGACTTTTACACAGTGACAGCTGCCTGCAGTAAAGTAGTGAAGGAGGGAAAAGAAAATAAATGAGAATGCAAGGACTGGCAAATTAAGACTGTATGGGCTCACGGTTGGGGAAAAGCAATGAGGCAAACAAATATGATCACATTTAAAGGGCTCAGTGGGATTTGGGAAATTAGCGTAAGTGCATAAATCTAACTACTGCTAACTTAGAGCAATGGCATGAGACAGTCATCAGCCTTTCTGAGCCCTTCTGATGCATTTATCCTTGAGCCATGTTCTAAAACTTAAAATAATTGTGTGTTTTAGAGTGAACAAATATCCATATATTTAGATGTAATTTGCATATTCAACTCATTCTGTAATGGTTGGGATGGAATGCAGTATATGCATTCAGAATTGTTCTAAAAGTTACTGGATATGCAAACCTAATGAGAAAAAGTAATACAAAAGCTCTGAAGTTTATTTCTTCTTGTTTCCCTTATTTTCCTGCAATAATGATGATTGTATTTTTTGCACTGTTATTGTTTCTCCTCTCCTATGCTGTTTATATTTCCTTCATATCACACATTAAAGCCCAGGAATAAGGTTTTCCCTCTTTAGAAATCAAGGAGTACCAATTAAAATAATAATGATACACTACTTTGGAAAGAGATAAGCAAAGACTTAACAGACTAAGACTATTCCCCGTGCTGGCAATATGATAGGAAATGGGCCCTTTCATACTTTTTGTGAATTTGAGTGTTAATTTTTGTTGCTTTTTAGAGAATTTGATTACATAATTTAAAAGCTTAAAAATAGAAAAAAATTCTTACCCGTTGACCTGACAGCTTTATGTGTAAGATTTATCCTAGGGAGATAACTAGATGAGTAGTCATACCTGTGGCACCAAATATTTAATGATGCATTGTCTATAATATGAAAAATGTATAAACAACTTACGTATCTAAACATAAGAGATTAGTTAAGTCATGATAATCACTGTCTGAGACTTTAGTTAGAATTCTATATAGCTGTAGTATGATGATATACATGTAAATGTGCATATATGTGTATTACATACAAATATGTGGAAAGAGGCTCATAATTACACAAGGTAGGTTAAAGTGATAAATATGACTTGAGCCATTATTTTTAAAAATATTTTTATATGCATAGAAAAGTATCTAAAAAGATGCATGCAAGAAACTAATTAATTAGATCTAGATATGGGCATTTTCCCTAGTCTCTATTTTCTTCTTGAAAAACTGTATTTTATACAGTACAACAATAAATGTGCATTATCTTTTAATCATACAAAATAATTTTTAATCAGAAAAAAGGGAAAAAGAGCAACATTTTGCCATCAGTTCTTTTAGTCATTTACTTTGGGAGAAAGGCAGATATTACTACCTTTTCATTGATTTGTGTCTGGTGAATATTCAGACAACTTGGGAATTTGGAGCATTTTCATCAGCTGAAAAATAAAAGAAAGTTAATGAGCACAGCAATACCTACGGCTCTGATATCTCAAAAGCCAGACAAGTCAGTTACAAATGAATTTTCAGTGTGGTTATGCTCAATATACTACTTAAATACATCAGGGAGCCTCCAGTTCTTCCTAGAGTAGAAGTAGATGGGAGAATTGAGGCAGGAAAGGCTTTTCAGAGGAGCCGACACCTGAGCTAAAGGCTAAGAATGCAGTAACCAGGTGAGCAAGAAAGGAGAGAGCATTCAAAAGCATGGAAATCAGAACACAACCCTCAGAGATTTTGTGGGTACTTGACAAAATATTTGTGGTGTTGGTGCTGGCAGTAAATAGGAAACAAAAGGGTACTATAAATCGTTGCTTCCTGGTTTTTGTAATAAAAGGTGCGTGAGTTTACACATTTTGGGTACCTTTTAACTTAACCCTTAATGACACACAGTAACACAATAGAGAGTTTGTGTTCTTTTTTTTTTTTGGTGGGGAAGCTGGAGTGCAGTGGCACAATCATAGCTCACTGCAGCCTCAACCTCCCAGGCTCAGATGATCCTCCCACCCAACTTCCTGAGTAGCTGGGACTATAAGGGCATGCCACCGTCTGGCTAGTTTTTGTATTTTTTGTAGAGACAGGGTTTTACCATATTCCCCAGGCTAATCTCTAACTCCTGGATTCAAGGAATCTTCCCGACTCAGCCTCCCAAAGTGTTGGGATTATAGGCTTGAGCCACCACACCCAGCCAAAAACCTTTGGTTTTTGTTCAAGCTATCAAAGAAGTAGAAACAAATTACTTGGTTATTGCTGATTAGCCTTTCTTTTGGGGCTACCAAGTGAGGCACAGATTTACCAGGAGAAATACTCCCACATTTAGAGACAATGGGAAGCTAAGAAAAATCAACCAAGGTTGAATTAGCTGTTTTGAAATTAGAGTGTGCTTTCACATGTGAACAAATAAATGTATTTCTCAATTTGTCTCCAAGCCATTCTGACTTATAATTGATAAAAGATAATCTTGAAAACTTTATCAATATTAATAAAAAGTACACAAGAAAACTAAGCGAAGTTTAGAAAATGGGGAATCTGAGGGGAGCCAGTGTGTCTTAACTCCTATCCAACCAAAAGTTATTGATTCTAACCCTAAAATAGAAAAGGCCAGTTACTAGACAAGCTTAACTGATCAGCTATGTCGTCAAAGAGCACCCTGCTTCTTTTGCTTTAATTCTAACATGGAATTTAGTCTCCAGAGTGTATCCACCAACTAGTGAGGGAAAAAGTATAGTCCAGATCATACCATTCCTCATAAAATCACACTGGCATTCTATGTTTCAAATATGACTCTTTTGAGTTTGGTTATTGCAACTCAGTGCTCCCAAAAATCATCATCCCTCAATGAACTGACAAATTGAATTTTGAAGCCTGTGAAGCTGAGGCCCAGTCCCTGGACCATGGTGACTTCACCTAGTGCCACCAGCGCAGCGTGACAGAGCCAGCTGGCCTCATGGATCTTTGCTGCTGAAGAAGAAAGATGCTGGGCATTCTCAGCAGCCAGCTACTCAGGAGCCAGCCTTCATCTTGCCCCTCATCCGCTCACACTGGGATCCCGTTTTAAGAAGAGGGAATTAGATGTGAGTTTCGTCTGGGGGCTTTTTCAGGACAGATGCCCAGCAGAAGGGTTCTCAACGGTGACTGAGAGTTTCCGTCTCCCCTAGAACCCACAGTTCAATGAACTGACTTCAGCAAAGCAATTGAGCCCTGGAGGCAATCTGTTTGAGACTTCAGTTATGCTTCCAAGAGGCCAATGGAGCCCTAGAAATATGTGATGAATTATACAAAGAGAGACAACTACTTTCTATTCACCACACTTTGATAGCCATGTGCACTGATTCTGCCCGTTTAGCTTATGGTTTCTAACAGAGGCTAAGGACAGTGTTTTTTGTTAAAAATTTTCCTACAGATTCAATAAACAATATCACACTTCAAAAGTGAATTAATTCCTTAATATCATCTGATACCAATTCATAGTCAAATTTTCCCAGTTATTCCAAGAATATCCTTTGCATATGTTTATCCAGGCCAGGATCCAATCTAGAATGTTATAGCACATCAAGTTGTTATTTCACCTAAATCTCTTTGGATATAGAATAGTTGCTTTTTTCATAACACTGCCTTTTTCAGAGGATTGAGCCATAAAATAGGATTATCTCATAAAATAGCTCACCTTCTGTATTTAGCTGCTCACTTCCTGTGGTCTTATCCAGCTTGTCCCTCTATGCCCTGTGTTTTGTGTAGACTGTAAGTTAGATCTAAAGCCTTGATTTTTAAGTTAAATGTTTTTGACCAAAAGGAAAAAATACATCCTGGGAGATATGACATACTTCACGTTTCCTCACATTGCAAGACCATGTTGTTGTGGCATTAGTGATGGTAAAATTGAGCACTGGATTAAAATCATGACCTTCTGGTTTCTTCAGTAATCACTGCTCCTCTTGTGAAATGAAAGAAGGTGGTAAACCACCTGCATGGCAGGACTTTGGCACCATATGAATGTCCTGTTTCCCACTGTTTGTCTCATGATTTTATCAGCAATTAATGAGTCTTTTTGTTTTTTGAGACGGGTCTCACTCCAGTTACTCAGGCTGGATTGCAGTGGTACAATCTTGACTCAGTCCTCCTCGACCTCCAGGGCTCAGGTGATTTTCCCACCTCAGCCTCCTTGAGTAGCTGGGACTACAGGTGCACATCACCACGGCCCAGGTAGTTTTTTGGATTTTTAGTAGAGCCAGGGTTTTGCCATGTTGCCCAGGCTAGTCTCCAACTCCTGGACTCAAGCAATCCACCCTCCTTGACCTCCCAAAGTGCTAGGATTCCAGGCGTGAACCACCATACCCGGCAGCAATTGACAATTTTGGCCTGATAATTTCCCTCTAGCATCATTGTTTGCATAGCCAGTGGGTCTTATGGTATACTGCTTGCCAATTATGGTATGAAGCAAATCATTGGCTTCTTGATCTTTTATTCCCTTATATGTAAAAATAGGTAATTTTAGGAAGCAGAGGTAGGAGGATTGCTTGAGGCCAGGAGTTCAAGACCTACCTGGGCAACATAATGAGACCTCATCTTTACAAATAATCAAAAATTAGCCAGGCATGGTGGTAGCAAATTCCAGGCTACTTGGGAGTCTGAGGTGGGAGGATCACTTGAGCTCAGGAGGTCAAGGCAGCAGTGAGCCATGATCATGCCACTGTGCTCTAGCCTGGGGGCAACAGAGTGAGATTGTATCTCAAAAAAAAAAAGAACCAATCCACGTGGCTGTTGTTAGTATGCAACATGCTTTGCCTGGTGCCTGGTGGTATGTATGCATGCAATAAGCATTGGCTTTTTTTTCTTTCTTTTAAAATTTTAATCAAATAGAGACAGGGTCTTGCTATATTGCCCAGGCTAGTCTTGAACTCCTAGGCTTAAGCAATTCTCCCACCTCCACCTCCCCAGTAGCTGGGATTGTGGAGGTGGGAGGTGGAGGTGGGAGAATTACTTTTTGTTATTGTGCTTTTTGTCATATATTTTGGTAGTGATGGATTGCAGAGCATTAGGCAGTTGCTGCCAGTCTCATGTCCCTGAGGCACAAAAAAGAAAAGAAAGAAAGAAAGAAAGAGAGAGAGAGAAAAGAAAGAAAGAGAGAGAGAGAGAAAAGAAAGAAAGAAAGAGAGAGAGAGAGAGAGAAAAGAAAGAAAGAAAGAAAAAATAAATCTCTAAAAGGAGTAAGGAAGTTAGATTTTTAAAGCAAACTGACTTGTACCATTTTCTTAAAAGCAAGATGTTTTCTAAGAATCAGTAGTGCCTCAACATGCTACAGAGGAGAAGGGTCCATTATCAAAATAATGTCTAGGAAATGTTTTCTTTTCCTTTCTTGGAGTCTCATTGGACATATTATTAAAGTTTCTGGAAAGCCTCTGAGGAAGAAAATCTGCCTTGTAGATGAATCAAGTATTTTCTAGTTATTTGCCTGTAGATACTACTTGCTGACCTCTGGCACTGACTCTTCGTAAACACACACAAACATTACATTGAGCTGTCTTAGATTCTTCCAAAGGTTTGAATGAGGAGGGAATCAAGCAGATAAGCCGACCCCCTCTAGAGAGTTGGGAGGTGTCTGCCATTGGCTTCAGATGAAAAACCACACAAGCTAGAGGAGTTGTCAAGAGGTTCATTTTTTGAGGGGGCAGGAAAGGTAGAAATAGGGGGCCTGGTAATAATTCAACAGTTAAACTCTCTTTCTTAGACTTTCTCCTACAGGATCTTAGAATCCACCCATCCTATAGGTGTGTCATAGCTACTGGGACAGGAGTGAGTCCTTTGGGCCAGTGCTTAGATACTGAAGGGTATAGAGTATATTATGGTTCGAAGGAAGAGCAGAGGGCCTGGAGTCAGACAAACATGGGTGAGTGCCTTAGCTCTACCAGGTATTTACCGTGATACCTGGGAAAATCTCTTAACCTCTCTGAACCTGTTTCTTCATCTATATAATAGCTACAATGAAAGTACTTAGACCAAATGGTTGTGAAGCTTTTTAATATTTAAAAGCATTTTTTAAAATGAAGTAGTATATAAATGGTAGTTAATTTAATTTTAGTAGTAAGAGTATTCTTACTGATCTACATGGCCCCATAGTTTGTGGATTGAGTAATTATTCTTTATTCAAATGGTCTATATTTATTAAGCATCTACTATGTACCAGACACTGGGTAGGTGCTTCCATAGAGTGTGAAACAGAGCAGATCCAGTCCCTGACTTCATGTAACTTTCATTCCATTGTGGGACACATGATAAACAAATATATACACAAATAAATGTAGAATTATAGTCCCTTCCTTCCAAGTACTGATATGATAATTTTTTTTTCTTGAGACAGAGTTCTTGCTCTTGTACCCCAGGCTGGGGTGCAGTGGCGTGATCTCAACTCACTGCAACCTCTGCCTCCTGGGTTCAAGCAATTCTCCTGTCTCAGCCTCCCTAGTAGCTAGGATTACAGGTGCCCACCACCACACCTGGCTAATTTTTGCATTTTCTAGTGGAGTTGGGGTTTCACCATATTGGGCAGGCTGGTTCTGAACTCCTCACCTCAGATAATCCACCTGTCTCGGCCTCCCAAAGTGCTAGAATTGCAAGTGTGAGCCACCGCCCTGTCCTGATGTGATAGTTTTTAAATGGGCATATTGCTTATAATATATATTTTGAAGGTAGTATCCACAAATAGATATATAAAAATGAATTTGTGAGCTTAAGTAAAGAATACAATTATTCATATAGAACTGGAAGAGACTGTAAGAATAATTTATCTCAATCTCCTCATTTTATAGATGATGAAAACTAGGACCAGGAATACTACAGAAACTTACCCAAAGTCACATGTTTGTTGTGTGTCATGTGTGTCGCATGTGTGCATGTGTGTGAGGCAGGGGTCAGCACACGGATTTCCCTTTTTTAGTCAGTGCTTTCCCTTCTGCTGGTTCCATCTGAAAGGCATTATGCGCGACTCCTATTTTATCTGAGTGTTATAAGCATAATTTTATACAGTGTGTTCTGATTATGAAAAATTGGGGACCTAGAACAATGGATTTTTCCAAACTTTGTTTCGTGAAGCATTAATATTTTACTAGATGTTAATAGGTTATCTGTTTAAGCTTCTTGGTCAAATTACTTCTGGATACCCTGCATCCTCCCTGGATCTTTACTATAGAGATCCATAAATGTATATTGTGATTTTAAAAGATTATTCCTGCAGGAGGAAACCTCTTAAACTATGTCCAACCTAACATTTCCCAAACTTATTTGACTCTGGATTCCATTTTAAATTCTGTAACCATAAATGTGATTCACGTGCTGCGCAGGAAGTACAGCCTTGGCGTCAATGTAGATGGCTTCTTGGCCAGGTTTGTGGACGCCTGATGGAGCTCACTAAACCAAAGCCAATCACACAACTTTAAAAAGAGCAGTTTCTTGGATCTTAGGAATTCAGGCAGACTGCAGATGTGCAGTGACATGTAGGAGGAACACCTAGTAGGACTTGTTTTTTTAAGGTGACCGTGTCCTTTTAACCAAGGACTGAAACGGGAAACGATGGAAGCTTAAAGAGTATGCTTTGATATATCTTTGAAGAAAAACAATCCTCTTTAAGTTTTTCTATTATTATTTTCAAGTCTTTTAAAATTGTTATTATCTTTGTCTTTTCAGGCATTCACAAGCCCAGAGTTCTCCAAAAGGGCACGATATCTTCACAGGACATGCAGACAAGGTACCTGGATATCTTGATTTTGAAGTAACTGTGTATTCTTCCATCAGACTCATCCAGGTTCGCAGGCATGAAGCTTGTCTGTGGCTGCTTGGTTGGGCCATCCAAACTTGAAACTGTTAGTGATATTTTGAAGTCTTTGAGACAAAAGCCCAGCTTGCTAAAGAACTTTGGTTCAGTAGAGAGACAGGGAGGTACAGTGGAGAGAGAATCAAAAGCCTGGAAATTTGCTGCTGAGAATAAATGTTAGCTGCTCCCTGAGGTGATTTGTCTGTGCACTCCACTCTCTACAGATGTTAGAGCCTCTTTTTGAGTAAGGACCCGAGGATCTTTGGTAGCACTTTGATATCCTGCTCGAATTCAATATGTGAAATGGAGGCGTCTCTCTGTGACTTGGAGCCCACAGCAGGCTTTGAAGTCTGATCCAATTTTTGCTGCCTACTATTTGATGTTGAAAGGATGAAATGAAGAAAATGTACAGTTTTTGCCAGTAACTCTGCTGAGCATATGTAAGATTAAAAAAACAAAATCCTTTGGATGATGTACTTAGAAATGTTAAGTAGATTAATACCTTCCTATAGGTTTTCTTTTTTCTTTCTTAGGGATAAAAATTAAGTATAGGTCAAAATCAGCACATAGCTGTTTTATATTCTGTACTATAATTAATATAACAGGAGGCTAGGTTGACTTGTTCTGAGGAAGAAATAAACAATGAAGCAAAAGATGTTGAGACTTTGCTTCTAATTGCCCCAAGGAGAGGTCCTCCATTCAATTCTATGCAAGATGGGAGCAACTTACAAATAACTCCAATATACTTAACCTCTTCCTTTTAGTCAGGGTTAAGTGCCCCTTCGTTAAATAGAAGCCATGACCTTAAGGCTGTTTCATCAGAGGATAAGAATAATATTTCTTTTACTGGGTTTTTCTGAAGCACTCAGTTTCTGGGACTGATTTGCTGTCTTCTCGGATACGCCATCCTGCTCCAGATTACCAAGGACTGAGTCTCCGGGGAGCCCCTCAAAAGCCTGGTAAGAAGAATATTTTGAATTGCATGCTGCTTCTACCATTTACATGTTTTTAGTGTGTTTTTGGGGCAGGACTCAATTAGGTAGCAATATGACCAAAAGTTAGCAAAGAGTTCAATTTTAGGAAGCCATACAGGCTGGATGTAAAACTTGTATTAAAGGTAAAAGTTTACCAGGTACCCATGTCATTGAGGGTAATGAATATCAAAGACTATGCTTTTCCATTTACTTAACCTTAAACTAGGAAACTGTTCTCAAATTTCATTTTATTAAAGGGAAGATAAACAGCAGACCAGCTTTTAGTGGAGCGGGTCATGCAGGGTCAAAATCTAAGACTTGATAAAGAATATGAATTTAGAAAGTAGTTCTGCCCTTTTGGCAACGTGGTCATTCTTTGAGCAAGAAGACAGATATGCCTTTGGGAAATGACTGTTTCTGGCTCATTTTCTAAATTTCTTGCTACAGAATATGGTAAAAGTCAGTTTCAGGTTTGCATGCAGCTATAATCAGTGCTTCTGGAAGATAAAATACAAACATAATTGTTAGAAACATTTACAAGCCAGAAATACTAAGAACTGCATGAACCATTCCAAGAAAAGAAATGCTTCTGATGTTACACTTAATGTCAACCTCATCTATTTTTCTGAAATATAAAGCAATTTATCAAATCTCTTCAGTTTTCTTCTTAGCCTGTTTTTTGATGACCAAGTAGCATAGTATGAAGTGGGAAATGCATAATAAATGTGTTATGACTTCAGTCTATATGGATCTTAAACTCTTGGAGAGAGACAAGACGATGAGTCCATTATAGCAGAACCTTTTAAATGGACGTGTAGTAAATGATAAACCTGACACAGGAAATATTTTCCTCATAGCCAGACAGTGTTCAGGAATAAGGCCACAATGAAGTAGGGGTAAAAGTAGTACAAAAAAAGAGGAGAGAATTTAGGGGGAAAATAGTATGAGGAAGCAAAATTCATTATGCAAGATTTTGGTTCATGCTTTTCTCTATCCAAACAGATAATCTCTATCTTTTAATTGGAGTATTTAGAGCATTTATATTTAATGGGATTATTGATATGTCTTGGTTCAAATCTATCATCTTGCTATTTGTTTTCTATTTGTCCTATCTAGTTTTTCTTCTGTTTTGGTATTCTATTTTTAAATAGATGTAATTCCCAAAAAGAAAAATTTTAAGTATGGTTGAACAGCTAAACCATACTGACAGGTTTTGGCATCAGACCTGCCTCGATTCAAATCTCTGCTCTCCTGTGTTAATCAAGTTATGTAGCAACTCCTTACTTTAGTACCTACACGTGTAGAGTGAAGGAAATAGTAATGCATATCTGAGAGGTTTTACTTAGGATTAAATGAGCTAGTGTAAGTAAAGGGCATATCACAGTGTTTGGCTCATAGTAAGAGTCTAGTAGATGTCAATTGCTGCTATGGTAATTATTGTTATTGCTATTATATAAATACAAAGTTAATCTATGAACATGAAAACTAGGTAGAGATATAAAGTTCTTTTTGTAAGGCATTATGTTTTGGTGAGATAGTTCAGGAGAAGTAAAAATACATTGCATTTTGAATTAATAATTATTAAAAAGAAAAGAGACTTGTTGGATTACAATGGCCTTTCCCACTCTTTAGGAAAGTATCTCACAAAGTCAGATTTATTAATAAGTTACACATCTGATTTGTTATAAATGGCTCATATGCACTTTCTAGAGTTGTCTCTTCCTTCCAGTCTAACTGATTTTTACTGGGTCTGCCCCCATCACCATTACTCCCTGCCTCCATTCTTCCCCTTCAGCTTCTCTTATGCCAACAGAAACCTAAGATTTCTAAAGCAAAATCTGTCCATCCACACTCTTCAGTGACTCCCTAGTATCCCAGCATGACCTTCACAGCTTTCTCTGTTCTGATCCTAATCTTCTTTTCTAGCTCTAACTTCCACTGCTCTCTTTTTTCATTCTGTGCTTCCGAATATCCAAACTATTTCGTATTCCTGAACATGCCTGGTGTGTTCTTTCCCTCCTCTATGACTATTCATGCTGCCTCTTCTGCTCCACATGTCCTTCTCCCTCGTTTACTTTTCAAAATCCTCTTCAGTCTTCAAGATCCACAATGGTTCCCTGCTCTTTTAGTGTTTCTTATAGTACTTATCACATCCTGCTTTGTATTATAGTTACTTTAATGCATCTACTAAATTTAAAACTCTCTAGAATCATGGCTTTCCATTTATTAGTTCTCTCCTTACAACCTAACCTAAGTCTCAAATTGAATTCTCGAGCATCCAAAGTGGTGATGAAATATGATAGGAACAAGAGTGAGATGAAACTCTAATTAAGTAGCAATCAGAGATAAGTTTTAAAATGTATTTCTAACAATCCTGGAACAAAGCAAATGTTTCTGAGACAACCTCCAAATAGATAGTTAGTGAAAGGAATTAAAATAATCCAAGCTATTTCATTTTGTGTTATTGCTGTTTGGGGCAGGAGAAGCAAAGAAAGTTTAGACATGAAGACATGAGAAAGCATTATATGTAAATCAAATTCCTCTTGATCTTAGAAAACAACAAAGATGAAGAACAAAATTTTTTGTTTCGTTTATATTATCAGTTGTAGAAACAAGAATATATTATTTAAGAAACATTTTAGCAAATTATACCTTTGTGTTTAATTCTATGTTTTAAATGACCCATTGTTTTAACCCATGATTTTGTGGAAGGCTGAATGAAAATATTGTGAACTTTCCAGTTTAAAAAAAAACGCTAACATCCAATAGGTTTGCTTTTTAATTTGCAGTGAGGTCTAACTTCATTATTCTATGAAGCGGTTTTGTGAGGTAAGAGTTAGAAGCAGGGAGTAAATCTAAAGTTACTCCATCTCAAGCTCAGCTCAAGCAGCCATGCAAAGAAGTCTGTAAATATGGGTCTTAAGGCTGTCTTCAGAGTATAAGAAGTGTCCCTAACTGGCCCACATGGGCCAACCCTTTGCTCACATTAAGAGAAATGCACAACATACCCAGGAAGTTCACAATCCTAGTCACTTGGGCACTAATCCAAGCAGTTAAATTATTTAATATGACTGACAGCAATGTATACAGACCGTATCTGGTTTTACTATGTAAAAGCTTCTACTGTAGACATTTGTTCTTCTATTTATTTATTTATTCAAAAAATAATTATAAACACTATGTGCCAGGAACTGTCCTGGGCCAGTATTTCTCAAAATTTTTATTAAAGACCACTTTTTGGTTGGTTGCTTTCTATTTCACCACATGATACTATGTGGAATACAATGAAAATGAATTACTAGGAAAATAATCATGCATTTGGATGCTGTGTCAATATCAAAATATCCACATGATGCTACACTCTAGCAGAGGGAGGTAGACAATAAACAATAAGCAAACAAATAAGTCAGTTGTGCAGAATGTTAGAAAGGTGAAGAGTTATGGGGAGAAAATACAGCAAGGGTGATCAGGAGGGGCTCAAGTGTTGCATTTTTGGGTGGTTGCATTTTTAAACAGGTGGCTTCATTGAGAATGTGAGGTTTGAGTAAAGGCTTGAGGGTGGTGAGCCAGTTCACCATGTAAGTATCCAAGAGAAGAGCATTTGTGGCAGAAGACCATGACAAAGGCCTAGAGGAGAGAACGTGTATGGACTATATGAAAAGTAGAAGTCCCTGTATTGGAGCTGAGAAAGCAAAAAGTAGAGTAATAGGAAATGAGGAGCCAGGTAGCGCAGGTTTGTACTGCTTAATGTCCTAACAAACATCCTAGGGATCTAGATACAATGAAGATTCTCATTCAGCAGGTCTGAGTGGCTCTGAGATTCTGCAGCACTAATGAGCTTGCAGGTGGTGCTGGTATTGTCGGTCTGAGGTTCACATTATGAGTAGTAAGGGTTTAGTCTCAGTAAAATGGGAAACCAGTGAGTGGGCAAGTGACATGATCTGGGTTATGATTTAAAACAATAACTCTAGCTTTGGAGTTGAGAACCAACTAGACATCATCAAGAAATGAGATAGTCTGTGTAAGTACATTTTCCACGCAGCTGAAACTCTCTCAAACCTAAAATTACCTTTCATATTGAGTGCAGAAACAAAATTCTCCTTATTCTTTATATCTAGGGCATGATTATTAACAGCAGTTATCATATTGGGCTGCAATGCAGAGCAATTGTGAAATGGGGCCACCTACCCTTGCGTTAAATGGCCCTTGACCATTATGATTTTTAGTTAATGTGCCAGATTCTCTGTTTAATTTCTTCTCTCTCAACACAAAGCTGATGTTTCTTACTGTTGTTAATGAGCTGACTTTTTGTAACGTACTTATCTTCTCTTTTTTCTTTTTCATCTTTGCTGTGGTCTAAAAAACAAGGTTTAAGCAGTTTTTTAGGCAGTAAAAGAAGTGGGTCTGAGAGGGAAATCTAAGAATATCCCCTATGAATGAAAGAACAGGAACTCTCATGTATGTAGTACCAATATTAGGCACCAGGCCAGGTCCTTTACTTATATTTTCTTAACGTAAAGTATACAAGCTTTAGTTTAAACTTGTGACCTGTGCTTGTTAAGGAACCCTCACTACCTGCCCCTGGGTTTTCTGTTATACCGTACCTAAGAGATACCTCTGTCCTGGGTTTTCTTCCCATCTACAGAGAATATACCTTAATCATATTTCTTTTTGAAGGTCAAAAGTAGTAAGCAGTGTTCTACTGGCCCTCCTGCGGGGGTCACAGTTGGCAGAGCCCATTGTTGGGGTGTGGTAGAGCCGTCAGAGAGCATGTGGAGCCTGGTAGCAGGCATTAGTGATTGATTTCAGATCTCTTGTGGACTGTCTATTCACGGCTCCTGGCAAATCACACACACTTCCTTCCACTTAGCAGCTTCTTTAATGCCATCTACTTCATTATTTTCCTTTATCTTTCCAGTTGCTCATTATTAAATTTTATTGCTCTTGGCAGCAATTCAGCTATCAGAAAGCAAACTCAGGCTGTATTTTATTCTTGAAACCCTTAATCCTTAAGGTAACCAAATATTTCAACTTTCCTGTGACAGAAATGTTTTCCAAAATGTGGGATGTTCAGTGCTTACACCAGGACAGTCCCAGGCAAACAGCTGAGTCGGCCACCCTGTAACAATACAAGAAATTGAGCTCGATTTGGGCAAGATCACTATATCAGGCAAGACTATGCCTCAGATCCATGTGACAGAATCACTTCACACTGGCCGGCCGCCTGTGTTTGGAAGGGAGAGCTAGCAGCTTGCCAGACAGCAATGCTGTGATCATAAAGGGCTCAGATGTCTCCCATTTGACAGGGAGAGCATGTTCCTACAACAGAGTCTCAAAGGCCACATAATCTCCTTCAGGAAGGCACATGGAAACCAGACACTAAATGAAGGCAAGCCTACTGGGCCTCTCTGTCCCATACCCAGTTCCATGACTGAATGTCACACACAAGACTATTCATTTATGGGTAGTCTCTGGGGTTCAGAATCCCTGCTCTTTTTGGCTCCCTTAGTCTGAAAACATCTTTTCTTCTTGTCTGAATGCCATTGAATTCACCCTAAACCCTCATCAGTAAAACTTGGTAACATCTTATCTGAGGACTTTTCTCAGTGAAATGGCAAAGGAATTACAGATATAGAATTGTTATTGTCAGCATACGAGGTTAGAAAAACACCTCTTATTAAGGGACCTTTTTAGACAAATGTTTCTCAGACTTCACTGGGCTCTCTAGAATCACCCAGAATGCTAGTTAAATAGATTGCCAAACCCACTGCATAGTTTTCAGTTCTGTGTGGATGGAGGGGAGGATTTGTATTGTTACCAACTTTCTAGGGGATGAGATGCTGCTGGTCTGAGGACTTCCCTTTGAAAACCACTGCTCTGAACATGCCCTATCTCTATGGCACAACATTGAATCAGAGAAATTGGGCTTTATATATGTGACTTTCTCCTCATTCAACAAACATTTATTAAGCACCTACTATATGTCAACTACAGGACCAGGAAATGAAATAAGACATATAAGAGACTAATACAATTATAATATCCTGGTCTTTGCAGCTGTTGTTTTCCAAAGCTAGTTTGGTGACATGTTGAGTGTCCTCATGTATCTCAAGTGATCTCATTAAACTCTCGGGAGGTTGTCAAAAACGAAGTTACATTTACTTTTAGCTTTGCTCTACAGGAAGAGGGCAAGAGTGTTCCAGACTTCTAAAAAGTCTATAACATGTTTCATTTTCTAAAATTAGTAGGAATTATTGCCTTTATTGTTTGTTTGTTTTTGTGAGACAGGAGTCTCGCTTTGTCACCCAGATTGGAGTGCACTGGCATGATCTCAGCTCCCTGCAACCTCTGCCTCCCAGGTTCAAGCTTTTCTTGTACCTTAGCCTCCCAAATAACTGGGATTACAGGCCTGAGCCACCACACCTGGCCAATTTTTGTATTTTCTGTAGAGACAGGATTTCACCATACTTCATCTAGCCTGGTCTCAAAATCCTGGACTCAAGTAATCCACCCGCCTCAGCCTCCCAAAGTGCTGGGATTACAGGTGTGAGCCACCACATCCAGCCAGGAATTATTGCTTTTAAAGGTTTTTCCAGATTATAAACTATACTACTTTTGCTAGGCTGGCCCTGTAGTAATTTTTCCCACATGGCAAAATTACTCTAAGACCCACCAGATCTGAATGTTTTCACACACACACGCACATACATATTTTTTGAGCCAGAGTCTCACTCTGCCACCCAGGCTGGAGTGCAGTGGCATGGTCTCAGCTCACTGCAGCCTCTACCTCCTGCATTCATGTGATTTGTTTTCACATATTTGTAATACATATGTCATGGCCATAATGTTTGTTCCCTGACTTTTTGAGAAAAAAATCTAGGCAAGACCAACATGAGGAAGTATACAGTTTGAGATTTGTGGGCATGAGGAGAAAGGGATGGAAGGAGAAAGAAGATAGATCATAGTTGTCTTAATCCCAAATCTAATTTCTAATTTAGCTTCATTTATATTAATCATACACTTTTTTCTATTTGCTTAAGAGACTGATATGGTTTAGCTGTGCATCCCCACCCAAATCTCATGTTGAGTTGTAATCCTCAATGTTCCAGGAGGGACCTGGTGGGAGATGATTGGATCATGGGGGAGTGGGATTTCCCCCTTGCTGTTCTCATGATCGTGAGTGAGACCTGGTTGTTTAAAAGTGTGTAGCACTTCCCCCTTCTCTCTCTCCTGCTGCCACATAAAGATGTGCTTGCCAGGCTGGGCACTGTGGCTCACACCTGTAATCCCAGCATTTTGGGAGGCTGAGGCGGGCAGATGACTTGAGGTCAGGAGTTCGAGACCAGCCTGACTGTGGCGAAAACCTGTCTCTATAAAAATACAACAACAAAATATAGCTGGACATGATGGTGTGTGCCTGCAATCCCAGCTACTCAGGAAGCTTGGGCAGGAGAATCACTTGAACCTGGGAGGCAGAGATTGCAGTGAGCCGAGATCATACCACTGCACTCCAGCCTGGGTGACAGAATGAGACTCTGTCTTGAAAAAAAAAAAAAACGATGTGCTTGCCTCCCCTTTCCCCTTCCACCATGATTATAAAGTTTCCTGAAACCTCTCCAGTCATGCCTCCTGTATAGCCTGTAGAATTGTGAGTCAGTTAAACTTCTTCTTTATATATTATCCAGTCTCACAGTCTCAGGTAGTTGTTTATAGCAGTGTGAGAATGGACAAATACAGAAATTGGTACCAGAAGTGGGATACTGCTATAAAGATACCTGAAAATGTAGAAGCAACTTTGGAACTGGGTAATGGGCAGAAGTTGGGAACAGTTTGGAGGAATCAGAAGACAGAAAGATGAGGGCACGTTTGGAACCTCCTAGAGACTTGTTGGATGGTTGTGACCAAAATGCTGATAGTGATTTGGACAGTGAAGTCCAGGCTGAGGTGGCCTCAGATGGGGATGAGAAACTTACTGGGAACTGAAGTAAAGGTTACTCTTACTATGCTTTAGTAAAGAGACTGGTGGCATTGTGTCTCTAGAGATCTGTGGAACTTTGAACTTGAGAGAGATGATTTAGGGTATCTGGTAGAGGAAATTTCTAAGAAGCAAAGTATTCAAGAGGTGGCCTGTCTGCTTCTAAAAGCCTACACTCATTTATATAAATGAAGAAATGACCTGAAACTAGAATGTTTATTTAAAGGGAAGTGTGAAAAATTTGCAGCCCAACCATGTGGTAAACAAGAAAAATCCATTTTCTGGAAAAGAATTCAAGGCTGCAGAAATTTGCATAAGTAAAGAAGAGCTGAATGTTAATAGCCAAAACAATGGAAAAATACCTCCAGGGCTTTTCAGAGACCTTCATGGCAGCCCTTCCATCATAGGCCTGGAGGTTTAGCGGGGGAAAATGGTTTCCTGGGCTGGCCCCAGGGTCCTGTGCAGTCTCAGGACATGGTGCCCTGCATCCCATCTGCTCCAGCTCCAGCAGTGGCTGAAAGAGAGCAAGGTACAGCTCAAGCCATTGCTTCAAGCCCCAAGCCTGGTGGCTTCCATGTGGTATTGGGCCTGTAGGTGCACAAAAAATCAAGAGTTGAGGCTTAGGAGCCTCCACCTAGATTTCAGAGGATGTATGGAAACACCTGGATGTCCAAGCAGAAGTCTGCTGCAGGGGTGGAGCCTCATGGAGAACCTCTAATAGGGCAGTTCAGAGGACAAGTGGGGGGTACGAGACCCCACACAGAGTCCTGCCTAATGGAGCTGTGAGAAGAGGGTTACTATCCTCCAGACCCCTGAATGGTAGATCTACCAACAGCTTGTACTATATGCCTGGAAAAGCCACAAGCACTCAGTGCCAGCCTGTGAAAGCAGCCATAGGGGCTGCACCCTGCAGAACCAAAAGGGCAAGTTGCCCAAGGCCTTGGGAGCCCACCCCTTGCATCAGCATGGTCTGGATATAAGACATGGTGTCAAAGGATATTATTTTGGACATTTAAGATTTAATGATTGCCCTGCTGGGTTTCAGACTTGTGTGGGGCCTATAGCCCCTTTCTTTTGTCCAGTTTCTCCCTTTGGAATGGGAGCATTTACACAATGCCTGTACCCTCATTGTATTTTGGAAGTCACTAACTTGTTTTTGGTTTTATAGGCTTATGGGTGGAAGGGACTTGCCTTGTCTCAGATGAGACTTTGGACTTGGACTTTTGAGTTAATACTGGAATGGGTTAAGACTTTGGGGGACTGTTGGGAAGGCATGGTTGGTTTTGAAATGTGAGAAGGACATGAGATTTGGGAGGGGTTGGAGTGGAATGATATGGTTTAGCTCTGCATCGCCACCCAAATCTCATGTTGAATTGTAATCCCCAGTGTTGGGGGAAAGACCTGGTAGGAGGTGAGTGGATCATGGGGTGGATTTCCCCCTTGCTATTCTCATGATAGTGAGTTCTCATGAGATCTGGTTGTTTAAAAGTGTGTAGCGCTTCCCCCTTCCCTCTCTCCTGCTGCCATGTGAAGACGTGCTTTCTTCCTCTTCACCTTCTGTCATGATTGTAAATTTTCTCAGGCCTCCCCAGTCATGCCTCCTGTACAGACTGTGGAACTGTGAGTCAATTACACCTCTTTTCTTTATAAGCTACCCAGTCTTGGGTAGTTCTTTATAGCAATATGAGAATGAACTAATAGAGAGACTTTTCTCATTTTTACTAGATCTGGGTTTTTGGTTTGCTTGTTTTTATTTTGCTTTAGTTAGTCATTTTGAAGAATAGGAACAGGGTGCTTGGGACTTCAGTTATAGTCCTAGTAGTTTACCTCAGCTGAGGCCTCTGTTCAAAACTGGGGCTCTCTGGAGGAACTATGTAGATGCCTACCAAGATGGATCATAGTGCCCATTTTCCCTTGAAATTTGAGAATCTGGATTATAAGAAAACGAGTTATATTCCACAAAGGTCAGTGCTTTTCTCCACCACTCAGCAAGCTGAATCAAAACAAGATTCTGACTCTACTGGAGGAGCTGAGGCTAGAGTAGTCTAGAGGAGGCTGGAGGGAAAAGTGGCCACAGCGGTGAGAGTGGCAGATACAAGCCGCAGTGGTCACATGCCAGGCCACCATTCCTGAGGCCACATACCTCAGGGAAAACCTTTTACAGCCTGTTCTCATTCCTGAAACTCATTAAGGCACATTACAGAATTGAACAGTTTTTGACATGATTTCTTCTTAGATTGTTGCTGCAAACATATCTGTGAAACGTTCTTGCTAAACTTTTCCGGTGCTTTCCTGAGTTCGTTAGGTCACGATGCACTTTTTGCAATGCCAAGTTAGGTTCTGGCATTGGCCCAGGACATCAGGAGTGCAGATGCCAAACAACACAAGGCGGGTGGTGTGTGAGTCGAGTTAGGGTATTTGGCTTCTAAGATTGGATGTTGATGGCATGGCAGTAAAATGTGCCTAGAGAAAATTTATTTTTAAATTCTTTTCTTATTTGATGTAACTGAAACAGCACATACTCTGTAGACTGCCCTGTTAACCACAGCTGCCTAGTTTATTTCATTTTAAAGGATTCTTTCAAGTTTAAAATTAAACATATAATTGTTTAATGATGGGGGGTAGTGATTTTTCTTCTTTTTACATTTGTTTGTTTTCTAAGATTGAGGATAATAAATTTTTTTCAGTTTTAAAAATTAATAGCTCTATTTATTTAATTTTCAGCTTACAGAAATATTGAGCTGAAAGTACAAAATTCTTACATACCCTTTCTCCTCTTTTTTTCTCCCTGTTTCCCCTATAATTAACATCTTGTATTAGTGTGGTTCATTTGTTACAATTGTTGAGCCCATATTGGTACATTATTATTATCCATTAGAGTTCACTCTTTTTACGGTACATTCTGTGAGCTTTGACAAATGCATAATGACCTGTATTCATTATGACAGTACCATACAGAATAATTTCACTGACCTAAATATCTCATCTCTCTTTATTCCTCCCTCCCCCTAAGCCCTTGGCAAGCACTATTTGTTAGTTTGTCTATTTACTTATTTATTTTAGTGTCTCCATAGTTTTGCCTTTTTCAGAATGTCATATAGTTGGAATCATACAGTATGTAGCCTTTTCTGATTTACTTTTTTCACTTTAGCAATATGCACTTAAGAGGCCAGGTATGGTAATTTACACCTGTAATCCCAGCACTTTGGGAGGCCGAGGCAGGTGGATCACTTGAGGTCAGGAGTTCAAGACCAGCCTGACCAACATGGTGAAACACTGGCTCTACTAGAAATACAAAATCTAGCTGGGCATGGTAGCACACACCTGTAATCCCAGCTACTCAGGAGGCTGAGGCAGGAGAATCACTTAATCCTGGGAAGTGGAGGTTGCAGTGAGCCAAGATCACGCCACTGCACTCCAGCCTGGGCAACAGAGTAAGACTCCATCTTAGACAAAAAAAAAAAAAAAAAAAAAAAAAGATTCCTCCATGTCTTGTCATGGCTTGAATGGCTTGATAGCTTGATATGTTGGTTGTTTCCAAATTTGGACAATTATGAGTGAACCCACCATAAACATTTGTGTTCAGGTTGTGGTGTGGATGTAACTTTTTAATTCATTTGAGTTAACACCTAGGAGGGTGATTGCTGGATTGTGAGGTAAGAGTATGTTTAGCTTTGCAAGAAACTGCCTAACTGTCTTCCAAACTGGCTGTCCCATTTTGCCTTTCCTTCAACAAGTCAGAGGTCCTGTTACTCTCCCTACTTGTCAGCCTTTGGTGTTATGAATGTCTTGGATTTTGATTTTTTTTTTTTCCCTTGAGATGGAGTTTCACTCTTGTTGCCCAAGCTGGAGGGCAGTGGCAAAATCTCGACTCACTGCAACCTCCTCCTCCCGAGTTCAGGCAATTCTCCTGCCTCAGCCTCCCAAGTAGCTGGGATTATGGGCACCTGCTACTATGCCCAGCTAATTTTTCGTAGTTTTAGTAGAAACAGGGTTTCCCCATGTTAGCCAGGCTGGTCTTAAACGCCTGACCTCAGGTGATCCACCTGCCTCCGCCTCCCAAAGTGCTGGGATTACAGGCATGACACCGTGCCCAGCTGGATTTTGACATTTTAATAGATGTGTAGTAACATTTCATTATTTTAATTTGCATTATAAATGCAAATAACATATGATGTTAAGTATCTTTTTACATACTTATTTGACATCTGTGTATCTTCTTTGGTGAGGTATCTATTGAGATTTTTTGACCATTTTAAAATTGCATTGTTTGTTTTCTTATCCTTGAGTTTTAAGAGTTCTTTGTGTAGTTTGGGTACAGTCCTAAATCAGATATGTGTTTTTTTGTTTTTCTTTTCAACTTTTATTTTAGGTTCAAAGGTTATGTGTGCAGGTTTGTTACATGGGTAAATTGTGGGTCACAGAGGTCTGGTATAAAGATTATTTTGTCCCCTCAATAATCAGCATAATATTCTATAAGTAGTTTTTCAATCCTCACTCTCCTCCCACCCTCCACCCTCAAATAAGCCCCAGTGTCTGCTATTCCCTTCTTTGCAGCCATGTGTACTCAATGTTTAGCTTCCACTTATGAATGAGAACATACGGTATTTGGCTTTCTGCTTCTGTATTAATTCACTTAGGATAATGACCTCCAGCTCCATCCATGTTGCTGCAAGGGCCATGATCTCATTCTTCTTTTATGGCTATGTAGTATTCCATGATGTATAAGTACCACATTTTCTTTATCCAGTCTACCATTGATGGGCATCTAGGTTGATTCCATGTCTTTGCTATTGTGAATAGGGCTGCAATGAACACACACCTGCATGTGTCAAGTATATGTTTTGCAAATACTTTTTCCCAGTTTGTGGCTTATCTTTATTTCTCTTAACAGTGTATTTTGCAGAAAAATAATGAATTTTTAATGTATCTAATCAGGGAGAAAAATGTTTTTAAATAAGTCACTTTGGCTTGATACCCACTACCTACCTAAGAAAATAAGAACAGCTTCAGATAAACAAGGTAGTTGGCTGTACAGAAGCTGAATTCATGAGAACCATGACATGAGTGTGATCCCTAAATTAAATGTAATCAGTTTTTAGTGCTATAGGGTGGCAAGAGAGATGTAGTCTCACATTAAATGAGGAGAAAAAAGAATCTTGGTTATGTGACTGTAGAACCATATAAAGATTTTTCATTTTTATTTTACTCTCTTGGTTTTCTCACTATTTATGCTTGCTAAGTAACTAAAACTCTTGGAAAAACTAGAAAAACTCAGGTTGTCTGCGAAAAACAGTATTTAGAAAGAGATCAATTCGTTGGTTTAAATTTTGGAGGGGGCTGGGAGAGAATGAAATATACCTTTATTACTCATTCATTAGGATATTTGTCCAGCAGATGTTACTTGAGCACCTACTAATTGGCAGATACTATGATGCAATATACAGGGAGCAAGATCCAGGCTTCCTCTTGTGAAATTTATATTCTGAGAGAGATGGACAAATAAATTTGAAAACAAGTCTCCTTTGACTAGGGTGTTGATACAGGTGAGCACAGGAGCGGTGGGAGCTACAATAGTGATATTTGGTCTCCAGGGAGCACAGAAGGTTCACACAAGCTTACTCCAAAGCTCAGACCTGCAGAGGATCAAGAATTGTCCAGGCAAAGAATAAGAAAAGTTGTTTCCAGCCCTCTGCCTGTTCCCTTTTTACACTGGGAAATGCTCACATGTGAGAGATACAAGATCATGTGGTTGTTTATTTTTGTTTTGCACCTGCAACCTCTATACTTGGTTGTTTTTGGTTTTGACTTTTTAAAAAATTCTTAAATGTAATATGTTTACAGAATATAAAAAGCTTAAAATGAAAATGGACAGTGTAATAAATGATTATAATGTAAGCATCCTGTAAGCACAACTGAGATAACAAAACAGACCTTGCCAATGCCACCGAAGTTGTCAGCACGCCCTTTTAGGATTACGATTCTCTTTCTGCACCCTACAGGTAACCACCTGAGTATGTATCCCTAAATATTATAGCTTAAGTTGGTCTGTTTTTAAACTTTGCACTAGAATCACATAGCATATATTCTTTGACTTCCAGTTTTTTCTCTTTTTTTCACTCGACATATTTTAAAAATTAACTTGTATATTTTCATTGCTGTATAGTATCCATTTTAGGACTAGAGTGCACTTTATGAATTCATGCTTCTGTTGATGGGCATCTGGGCTGTTTCAAGTTTGGAGCTCTTACAAAGAAGAGATGTCCATGGATGATGGTCTCATACCCTTGGCAGAGTGACAAAGCTGGCTTTGGAATCGGTCAAACTTAAATTTACATCCCAGCTATGCCACTCTAATAGCTTTGTGACTTTGGTCAAGTTAACTTCCCTATACCTGTCTTTCCTCATCTCTAAAATAGGAATAATAAAAGTACCTATGTCACAGGGTATACATGTAAAGCGCTTCAAACACTGCTTCACATGTAGTAAGCATTTAACAAAAGGTTGGTGCTGTTATTCTTGTTACTCATAGGAATATTTTATTTTTCGTTGAGAGAGTTCTCTACCAAGTTAATATGGCCCAACCTATCCAGATTTAAGATTGTAGAAACCTTTGGGTCCTTTTGTTCAACTCTCATTTAAACTGCAATATTAGTTGGCCATCCCAGAGCCAGAACCCAACCAAGAGCTGGGCTCCAGGGAGACACAGAGTCAGTAGTCCCTCTAGATCCGCTCTCTGGTCCAGACTATTCTTAAGGGCTCATTGGATGGCCACTTTAGCTTCTTAAATGTCTTTCCCTTTTTGTTCTATAAATAAACAGGGGAAATTAGAAGCCTTAAAGGATTGACCACTTAGCTCTATATTTGGCTATAGACTGTAAAGTCCATTACATCATAGACAAGTAATTTGATTATTTATTCATTGGTCAGAATTCAGGATTTCAAGGGCTCTATCCTAATTAGGCTCAAAGATGAGAGAGCAAAAATAAGGGACATAAAACCATGCCTGGGGGAATCATTGGCATTAGGTAGAGGTGTTTTGTTTAATTTGGACTGCTGTTGAATTTGGATCAACAGTACTCGTAATTTTTTTAAAAGAACAGACAAGCTCTTATTAAACAAACTATGAATATAGTTTGGATGATGACAGGAGGGAGAAATTCAACATAAACTGGATATAATGAGTCTGTAATTTTTCTCCTAACCAAGAACAATTCACAATGATTTCCTGACCTCCCTCTTCAAATCATGCACTCTATCCTAGACTAGAGCTTTGCCTGAGCACTGCCCACCACCATCACCCCCAACTCACTCCTCCAGGCCCACATTGTCCCCCCTTTCCAACATTCTGCTATTTAAGCATTTTATTACACTAAAATTCCCTCTTCTGTGATCTGTATTCCTAGGTTCCTAAGAATGTGTGTTTATCTGTGTGTGAGTGGTGCTCTGGAGACTTTGAGGGGACCCTGGGTCAGGACTCATCCAAAAATAAGACTCCAGTTTATTGGCTTACAGCATGTAGAATAATGCCTGGTACATGGTAAGCATCTAATAAAGTTTAGCTGCTGCTACTGCTGTTTCTCACTCCTCCAATGAGAATCACTTTTGAAAGTACCTAATTTCCAAGTTAACAACTCCTTCCTTCTTTCCATTCAAATTGTATTCTGGAGTGTGCTAAGATTTCTGAAAACTGCACTTAGTTTTCCCTCGATGCTAACACAAGTCTCGAGAGCATATCACCTTGCATCTTTACAGCATTTGTGTGGGACCGATTTGTTGGTATTTTCTGTGTCTGGCAGTTTGTGTAATGGGAGGGAGTTATGTTTCATTAATCCACCTAAATGGTTTCAGGAATATTGATAACTTCCACAGACTCAGATCCCCAAGTCACCATCCAGAAAGGTCTGTTTGGCTGCCTAGCAGTGAGCAATTAGAACAGCCAGTCTACACAGACACCAGGCTGGTTTGTCTGACCTAATATGCATGAAGACCCAGTGTTCCCAAAGGGATTCTTCCTTTTTAGAGGAAGAAATTAATGATATCCCTTTTTGTTAAATTGGTGCCAGTATTTTCCCTAAGCAGCCTATTTAAAAGAGCAAATTCAAACAGATCCAAGAAACAATTGCAAGAGATCTACAAAGCTCTTAGGGGATGAGTTTACACACTGTCCTAATTTCAATGGAGACATTTTTATGCCAGGACACAATGGCCAGGTTCTCCCAATGGATACACACCCACTTTAAATGCTAAACTCTGCATTTATGCAGAAATCAGATAAATAGAGCTCTAGGTTTGTTTCTGCTCTTAACTGATTTGTCCTCCAAAGCGGCAGTTTCCATGCTAACTCATTAGCATGGGCAAATGTTTGGGGTACTGGTGAGGGACAGAACATCCAAGGATGCATTCCAAATCTCTGAGGGTCAAATTACAAAGTGTTCACTCCTTTTGTCCTTCACTGCTATATTTACCCATACCCAGAGCAGTTCAGCTCACAACACACTGGTACTCTGCCTTCTGATTTTCAACTTGGGTTGCCATTAAGAAAGCAAGGTAATTCCCTTCTCTTGTGGGCTGCTTGTTCTTTGCCCTAGACCCACATCCTCATATTCAGTCTATTAATGGAACCCCCATTCATGTCATGTAAGCAGTTTTTATTTACTACTGGGAGGGCACTGGGAAACAGTCCATCATGTTGTTTCTCCCCTTAAAAGAGGAGTGAGACACAGTGAAACCCCATGTCTACTAAAAATACAAAAAGTTAGCCTGGCATAGTTGCATGCATCTGTAGTCATCCCAGCTACTCGGAGGCTGAGGCAGGAGAATCACTTGAACCCAGGAGACGGAGGTTGCAGTGAGCTGAGATCACACCACTGCACTCTAGCCTGGGTGACAGAACAAGACTCAGTCTCAAAAAGAAAAAAAAGAGGAGTTAGAATAGATGCTTCCCTCTAATCTACCACCCTGAGCAAATTAATCCATGTGAGCAGTATGAGCAGAAGGGACAACCTGTGAATGACCACTGAATGATTAGAGAATTTAACATATACTGCATAAAGGTTTTACTTACTAGTTATCTGTACCCAGAGAATTCTAAACATTGCCCTTAGAGTGATGAACTTTTCTTCAGCAGTCTGACAAATGGTCATCTATGCTAATTTCCTGCATTCTTTTGCAGATCTTTTTATATCACAAGCTCCTCTGGGAAGCTAATGGAATCCATGCACCCTAACTCTAGAAAAATGCACAACTGTACACCTGCAACATTTTACACATAATATCCTTAACACCTTCATGTTCCCATCAGGGTCTGTATCCCAGGTTAAGAATTCTTGTACCAATGAGAGGAATTGACTAATTTTAAAGACCATCAGCTTCATGTTTGGTAAGCTTGAGAGAATTTTCTTTCTGCTTTCCAATAAAGGAAGAAAAAAAGATGGCTGTTTTTTCCCATGTGGTAGTTCTTCAGGTATTTGTAGATCGCTGTCTTTTTTGGTTAGATGTCTCTTTGGGGGCTATGTCTCTATAAATCATCAGATGACCCTCAAGAGTTATTTAAGAGAATTTTGTGCTAGGATTAAAGTCTTTGGGCTACAAGATGTACATGCGATACCAAAAATGAATAGACCTGTGGCTTCTCAAAAACGCCAAGGCAGGTTGCTATAGTCTTTTTCTTCTTCATTAAACAACAACAAAAAAAATTAATTCCTTTAAAAAAAATCAGAATTATTGAAAAAATAAAAACATTGAACCCTGTGTTTATTGTTCTACCATTTTAATTTGTTTTTGATTTAAAAATTACTTGGCCATTGCTCAATTTTCATATTTAATAGAAACAGAAAGAGAATTATTAGTGGAATTCTAGACTAAAGTTAGAACATAAAGATTGGGTAATGTTTTACATTTTACTTTGAGTTCTGGCAAAGTGGGGTTAATTTTTTTGAACCACTCTTATATGCTCAGATAATTTAGGCACAACATAAATGAGTGTTGTTGCTCTCCTTGAAAGCAGTTTTTTCCTGACTCTCATTCATATCAGTATAAACTTAGATGTTAACCCTATTTTGACATTTTAGATCACCGATTTTAAAGGAGTAATGATAGTTCCAGGCATCTCAGATATTTTGTTTTAGAGTTTTTACATTGTCTGTAGTTTGTCTTTCATTAAAGGCTGAACTGTGATTTAGTAGAATTTAGAGAAGAATTAAGTTATAGAAAAAACAAAACCCAAAAATAATAACAACAAAAGCTTAACTGAAAATCTAGAGATAATGTATTTATACTTGGTTCTGGGCAGTCAATTAGCCCTCACTAAAAATGAGTAAGTCGAGCCAAGTCACACCTGAATTTCCTAAATGCACACAATTCTATAATGTGAAGATATGAAAGGTCAGTAATGAAGTTCTGTGCTTTGGCAGATATTTGAGTCCTCCTCCTGCCTCCTGAAAATGATTGCTGTTTCTGCATTTAAGAGAGTATTTTTCAAACATTGATTGTGATCTGTATTTTAATAAATTACATCCTTCCTTTATATAGTTACTTCAGCAATTTCTATAGCCATGCAGTGGTGCTTTTAGTCTACCCCTAAAAGTGATTTTCTGCCCATCGTGTCACAATTAACTCTTTTCCCTCTTAAAGGGAAACGATGTGAGATGCTTGCTGGTATGAACCTATGGCCTTTCCTCAAATCCTTCGAATAATTTTAGCTCCCCTACTTCCCCATGCAGATAAACTACACACATACACTCTTTCTTTCTCTCTCTTAAACGCACACACACACACACACACACACACACACACACACAGAGGAATGTATCAGACAGAATCTCAGCAGGAAACAGATTGCACATTCAAATTAGGATAATTTGAGTATTGTTTAATAAAGGGATTATTTTTGAAGATTGTGGCAAGATTTAGGGAAACCATAAAGGATAGTGTAGTTCTCCAAGGACCAATGAGAGTAAAGCCATTACCATATACATGTAAAGGAGCAAGGAGAGAGTATGGCATCTGGAATGCAAAAGGAGAGAGTCATATTGATATAGGAGTCTTGAGAAGAGAGACGACTTTCAGTTAAGGACAGTCAACACAAGACAACCCCATATGAAGGGAGCTGGGGAATACAAGAGAATCTTCTTTCTTTGTCTTTTTCTTCCCTCTGATTTCCTGATAGGGCTCTCTGTTGGTCAAACCCCTGAGAAGCCAGACTAGTCCAGGCCAGGCATGGTGGCTCAAGCCTATAATCCCAGTACATTAAGAGGCTGAGGCAGGTGGATCACAAGGTCAGGAATTCAAGACCAGCCTGGCCAAGATGCTGAAACTGTGTCTCTACTAAAAATTATAAAAAATTATCCAGGCATGGTGGAGCATGCCTGTAATCCCAGCTACTTGCGAGGCTGAGGCAGTGAACTGCTTAAACCGGGGAGGTGGAGGTTACAGTGAGATCGTACCACTGCATTACAGCCTGGGTGACAGAGGGAGACTCCATCTCAAAAAAAAAAAAAAAAAAGGAAGCCAGACTAGTCCATACAGGTCAGTAAAATTGTAATTCAGTTAGGAATTGTACTCTGCTTTCAGAAATACATACTGGAATACAGTAACTTCAACAGGTAACTATTTTCCTCATGTCTAGAGGTAGATAATTTCTGGTGCTGTATCAGAAGATCAAGAATGACAAGCAAAGCCAAGTCTCTGCAGTTCTCTTCACTTTTCTTTCATGGTCCCAAGAACATGAAAGATGGCTACTGCTGAAGCTCCAGCCACTATGGCTATAAAAAGGATTTTCCTAGAAGCTCTATGCAGTGATCTGTGTACATCTCATGGACCTCCTTTATCTACAGGGGAAGCTGGGAAGCATATTTGAGCTGATTACATTGCTGTTGCATGTGACTTAAGGTTTCCATTAGGAAGGAAGCAGGGAAGAATGGATGCTGAGTAGACAAAGAGTAGCATCTACCAACATAAAATTTAATCATCTGAGGCACGTGTGCCCAGGGCATTGTTTCATGCTGTTTTCTGAACTTGAGAATTTTCAAATCATATGAATGATCAGATTTTACTTTGGGTCCTTCTTCAAGACCTGCAGGCAAGAAAAAGATCACTTAGATGAAATGGCTATAAAATTCTAAGGCATCCAGGTGAGGTGGCTCACACCTGTAATCCCAGCACTTTGGGAGGCCGAGGGAGGTGGATCACTTAAGGTCAGGAGTTTGAGACCAGCTTGACCAACATGGTGAAACCCTGTCTCTACTAAAAATATAAAAATTAGCCAGGCGTGACTCCCTCTCATCAATCAATCAATCAGTCAATCAATTCTAAGCCAAATATTTAAGTGTGTCTTGTGGAAACGGTTTGTGCAAATAAAATGAAGCTATTTCTGGTAGTCTAGAAATAAGAGAAATGGAAAAGACACACTTTGTAAGCATGCTGATGGAAGTATAAAGGATACCATTTTTGTACAAAAATATTTTATAATATGTATTGAGAGCACTGAAAAAATGTTTGGACCCTTTATTCTGACAATTCACTCAGAATCCTATTTTTTTAAGTACAGAAAAGCTTAAGAGAACAAGTAAATAAATTTGATACAGCCATACTGTAGAATATATATGTAATGGTTAAAAATTACATTTACAAAGTATTTAATGTATGGGAGAATTTTTTCATTATCTTAATAACCTAAGGCTCTGCTGCAGTTTTATCTGAAGTATCCTCTAATCCTCTAAGGTCTCTCTTTCCTTTAATATCCAATTAAAATTGCTTGATTTCCCATCCCACTTAGTAGTAAAATTCCTATTCTCTATTCTTTTGCTGCCTGTCACAACTCAAACTTCAGGGGGGAAAACATGCTCCTTTAGAAAGAAATTGACAAAGAACTTTAAAAGTCAGTTCATAAAAGGACAAAGTACAAGTGACCTATGACCCCATGCAAAAATGTTCAACCTCAAAATTTAATGAGAAATAAAAATTTCTTTTTTGCATATCAAACAGGCTATCTTTGAACAAAAAAGATAGTACATGGGCTGTCAAGAATGCAAGGAAACAAGAGCATTCGTAGTATTGTTTGTGGCAGGGAAAGAGCCTATGTGTAGAGCAGTCTGCCAATGTATCATTTGACCCAACAATACCTGTTATAAAACTTATCCTCTGTACATGATTGGGTTAAGCTATGCATAATATTTTTGTGATGGTTGTACTAAAACATGAAAAGAAAATGATGTTCATTTTGGGCCACCCGGAGAATCGTGGTAGATGACAGCGGAACAGGAAACTGTTCAGCATGGTACCTAGTACGTAGTAAGTGCTTAATAAGTGTTTCCCAAATGATAAATTAATTCAGATGGGTAGTTTTTAAGGGAGAAATTAGTTTTGCTTCAAACCGCATCTTGCATTTTAGTCATAGGTTGTAGATGTTTCTGGTCCACAGTTGTAGCCATAGGACTGGAGCTCAGGAGATGGGCACAGCCATCTGCCGAGAGCAGTGGAGGACCATAAGGAATGACATTTCTTTCTGTTTTTCTTTTTTTATATAGTCAAATTTGTTATGAAAATGAATGAAGTTTCCAAATAAGAGTAGAGAAAGAGATTAGTAGTGGGCCTTAAAAAGTCTGCAGGGGGCAAAGTAGACCAAGTGAGGTTACTCTGTGGTTTATGTAACTATATACAATACTTTTGATGAGAGAAAAATTAACTGGGTTATCTGATTGATAAACATAATCATTTGAGATACATTTGCATAGTCTATAGAGATGGTCTCAGGCCCTACTGAGAGAGGAGGGTGTAGCTTGCTTTAAAGTCTTTTCTCCTCCTCTGCTCAAATACTTTTCCCATAACACACCTCAAAAATCCCCAAACCTTTGTTGCAAGAGTCTGACTATAATAATCAGTGAAGGCAACTTGAAATATTAGTCTTCATATCAGTAGGTTATAGCATATTAAAATACACTTGGATTTTAATGATGAAAATATGCTGAATTAGAAACGTCTGCAAGTTTCATTATTTTCTCAGTAATTCCCAACAGATTGTACTCAAATCATTTAATGTAAGAAAACATCTAAAATAGGATATTAAGGAGTTTATTCTTAAGTGTTTTTGTTACAAAAGGATGAAATATTGCTGCTCAGTTTGAAGGGTTATTTTGGATTGAAAGTGCAGCATAAGTACATGGTGACAAATAAAAATTATGAGTTCTAAAACATGGTATTGCATTATTATTTTGTTGATTATAATGCTTGAGTGTTTTTTACCATGTGAGCCATGTAGGCAATAATGTTAAAATAGTTTAAAGTTAACTCTCTTTTTGAATATGCATTACAGCTAGAATTCTGTCACCTGGATTCTTCTAGGTTCTGCTTACCCAGGTAACTAAATATTATTGATCTTGTAGAGAGAATTATGAGTAGCCAATGAGAAAATTCTAATTTCTTCAATAACATTTTTCACTGATCAGTTTATTACTGATCTCCCCACTAAGTTTATTAAAATTACCAGATCACACATGTAGAAGAAAAGCCAAATTTTTAAAACTTGTGCACTGAGTGTGAATGGATTTAGCATTTGAAGAGGGTCTCATTCCCAGTAAATAAATCTTCTCTGTATAAATCTGGAGTTCAAATGGTTCTGATTAGAACCCTGCTTTCTTTTTCATACCTGCTGGAAAGCAATTAGATTAGTAGAGGGCATGAATCCCTTATATCCTGTCATGATTGAGTCCAGGTTTGAAAAAAGGACAGTAACCTCGATGAAGAACCACCGCATTCTATGCCTGAGTCACAGACTCAGGCTTTAATGTGGCTGTTTGTCAACCACCTCATCTTTAATATTGTCGTACTCTAAAATGAGACACTTAGCCAAGTGGCATATGAAAAGAGGTGGTAGAATCTTTTCAAGCAACCTTCTATGAAACAACAATTTGAGCTGTATTTATTGCATACATTGTTGTGAAGAGGATGTCTTCCTGTCTTTCCAGAGTCTATTTCCTAAGAGCAAAAATTAAATAATTCAGAAGAGGAACTGATTTAGTTCTAAACTTAATGCCAGTTTTAATAATGTTTTCTACTGAAATTGTCATTCTGATACCAAAATCTTGACTAGATGAGTATTAAAGAAATGAATAAGAATTTCAATAAGATCTTTGTGAATTTCTTGAAAATTCTCAACTAACCATGTAAAATTTTTCCCCTAACCACAGATTTTAGGTGATGCTAGTGAAGGGTATGGGAGATCCAAAGCAAAGGACTAATGGAAATGTTTGAAGCCCTCTTGGACCTGAAAGTATGGCATTCCTTCATTTGTATTGTGTTTATTCACATAATGAAATGTTTATGAAACTTAGCATAAAACAATTCCAATCAGGGCAGCAAAGAACAAATCACTGAGCTTTGCTCCTATCAGCAGAAAATGCTTTGTTTCAGTCTTTGGCTGAAGTTGGAGGGGGGAATGACCTGCTGAACAGCTCTTCTGGTAATGGTGAGAGACCTCCAGGCAGAAAGTCCAGTGGAAAAAGTACACCACAACTAGAGTGACAAACTGAGTATCACTGTGAGAAAAGCCACACCTTTCATTGCTTCTTTTGAAAAGCAGACATGACTCCAAGTGTTTGGAAAGTAGCATCTTAAGTAGTCTTGACACAGACCCAAATTCTGAAAAGTTTGATGAAATTTAGGCGTGGGATGGTGAGGAGCCATGGACATTTTTATGTGCTTTTAAGCATACATTTACATTTCATCTAGACACTTTTTAAAGAATTAGTAGTATAACATCACCATAGAAAATGAATACATTTTGTAACGAAACTTCAAGCAATATGCCAAGGTGCATTGATGGGTCATGGATGTGTTATGGTTGTGCCAAGGTATTGATACCCTCAGCTTTCAAAGCAGCCAGGTAGCACTGGGCAACTGGAGGCACCTCTGTCTACCTGATCTCTGTTTACCAGACCAGATCATACACATATTATCATTTTCTATGTTTGCCATGACATAGCAAAGCCTGAAAAACTCTGCTTTGCAGACATACTTTGCAAAACTCCTGAATTCCAATAAGAAGGGGTATGTAAAGTTATCTTATATCTAAATAAACAGAGGCAGAAAGAGCATAGTATGTATTCCCAGATACTGTGCACAGTGTATTTGGTAATAACAGGGGCAGCATATGGAAGACGGCCAGTGGAGGAAGGCCAGGGACTTTCTGTCGGGGCTTTTCTGCTTCTTTGGCTTGACTACACTGACTCTCTAACAATAAATATTCAGAAATTTTCTAGCAAATGTTCAGGCATGAGGGCATATGGAGTGTTGGATTTTGTTTGTGTTTAAAATATTGTTTCCACACAGATGGCATTGGTTTAGCTATTGTGTGACTTTGTTTGGATCTTCTTTTGCCCAAATAAGAGATGAGAACCATAGCTCTTTGAAACTCAAGCTACCAGGTTTGTATTCTGCAGTTGGCCTCCCCACATTCTTCAGAGGCTCGTGTCTCATTTTGTCCACAAAGATACCCTTATGTATCAATGAGAATACAGTGATTTCAATTGGCTCTTGAAATATAAGGATTAAGACATGAAGGGAGACCATGAAAATTTCATGAACCATGGATTTAGCTGTTTAGATACTTAGATTCCAGAGTGCAGTTACTGTAGCAGCAATCTGGCCATGATACTAGGGCTGACAAAGTCAACTCACTGTTTCTTTAAAGGTTGGATGGTCTTCTTAAAAGATGTCCAGGGACAAGGTCTACAAGAAATGAACTCAGTGACATGTGTGTCCTATTAGATAAGTTTCTGTTTTCTATCTAAAGATATTTTTAGATATCCAGTCTGCACCTTGTTAGTGCCGGTGGGTAGTAGGAGAGAAAAACAAGCAAACAAATAGAAATAATACCTTAGAATACAAGAAATTTATAAAATTGTGAACGTTTTTCTTTTGTTTATTAACTATCATGACTACACTTTCCTATTATCAAGGGCCTCAATACTTCTCCAGGGAACACGAGAGTGCCCGCTTTGTTTCCTCCCCTCTGTATTTCACTTTCCTTAGGTGAACTCTTCACCCACTCTTCCAAAAGTCAGCCAAAGTCAGAGTCTTGCTTTCACATGTCCCCAAAGCTAGGGAAAAAAAGCCTACTTCCAGCAATACTCAAATATATGTTCTTCTCTTCACAATAATATTGTATCTTACTTAATGACTGTAGAATAAAATACCTGCTTAATCACTAACAGTCTCTAAAGGCTGTTCTTCTGGAATCTGTGGACCTGAACTTGAATCGTGTGCTAATTCATAAGCAGAAGAACCATTTCCTTCCTGGGACCTTGTGAAAGACAGAAGGAAAGACAGAATCTATAAAACCAGGCTGAGTTATTTTTTCAAGTTTTAGTTTTTGAATTGTGATCCATAGGAAACTGAGAGTTGGCCAGGTGCGGTGGCTCACACCAATAATCCCAGACTGTTTAGCCAGGTCTTTCTGCAAGAACTGTCACGTTTAAGAAGTTCCTCATTTTTTGTATTTTTAGTAGAGACGAGGTTTCACCATGTTGACCAGGATGGTCTCGATCTCTTGACCTCATGATCCACCCGCCTTGGCCTCCCAAAGTGCTGGGATTACAGCATGGTGGCACGTGCCTGTAATCCCAGCTACTCAGGAGGCTGAGGCTGGAGAATTGCCTGAACCCAGGAGGCGGAGGTTGCGGTGAGCCAAGATCATGCCATTGTACTCCAGCCTGGGTAACAAGAGCGAAACTCCGTCTCAAAAAAAGAAAAAAGTTCCTCATTATAAGACAACATGGATGATTTGATCATGAGCATATTTCACCTATCTAAACCCAATTTAACTAGATGATTAAGGAGACTGAGATACTGGTACGATTCTGGAGAAAGATCCAAGATTAATATACTGAGATGCCAGAACTATTGTTTCACATATTGCAAAATCAGATTTAGATCTTGTCTGAAATTTCATAACTGAAGAAAAAGAGTTATCCAATTTAGAGAGAAAACCAACTTCTCTCAGCTGCTGCAACAGGATTAAGTAAGAAAACGACGTTTAGAGAGAAAGGAGGTCTAAATGTATGACATTAGTTTGAAGATTGCAGTTGAGTTGGGTTGTATATCTTCCTTTTTATTTAGCTCCTTCTTTTATATAAGGAAACCTTATATTATGAGATATATAATTAATATTTTTTAGGTTAGATCTCTGTGGACCAAATAAAAGAATATTTCCATCTCACAGGTGAGGAAACTGCTTTTTAAAGGTTGGGTTCATTGGCCACACTCATTCAGCCAGAAAGTGTTGGAGCCAAGATTCAACCCATTATTTTTTCACTCCAGAGCCTGGGCTTTAGCAGGCCTTGCTATGTCTTCCACAGCAAACACATGTTACTCTACCCAATGTTGTAAGACACTTAACTGTGCTTTTTGGTGTTTTTTCCTGATCATTATTGTAAGGCCAGCGGGGCTGATTTCATTTAGCAAATGACCATTTTGGTTATTTGTCCTTGAAGAAACAGTCATTTGCACATTATTCTGGCCTGGTGTTTGGATTCTTTATTTGACTTTTTTAGTGGTTTTTCATATTTCCAGGTGGTTCTCAGTTGTTGCACAAGAATCAAAATACTCTACAAATTAGCGTTACCCCAGTAACCCTCTTTGAGTCTCTTGCTCTCATTGCTCCCAGTGTGGTGCTAGGAACATAGATGGGACTCAATCTCTGTGAAACGAACGAGGCTATTGCATCATCCTGAGAGGATCACCAATAACATCTCTTTTGCTGACATAGGATTACCTCCAAAAAGCATGTTGTTAATGTAACCTTATGTTTCTTAAGATAGATAACATGTATATAGATTTAATTTGTCAGACTAGCTGCCTTTCACCAAGCAATGAGTAATTTTTGAAGGAATAGGAAATATTAGTAGATGTTTTTGAGTGAGAGCAACTAAAGGATTTATTCATTCCCAAATATGCATTCATTTGTCATTTGCTCTGATCCATGCCACTGAAATAGAAATATGAATGATTCTGTACCTGCCCTCAAGTGGATAATACTGTTATATTGTTATGTACAGTGTGAAATGGGAGCCCTGTGGAAGGGCGTTTAACATGGACTTGGAAGTCAGGGAAGGCTTCCAGAGAAGATGAGCCTGAGGTGTTTCTTACGGGGCTAGCAAGGCTAGTAGTTTTCTGTGTTGCAGTGTAGGCAGAGTTCTGAGGGGTAGCAAGAGATGAGCTGGATTGGTAAGTAGGTGTCAGATTAGGAAGGGCCTTGTGTGCTGAGCTGAAGAGTGCCATCTTTGTTCTGAATTTTGTGGAGAACTACTAAAGATGTTAAGCAGAGGCATGACATGCTCATTTAGAAGATTATACTGTCTGCCATGTGGAGAATAGATAGGATAGGGAAAAACTAGAGATGAGACTAGCAGAGAGGCTGTCGCTGTGGTCCGAGCAAGAGCTGATCAGAGCCCGAGTGAAAGCAGTGAGATACATGGGATGATTCATGTAGGGAGGATAAAAGTGGAGTATATAGGGCTTGGTGACCCATATATGACAGGGAGTAATGGAGGGAGGAATCTGGAATGTTTCTGACTTGTGTTCTTTCTGAACACATTGCAGAAAAGTGATGGCTTTTCAACAACTTTTTAAGGCAGTGAGTCTCAATGACAGTTGCTAAAATTATGATGAAATGATACTAGAGAAATAAGCATGTAAAAAAGGATCAGTCTTCCAGAATACCATTGAAACATCAGTGGTCAGGTGATAGAGAGGTGGAGAAGGCAGTCTAAGGTTAACACCTCAACCAGGAGCAGTGACTTACCCCTGTAATCCCAACATTTTGGGAGGTAGAGGCAGGTGGATTGTTTGAGCTCAGGAGTTCAAGACCAGCCTGGGCAACATGACAAACCCTGATCTCTACAAAAAGTACAAAAACTAGCTGAGTGTGGCGGCACACTCTTATTGTCCCAGCTACTTGTGGAGCTGAGGTGGGAGGATTCTTGAGAATGGGAGCTTGAGGCTGCAGTGAGCCATGATTGTACCACTGCAGTCCAGCCTGGGCAATGACCCTATCTCAAAAAAAAAAAAAAGAAAGAAAGAAAAGGCAAGGACCTCCTCCTCCTCCCACCAGAAGCATATGCCCTATGCCCAAGGCCAAAGTTGGCACCTTTTGATGTGATGTATCCCTTGTACAACATGGGAGATGTTCCACTGGGTAATCCTCTTTTGAAAATAATTTTAACAAATATAAATATCTACAAATATGTTTTGCTTAGTTTAAGAACCAAATGCACAATGTGATATATGTTGTGAATCTATACCTGGTTTCCCACTTACTCCAGACCAAAATACTATAAGAAGTAACTAATGACTGGTTTTTCCCTGGTTATTCCTTGGTCTCTTATCCCTTCAGTATTCATTGTATAAACTCTAATCTCCCATGCTTAGTATTTTGGCTGTGCCTTTTAGTTGGTCTTTGTGTTTTAACAGAGATAGGACTCTGATAAAAGGTATATATTCTTTAGAGGTATAGTGTAAATCTCTAAGACAAACCACTCTCTCTAGAAACATTATGTTCTAGAAATTGGATTGCTTCTAGGGGATATATATATATATGAACACACACATAGTATACATATACATATGTGTGTACTATCTTGTACTAGCAAAGTTTAACTATATTTAAATTAAACAGAATTGTCTAATAACTAGTAGGATGTAGAATCCTTGTGAATCAAAGTATGAGAAGACTATAGAATGGTTACCTGTGGGATAATGAAAAATTAATTCTTCCAAAAAGAGCTACATGTAGAGCTAAGAACATAAACTCTCCTGTGGTCCGAAAGGGGCTGTCAATTCCATTATAAGTCTTAAGTTTACAATTCCATTGTAAGTAACTGTTTATTTAAGTAAAATGAACAGCTGTCAAAAGGCAATTAACCTTATAAATAATCAGGAATAATTTGTGCTATTTAGTGTCATGCAAATGCCACTTTAATTGACTTTTCATTGATATAAAATTATCCAAAAAATATTTTGTACCATTATTATTATTATTATTATTATTGCTATTATTTAAGATGAAATCTCGCTCTGTCACCAGGCTGGAGTGCACTGGCACAATCTCGGCTCACTGCCCCTCTGCATCCTGGGTTCAAACGATTTTCCTGCCTCAGCCTCCTGAGTAGCTGGGATTACAGTTATGCACTACCATGCCCAGCTAATTTTTATATTTTTTTTTAGTTGAGATGGGGTTTCACTATGTTGTCCAGGATGGTTTCGATCTCTTGAACCCATGATCTGCCCCCCTCAGCCTTCAAAAGTGCTGGGATTACAGTCATGAGCTACCCCACCCAGCCTATACCATTATTAAATAAGCTCTAAGGAGAGGGAATGACTGTCCCAGCACAAAGTGGAAGAATTATTTCAAGGTAAGAAGTGAAAAGATAATACTAATATATATACTTTTTAAGAAAAAAAAGACTTGTTAAAAGACTAGATGTGGTCATAAATAGGACATAAAATGATTCTACTTAAGATTAATTTCTATCAATCAACCATAGTTGCCCTTTTCCCTCCCTAGTCATTTTCAAGTTGATTATTAACTATAGTCTCAGTTAAGTTTAAAGTTCCTTTAAATAGTGTTCAATGACGGCCTTGTTATTATTTCTTACTAGTGCTTAGAGCTGGAATATGCCTTAGAATTCAACATTAGGAAACACCCTGTTTTATAATATGGGAAGCTGATGGCCAAGAAAGCAAAATGACTTTCAGCAGCTCAAAGCAAACTAAGTAGCCTCCCACCCCACACTGCTTCAGAACACTGAAGCACTTAATATAATGTGCATATATTCATTAATCAGAAACACTTTACTGTGTTCTATTTACTACAGATAAATAAATCACAAAGCCTTCACTAGTTTTGCCCTGAAATGTGACCATCTCAATGATATGCATGCATGGTAGGTTCTCATTAACCTTTGTCAGATTTAAGAATACTTAATTCAGTTGGCTGTATTTTCAGTTGGCCATTATTTGATTTATTGAGATTGACTAATACAATATATGGTTTTTAGGATTTCAACACAATTTGGGGATTTTTTTTTTTTTTTTTTTTTTTGCAATGCAGATATTTTCCTTTTGCCCACGGTAATAATAGACAGGGATGAAAACACTACTTTAAAGAGAGTGTCTGCTGATTTACATATTTTAAAAGTATTAAGATCAAAGGTAATGAGAATTTAATCCATATGGCATGCAGAAGATAAATAAGAATATTAATACTGTATCAAATACTAATTAAAAGAAACACATGGATCTAATTTTAAGAATGTAATGCAAGGATGAAATACTCTTTGTAAAGTTAAAACATGATTCTCTTGTAAAAAGGACAGTTATGGTGAGTTGTTTCTCCCCCCTCAGGGTGAAAACTGGCTGGTTCATATATACAGCTTTCATAGAATCAGGGAAATCATTATGAGCACAGCAATTGTGACTTAACAGTTAACAAAGTGCTTTCACATCTTTTTTGATCCTCAAAGCAAACCTTTTAGTTCCTAGAATTCTTGCCCCTGTTTCACTGAAGAGGAAATACACTCACAGAGGCAAATGAACCTGGACCTAATAAATCAGTCTCAGTCTTAATCTCCTTCTCCCTCTCCCTCTTCTCTTGCCCCTTTCGCTTACTCTCTCCACCTCCTGTAATAATAATTACTCAGAAGAGTGCAGGGAGATGAGCACTCTCATTCACTGGGAATAAGGGTCTGTAAACTGGCTTTGAGAGTACCTGTAACTGTTCATAGATTTACCATAGTAATTTCACTTCTGGAAATCCAATCTTATAAAATAATCAAAGATGTGGTGAACTATTTATGCCTAGAGATGTTTGTGGCATTTCTAAGAGAAAAAATTTAATAAACCAAGTATAATGTTTGAATTATATCTTAAATGATATAGCATGTTTACAAAGAATATTTACAGTTTATCAGCAAGTGTTTGCATTTAAATGTTAGGAAAAAAGTAGAATATAAAGTATATGATATAATTTTCATATATGTATTAATATATACCCATACGTTCATATTTATTTTCTCTATATCGGGGGTCAGCAAACATTTCATGAAAGAAACCAGAGAGTAAATAGTTCAGGCTTTTGGGGTCTTAAGGCCCATTGCAGTTATTCAACTCTGCCATTGTAGGGTAAAAAAGCATAGACAGTACATAAATAAACATGATTGTGGTTCCAATAAAACTTTATGTGCACTGAAATTTGAACTTCATATAATTTTTATGTCCCACAAAATATTATTGCTGTTTTGGGCTTCTTTTCTAATCATTTAAAAATGTAAAAACCATACTTAGCTCATGGGCTGTCCCTAAACAGATATGGGCCAACACGGTCATATCAACCCCTGACTGATATTATGGATAAACATATCCTAAAATAGTCAGTTACTGCAGGGTAACAAGATTATGGGCAGTCCTTACTTTCTTAATATGCTTTTCTATACTTTTAATATTTCCTCTAATATTCTATACTTTAAAAATAAAAGGAAAAAATCATTTTTTAAAAGAGTTTGTCCAAGCTGAACAAATCATAACTGGTAGGGACAGGTTTTGAATAGAAAACCCGTTTCTCCCATGTTTACTGCCTTCTAGACACTCATAGCTGAAAGATTCTTTAGAGGTTTATGTACAATCTAATCCTTTATTTTATGAAAGAAATGAAGACTCCAAAAACTTAAACAGCTTACCCAAGATCATGAGGCAATTAGTGGCAGAGTCCCAGCTAGCCAAAGTCTCCAGACTCCCTATGTAGTGCTCTTTCTTTAAAGAATTTAACAATTTAACATTTTTTTTTTAGTTGTTAACCAATATTAGAGAACTGAAAAGACAGAAAGGAGACACAGAGTATCCCAGAGGTAATGATCTGAGGAAGCAGTTGCCACTACTAAATCCCGAGGAGCAGAGAGGAGCTGTGATTGTTAGAACTTAGACTTGGATGAGGGGCCTCATAGAGCTGAAGCTCAGACCTCTGTGTAGGGTGGCTGTCCTGCTGGTGCTGGGCTCTGAGGGGATTGCCGAGGCTAGTTCTGGGAGTATGGGGACCCTGCAAACTGGAACTACTGCAATGCCTGAAATCAACCATTGCTTCCAGAATGAAGATCGGTTGCTGTGGCAACAGTGGTAGGAACAAGAAGCAGAGAGAAGTCAGTCCCTCTTCTCCCTCATGCCTTGTAGTTTTCCTCTAGCATCCCCTGTTGGCAGTCTAACAGGAGTCATATGGCAAAGAAGTATAATTTGTAGAATCCCATTCCACCATCACACAGAGCATGGGGCTATGAGTAATATTACTAGGACAAGAAAGAGAAAAGAAATTAATGTTCTTGTGTGTACATACTTGCGCATTAAAACAAGCAAGAAGAAAATGTATATAGCTGTTATAGTCCTTGTTACTGTAAGTGAAATGGTCACAAAGCAACAGTTGATGCTTATAATTTCCTTACTCCTTTTTCTGTGATCTCTTAGCAAGGACTTCAGCTTGTTGAGATTCTTTGCCTGGCAAGGTAAGCCTAGCCTTATTCCTGAAGGGTCTGAATCACCAGTGGTTCTGCATATTTCTGCTTGCTGTAGTTTTCTGCAAACCATTACTATTATACATGCAAGTACTAATAGTAATGGAGAATATCCTGGGCTCCAGACATAGTCCTCTTTGCTCCTACTGTATAGCCCCCGTCCTAGCTAATCAGGATCAATACATCCAACAGAGTAATCTCTTTATTTGCCTATTGGTTCAGTAGCATAAGGAAACCAAAATGCCAAGTGGCAGTATCATCTTCTAATTCAGTGAAACCATTGTTGCATCCCTTGGTAGAAGCATTCCTTTCTTTTTTTTTTTTTTTTTTGAGATGGAGTTTTGCTCTTGTTACCCAGGCTGGAGTGCAATGGCGCGATCTCGGCTCACCGCAACCTCTGCCTCCTGGGTTCAGGCAATTCTCTAGCCTCAGCCTCCTGAGTAGCTGGGATTACAGGCACGCACTACCATGCCCAGCTAACTTTTTGTATTTTTAGTAGAGACGGGGTTTCACCATGTTGACCAGGATGGTCTCAATCTCTTGACCTCGTGATCCACCTGCCTCGGCCTCCCAAAGTGCTGGGATTACAGGCTTGAGCCACCGCACCCGGCCAGGAAGCATTCCTTTCTTAAGTACCAAGACCTTTGAACCAGTAGAACTCAAAGTTGTGAGGACAAAGAGCAAAAAATTCTATGTAAAACTAATAATTTTCAAAGTAAATTTATAAATCCAGAGTAGACCGATTATCTCTGATTTATCATTTCCCTGAAAATATATTTTTACCTTTGACTTTAATCTCCTTGAGGACAAAATCTGTAGCTGGTTCATGCTCACATATCCAGTGGGCCTTATTATAACCTCTGTTCCTTGGTAGGCAGTCAGTTAACCCTGGTTGAATGTATAGGTTGATAGGTAGCCGTCAACCAGCTTATATTGACTAACTGGTTAAAATGAGAAGACTAAAAATTTTAAATTTTCCTTTTCTATCTTGCATATGAAAGCTGTTTCTTCCATCTCTGGATTTATGAATATACTCTAGTAATCTGTGACTCAGCAATTCCATTTATTAGTATTAGATCGTTGATTACAAGTATATGAATTCCTTTGAGGAGACAGTGGGTCTCCTCTCCCCATCAGAGAATCGTAGCTTTGGATAGTGTTAATATTACTGGGCACTTTAAAATCAAATATCTTAAATTTTAGAAGATTCATTTTCCTGTGAGTGACATTCAGCAGAGAAGCATTTCATTAGCTCCTCTTCCTAAGTCCTGAGGATCTTCTGAAATATGAGCCAAAGCAGTCTTCCACAGCCTGGAGCTCCTTCACAGCATCAAACACATAATAAAAAATGTTTTCCTCAAACCTCAAGCATCTCCAAATATTAAGTGTGAAGAGAAAAGATTTTGCTCAAACTGCAGAGTGTTCTGGAACTACAGCGTATGTGGGAATATGTGTGTACTGTATATGTGTGTGCATGTTTACATGTGCACGCAGGTATGTTTTTCCTCTTTAATATTTTGGAAATTGATTTAATGTTAGGCCCAAACCCCCTCTAAACAAGGTTACATAAACAAACATACCTGTTTATGTTTGGCTGGTCCCCAATGTTAACATCAAGGGTTCATTAGGAAGAGGTAGCAGGGGCATAGGCTCTTCCCACAACACAGACAAGCTGTTAGCCTGAGACAGAAAGTGGGTTTTCACAGACAGCCTGTGGCTCTTGGGGTTGTGATGTCTGGAGACTAGAGCTTAAAACCTAAGGGATGTCGTTTGTGGGGAGGGGGAAGGCGGGGCCCAAAGGTGACAACTCAGATTAATTTGCATTGTATCTATCTTACCAAAGCACTATTTTAAGGAATGGCCTGGGCTTTTAAAACAGAACAGCTGTTTTGTATTTCAAGTTTCACTCTCTCCTGAGTTTCTGGGAAGTACTTTGTTTTAAACAAACCATGTCAAAAGTAGTTCCCAGTGGGTGGGTATTGGAAACTTAGTGTACATTTTCTGTTGAAGTATTTCAAAAGCATCGATGGTAGCAAGGTGAACGCTGTTAATTGCTACTAAAATTTACATTTTTATTCAACATCCTAGACTGTTAATATATTCTCTGCATTATCCAGTTTATACTCATTTCTCTAAACTAACTGCTAAAAAAAATTCCTGATATTCACTTGTGAAACTTGCTTTAACAGGTAGATATTGTGGTATAAGTGAATAGAGCTCCACCCTCCACATGCACGCCCCTCACACGCCCCCACCCCCTGCGAGGAATTGTGCTGTCCTCAGCCTGTGGTGGCATTATGCAGAGGACCTTGAAAGCCTACCCAAGGCTTGTCTCTTCAAAGAAGAATGACTTTGTACTGAAATCTTACATAGTCTGGGGAGCAGCAAGCTATTGTACTTAAGAAGTCCAAATTCTAATTAGTCTTTAAATCCTGGGCAAACTAAAAGTTACGGATTGATTATAATTACTCAGTATGTTTGCAAAGCGTATCACCATGGAAACAACTATTCATATAAAGCAATAGAAGTATGATTCTTGATTGTGTAACTAGTTATGTGGAAAAACTATGACTAGCAGAGAACTGAATAATCAGGATCATCAGATGTAAAAATTTGCATTCTGTAAATATGCTTTCTTTGCATGAGACCATTTAAGCTATTTGAGCACAGTGGGGCATTACTAGTTACAACCAAATTCTTAGTGCCTTGATTGTTATAATTATGAAGTATACTATAAACAAAATTAATATTATAACTAAAATATAATTCAAACACCCAGAAGAGAGGAAAAATACCAAAAAACCACCCACATAATAGGTCTTAACATTTTACCATATTTGCTTCAAGTCTTGTTAAATTGAAATTCTGTTGAAACCCCCACCATTCCTCTGTCCCAATTCTGTCCTCCTTCTCTAATACCCATAGTAATCACTATCCTGAATTTTCATTTCATTCCCTACCATATTTTTATATTTTTACTAACTGTACAGGCAGAAGCCAATTTGTCCTGAAGCTCAGGGCTTCTGGGCCAGTCACTCCTACCACTTCCTCCAAGGCCCAGAAGTTGTCAGGGCCATTGTCAGGGAAGCAGCCACAGCAACAGGCTGGAAAACTGGAGCACCCCCTCAGCCTGGGGGACAGTGCTAGGTCTGGGGTGGGTGGTCTTGAGGCTACTGACACTATATCCAGAGCCTCCCAGCTCCCATGGAAAACTTGCTCTTGGTGGATCCCCCCGGTGCCTCTGATGACCATATCTTATCCTGTGTGAAGGATCTGCTCCATAGCCCAGGCTGCCCTGGGAGCCCTTCCCAAAGAGGTCAAACAGCCACTCTGCTATCCAAGAACAGAAGTTATAGAGTTGTGATGCGTAAAGACTCTCTTCTAAAATGTTATTTTTCTTCCCTAAATTTGTTGATCAACCGTGCTACAGAAAAGATGGCATTATCTTTTTATAGAAAAATGTATTAGCATATGAGTTAAAAAGAATGTGACTAATAAATATAAGAAAAACAATATTATCAAGGTATGTCTAATAGTAATAATATTGTAAATGTATGTCTAATAGTTAATATCACATTGTTTTCCTGGACTTTATTATTTAGGGTACTTGCCAACTTTTACAAATTTATAACTTAGTATGACTTTTTTCTTATTCAAACTTGATATTTAATTTTGTGCCTAATTTTATATTTGTAATTTTATATTCCTTTCTTAAAAGCAAGCACTCAGGCCAGGCACAGTGGCTTACGTCTGTAATCCCAATACTTTGGGAGGCCAAGGTTGGTGGATCGTGAGGTCAGGAGTTCAAGACCAGCCTGGCCAATATGGCAAAACCCCATCTCTACTAAAAATACAAAACTTAGCCAGGTTTGGTGGCACACATCTGTAATCCCAGATACTTAGGAGGCTGAGGCAGGAGAATTGCTTGAACCCAGGAGGCAGAGGTTGCAGTGAGTCGAGATTGTGCCTTTGTACTCCAGCCAGGGTGACAGAGCAAGACTCTTATCTCAAAAAAAAAAGCTCCTCAAATTGTATAAGCCTCAGGTCCCACAAAACCCCCACTGTATAGCCCCAGTCCTACCTAATCAGGATCATTATGTATATGTAAAAGCATAAATAGTATATGTTTTTAAACTCTGTATAAATGCAGAATATATTTCTCACTCTGCAGGGTTTTTTTTTTCATTTAAATGTTTTCGGTATTTATCATGTTGATACATATAGAACTCTCATTAGTTTCATGACCACAATACAATATTCTTTTTTTCATTGATATTTTGGTTGTTCATGATTTCTCACTATGATAAATGATGCTGTGATAGATGTTCTTGTTTACATCTCTTTACGAAGAAGCACAAGAAAGTTTCTGGGTATGTATCTCCCTAGAAAGGAATTGCTAAGACACAGGATGCACATCTACCATTCAGAATATTGCCAACTTGCTCTCCAAACATATAGTACAAATTTGCACTCACACCAACAGACCAATGAACCTTCCTTCTCTCCATATTCCCACCAACTCTTTGAATTTGCAGATTAAAAAAATAAATTACCAAGTCAGAAGCACAAATGACATATCACTTTCTTTGCTTGTCTCTGATTAATAATAAGTATCGTCATTTTCTCATGTGTTACTAGGCCCTCCTTTTTGGTGAACTACCTATTCATGTCCCTTGTCCATTTTTCATTTTTTGTAAGAATTATTTCTATACTGTGGCTTTTAATTATTTCCACATTATATGGATTGCAAATATATTCTTCTAGCCTGCACCTTGCCTTCTATATGTATATGCAGCATCCTTTATTGAACAGGTGGTTTTAATTTTAACAGTCAGTTTTATCATTTCTTTTTTTAATGGCTTATGTGTGCTTTGTTTAAGAAGTCTTTCCTTCCATACTTAAAAAGACACTAAGCCTTATACCTTTTTTAAGTTTTAATATTTTATTTTTCACACATAAGTAACCACTCCATCTCAAATTTATTTTTATATATAATACATGGGATAAGCTTGATTTTCTTTTTTTCTTTTCTTTTTTTTTTTTTTTGAGAGAAGGAAAGAAAAAAAATAAGTAAAGGAGAGGAAGAGAAAGAGGGAGAGTAAATGGAAATATTGCTTTATTTTGAAAAAAATGGGGTATTAATAATGGCCAATCAATGTTTCATTTAAACTTATGGGTAGGTGTGATGTGGTATTGACAAGAATGTATATTTTGTGTATTTGAAGTGGAGAGCTCTATAAATATTTATTAAGTTTACTTGTTCTGGATCTGAGTTCAAGTCCTTGATATCCTTATTAATTTTCTGTCTCATTGAATCTAAGTCTCCTATCTGGGTGTTAGGATCGTTAGCTCTTGTTGTTGCATTGATCCTTTTACCACTATATCTTTGTTGCTTTAAAATCTATTTTATCCGATACAAGAATTGCAACTCCTGCTTTTTATTTATTTATTATTTATTTTTGCTCTCCATTTGGTTGGTAAATCTTTCTCCATCCCTTTGTTTTGAGTCTTTGTGTATCCTTGCATGTGAAACAGGTCTGGATGTAACATAACGTTGGGTTTTGGCTGTGTCTTTTGATTGGGAATTTAGTCAATTTAAATTTAGGGTTACTGCCATTTGATGTTGACTGGCTGTTTTATCCATTTGTTGGTGTAAATTCTTCTTTATGTAGGTGCTCTTTACTTTTTGGTGTATTTTTAGAAAGGCTAATGCTGGTTGTTTCTTTCTGTGTGTAATGCTTCTTTCAGAAGCTCTTGTAAAGCAGACCTGGTGGTAATAAAATCTCTGAGTTCTTGCTTGTTCATAAAAGATTTTATTTTTCCTTCAGTTGTGAAGCTTAGTTTGGCTGGATATGAAATTCTGGGCTGAAGGTTCTGTTCTTTGAGGATGTTGAATATTGGCCCCCACTCTCTTCTGGCCTGTAGAGTTTCTGCTGAGAGATCTGCTGTAAGTCTGATAGGCTTGCCTTTGTGGGTAATCTGACCTTTCTCTCTGGCTGCCCTTAGTATCTTCTCCTTCGTTTCAACCATGGTGAATCTAACGATTATGTGCCTTGGGATTGCTCTTCTTGAGGAATAGCTTTGTGGTGTTCTCTGTATTACCTGGGGTTGAATGTTGACCTGCTTTGCTAGTTTAGGAAAATTTTCCTGAATAATATCCTGAAGGGTATTTTCCAGCTTGGATTCATTCTCTCCGTCACATTCAGGTACACCTATCAAACGTAAATTTGGTCTTTTCACATAGTCCCACATTTCTTGGAGACTTTGCTCCTTCCTTTTTATCCTTTTTTCTCTAATCTTTTCTTCATGTTTTATTTCATTAAGTTGGACTTTGACCTCTGATATCCCTTCTTCTGCTTGAACAATTCGAGTGTTTAAACCTGTGCATACTTCTCGGAGTTCCTGTATTGTATTCTTCAGTTCCATTAATTCACTCATACTCCTCTCTAAGTTGTCTATTCTCAATAGGATTTCATCAAACCTTTTTTCAAAGTTCCTAGTTTCTTTACGTTGGGCTACAACATGTTCTTTTAACTCACCGAAGTTTGTTATTATCCATTCCTTGAAGAGTGATTCTGTCATCAGGAGGCACTCGTTCTCCATCAAGCCTTGTTCCATTGTTGATGTGGAACTGTGATCATCTTTAGAGGGAGAGGCGTTCTGACTTTGAGTATTCTCAGCTTTTTTACGCTGGTTTCTTCCCGTCATTGTAAATTTATCCTCCTGTCGTCTTTGAAATTACCAACTTTCAGATTAGGTCTCTTGAGTGGACGTCCAGGTTGTTAGTTCCCAGGGCCAGAGCAGCGGCGTTAAAACTGATGGTGCTTTTCTGCCCAGGATTCTCCTGTCTGGCTTCCTTCTTGTTTCCGTAGTAGGCGACTCTGCCTTCCCGGGGCTCCAAACCTCGGTCGGAAGAGGAACCGGTCCTGTTTACTCTGCGCCGAGCTGCCGCATCGAGGTGCCGGCGGAACCGCTGCGCCGACCACGAGAGTCGCACTGGCGACTCGTGTGTTTCCACCACTGGGGGATCTTCTGCTTCCTGAGCGACCAGACTTTGTCTGAAAGTGTGGCGTCCTCTAGTTCTCCAGGCCTTCCCTGAGAGCTGCAATCCCGGGATGTTAGCGATCGGCCATCTTGGATCGTTCTCCGATTTTCTTTTTTTCTATATGGATAACTGAATAGGTCCTGCTCCACTTACTGAATAGCGCTTCCTTTCCCTACTGAGTCTTGCTCAATCTCCCTCACAATTTTAGCTAAACAGCCTAACCTTTATCTGATTTATTATAAAAACTAAGATTAACTGTATGTCCAATACCATTACGCTTTTGATGATGGTATATGTTAATGAGCTATCTTCTCAAGCAAGACATTTTGTTGCAAGTTTACAAAAGCTATAAAAAATGTGCAGTGGGGCGGGGTGCGGTGGCTCACGCCTGTAATCCCAGCACTTTGGGAGGCCGAGGCAGGTGGATCACAAGGTCAAGAGATCCAGACCATCTTGGTCAACATGGTGAAACCCCGTCTCTACTAAAAATACAAAAAATTAGCTGGACATGGTGGCGCGTGCCTGTAATCCCAGCTACCCAGGAGGCTGAGGCAGGAGAATTTCCTGAACCCAGGAAGCGGAGGTTGCGGTGAGCCGAGATCACGCCATTGCACTCCAGCCTGGGTAACAAGAGCGAAACTCCGTCTCAAAAAAAAAAAAAACAAAAATAAAAATGTGCAGTGGAGAGGAGGCAAAAGATGCATGTCATTATTAACTGGTAAAAAACACCCTCAAAAGTTGACCATCATCTTAATCTAATGTAGGAGATACACCAATGTTGGACAGGCCCACAACTGTAAGGCAGCCTATTGATTTATAAATTACCTTCTATCCACTTTTGGAGAAGGAAAAAAAAAAAAGAAATATTGTCAAGGGCAAAGATTCTTTCGTACAACATAACTTTGTGAGTAAGTAGTTTAGGACTAATCAGATTCAAGTTCATGATGGCTAGAGACTCACTACCAGTAGGTCTGCAGAACTCCCATGAAACAAAGGGACAGGAGCTTCTGGGGTTTGATGTCATTCAAAGAAGCAATTCAAGTTAGTGTAACAACTGTTGCTTCCCTACTTCTACTCTGGAAAGGAAACAAAACAATAAAGGCTTTGGGACACGTGTGTGGGGTGGAGTCAAGATTTAGGGGAGCAGCACCGTTTGCAGGGAAGATGACCTCACTGCCCTCCTTTTCAGTTCTGGTCTCATTTTTGGGTGAGCTGGATCCACCCATACATCCCTGGTGAGGGGTGCTCTAAATGGCTGCCAAGATGGCCCCTCTAGTGGGTAGCACTGATTTACAGGTGCTCAGCCAGGCCTCACTCTCCTCCAAAGCAGAAAGAAATCCTGTTTCCTTCAGCGGCTTGCTTTTCCTCTCACCTTCCTTTCCCCCACTTTGCCACCCTACCCTTCCTCTACTTCTTCTTCCTCGCTCAAATTTTTATTTAAAAAAAAAAAAAAAATCCTAGCAGGAGTTGTTGCTCCTAGGTCCCCTATGAAAGTGAAGTAAGTAATAGCAACAGGCATTGAATATTCAGACCTTTTGTTAAGAAAAACAATTGCCATTGTGGGGTTTCTTTCTTGAGGCCCAGGGGAGAGAAACAATGGGATTTTCTCTTTCCCTCTTCCACAGAATTCCCTCCTGAGCTTATTCTCTGGAGGTCAACAGATCCTTTTCAGCCACTGCTCACTTCAAAGGGTATAAAAGTAGCGCTTGGCTAGGAGACACCACCCCCTTGCCACAGAAACTAGCCTTGGGCTCTCTGGGGGCTCCTGAAAGCTCCCCCTGCCCCTGGACTGCTGCCACACTACAGAATCCACCCCACCCCCACTACCAGCCGACACCCCCCCCCATCTTTCTCTACCTCCCACTCCCCCCATCCTAAGGGAACTTGACTGGGCTCTATTGATTATTTGAGTGTATTTGTGTGTGTAACTACCACTTGCCTCCCTTACCAGACTGATAGATTCTTTTTGGAGCAGGGACAAAGTCTAGTTTAATATAATCCACATCTGGTCCCTAGCAAGGGTTGATCACAGAGAAAGTGCTCAGGGGAGAGACCTCAGCCTGCCTCACCTGCTGCCATGAGGCAGAGGCTCCCAGCGGCTGGGTCCTTTCTCACTGAGCCTTGCCTGCAGGCCTTGAGGAACATTGCGTCATTTCTAAATTTGCCTCCACCATTCCCTTGGCCACATCCAAAATCTCTAGAAGAAATGGGAATGACAGGTCAAGGCTAGAAGCATTGGGGGTTTTTTTGAATTTTTATTTTACTTAGGGCCACTGGTCTGTATTCATATATAAACCTAAGCCTTTGCTCTGGGGACTCCATTTCTAAAATAATTGCATTTCTCTGTAGAAAAATTAAGATGGATACTAGGATTGTCTGTGCATAGTAAATAACAACAACATATTTCTTGAGCATTTTATTCTGTGCATGCAACCGGGTTGTTTATCATACAATATTGTATTTAATCCTGACAGTATCTTTTTAAGTAGATACCATTATTCTTCCCTGATGAGCAAATAGTTTGAGAGAAGTTTAGCTCCTTGTCCAAGGCCACACAGCTGGCAAATAGCACATTCTGACCTCAGACTCAGGTCTCATGGTAAGGAAAAAAGTTTTCCATCTTGAAGATGTCATTTTCCATATGTAACAGTAAAATTTTAAAAAAGTTAAACATCAGAAAGCAAGCTAACTTACAAAAGATCCTTTTTGTTTTCAAGATATCCTGGCAAAGAACTATATATATATTTATCCTCTCCTGCCCCTGTCTTGCTTTCTTTCCTTCTGTCTATAGTTGCATTTACACAATGCCAAAACAAAAATATAGTGATACCCAGATGTAGAATGTCTTATGTGCATGCCACCAGGCTTCGGGCTAATTAAATGAATCTGAATTTTTTATTCGATTTTAAACTTTTTGTCCAGGATTGTGGTGCCCTGTGGGGGTCTAATTCTGTGGTATATCTCCTTCCAACAAACTTGGAAAACATTATAAAATTGAATAAGTTAAGGTGTGGGTATTTAATTTTGTTTTTCTTCTTAAGAGAAAAACAGGATCTGTATACCCATCACCATTTTTATAAAGTATTTATTTACCAATTAGTCCACACTGTGAACTGGTTGATTTAATGATCCCTCATATGATCTATGTATAACTTTTATTAATTGAGCCCGTGGAGATGAAGGGCAGATAGAAATTAATGTGGAAAATGTTATCACTTGTCATTCCTTTAAGGAAATACAGTTCTCTTCAACCGTCTTTGCTGTTTGTTTGTGTTTTTCCCCCCATTAAGTGTTTCTTGGATTTTAGGTAAATAATTGCAGTAAGTGCCAGAGAATACTCTTAGGGATTAGAGGTTGGATTGGACTTTTCACACTTGTTAACATGATTAATAAGACCTTTTACTGATCGTAACTTGATTCTTAATATTTACATTATTTCAAAGGGAGAAGGCACTAAGCTTAAATTAAAAGGCAACTTAGAATTTCCAACATTGCCATCAGCCAAGCAAGCTGCTAATGAGTTATTTTTAGGCTGTCTGCCTTTGATTCTGACCCATAGGAGAAAAACTGAAATAAGTTTTCAGTAGACAGTAAGTAGTTACTCTAGAAATCTGGGATGCTTTTAAGAAGTCAGCTTGGCCGGGCGCTGTGGCTCACGCCTGTAATCCCAGCACTTTGGGAGGCCGAGGCGGGTGGATCACCAGGTGAACAGAGATCGAGACCATCCTGGTCAACATGGTGAAACCCCGTCTCTACTAAAAATACAAAAAGTTAGCTGGGCATGGTGGCCCGTGCCTGTAATCCCAGCTACCCAGGAGGCTGAGGCAGGAGAATTTCCTGAACCCAGGAAGCGGAGGTTGCGGTGAGCCGAGATCACGCCATTGCACTCCAGCCTGGGTAACAAGAGCGAAACTCCGCCTCAAAAAAAAAAAAAAAAAAAAGAAGTCAGCTTAACTGAGAACCTTTCCGCCTTTCTGTTCTCAGCTCGTGAAACGCAGGTTCACGCTACTGACTGTTACATGCAGCAGTTCTCAACCTTCGCTATACATTGAAATCACCAGGGGAGCTTTAAAGAATGTCGATCTGCTGGAATCCCACCTCCGGAGATTCTGATGTAATTGTTCTGGGGTGTGGCCTGGCCATTGGGATTATTTTAAAGTTCCCCAGATGACTCTAATGTGCAGCCAAGTTTGAAAATTACCGCTCTAGGGGCATGCACGGAAAGGAAACCTGATAAATAAGTCTTCCACATAAATTCCAACATGTCCTCAGGTTTCTACTAGCCTAAATAATGCATCCCAGGTGAATAATGTCGTATTCATAGTAATTCTTTGTGTCCTGAGCCAAGAAGGGCTTCAGGAGTTACTTGAGCATGTCTTCGTTTTATGGAGTCAGGGAGGACCGAAAAAAGTATCAGTTCTTATACCCAGCTCCACTCTGAAAGCTTCAGACAGGAAAAAAAAAGCAAGATGGATGTGCTGTCTGCTCACCTTCACCTCCTGCCTGCATTGGAGAGCCTTGAGCTCTTGCAGAACCACCCTCAATTTTCCACACTTTTTTTGTGTTTTTTTCAGGAGTGGACACATTGGGCACAGGTACTCTCTTGGCCTGGCTCCCTTGTGAGATTTGTGAGATGACCAGCTAGCATTAGGGGTACCATTTGTGGGAAGTGCAACAGTCCAAGTGATCAGGACACCTATAGCTCTGGCCTGATCAGCAACAGGCTCTGAACAAGCAGTAAGTAAGGAAATTGAGTCACAGCTCTTGGAATTGGAAATCACTTCAAGAAATCACACGGTGGCTGGGTGTGGTGGCTCACACCTATAATTCCAACATTTTGGGAGGCCAAGGCAGGCAGATCACTTGAGACCAGGATTTCAAGATTGACCTGGCTAACATAGTGAAACCCCATCTCTACTAAAAATATTAATATAAAAATTACCCAGGAGTGGTGGCACCTGTAGTCCCAGCTACTTGGGAGGCTGCGGCAGGAGATGGGGAGGGGAGGTTGCATTTTATCCTGGCCATAGAGAGAGTCTCTGTCTTAAAAAAAAAAAAAAAGTAAAAAAAGAAGTCACACAGTGTTTGTTCAGGGAGAGATTTTATTGTCCTCACTTAGGAAACTCACACCTTTGGGGGAGTGAATTTCTAAGCAGTGGAGTAAAAACTAGAAACTAGAATGCATATCTTCTTCTAGTAAACACTATATTATGATCCAAAAGTATATCTCTAGATTGCTTTGTGTTTGGTCTTTGACTTTGTGGGATGGGTTGCCTTTACTTTGTGACCTAGAGTTCACAGGCCCAATCATTTTGCAGTTCCCCTACGCTAGACTCAACAGAAACAAAAGGCTGAGAGCAGTAATTTTCACAGCAGCCTGGGCCTCACCAGCATGATTTATGTGTTTTTACTTGGAGATTATACTTTAATGCTGAGATTTTTCTGATTATCTTTTTGTGTGCACCCGCTCACCACATGGGCTCTTAATTTAGAAAATATTTAGCAATTACATGTGGAATTGATACTTTACATAAAAGCAAAAATGGTGCCTGTTATGTATGTTACTAAAAATTTTGATGTCTTTTATTTTTTTGGCAACAGAGATTCATGACCCAAAGAAATGGCTCATTATTTTTCATTTTCTGTGAGATGAAAAGTTCTTAATTTAAAAGTGGATCTCCCCCTGGAATAAAGGTCCCATGGTGGAGTTTTCGTTTTAGTGGTCCTGAAGCCTTTGCCAGGCACCAGAGATACTGCTGTGTACTCATAAATTTTAATTACTGATGGCTGGAAGCCAAATCTAAATTTGATTTCAACTAAGTCTAAAATTTTGTGAACTTAATTTTGATGTCAAAATCAGATACCTTGGCAGCTTTTTAGGACATAATCCTTCCAGAACTTCTACTTTGACAATTGATTCTCCAAATATTTAACAGCATGTATAAACAACACTCAAGGAAAAGCTTTGGGACTCAGTTTGTGTGGATTTTCTTCTTTCCGTGAATGAAATATGTTGGTTTTCTGTCTTGCCAAGTCTACCCAATGCCAACAAAGCAAGAATTTCAGTATTTTTGCTGAAGGGTCACTTTGTGATAAGAGAAAAATTACATAAAAGTGTGTGCTACCAGTTGTGTAAAAGTATAGCACATATACTTACGTACAGTGCATAATTTTAGATAATGATAATACTGACTCATGTATCTATTGTACTGCACCTTTTATTATTATTTTAGGGTGTAATCCTTCTACTTATAAAACAATGTGTGCTGTAAAACAGTGTGCTGTATTATGCCAGCAGCAGCCTCACGTCTTGTGATTACCACATCTGTTGATTGCATCATTTTCTCTTGCATTTGACTTAATCTCATGTTGTTTAGTTCGTCACGGCTCCTAAATGTACAAAACTTATGGCTAATGTTGGCAGTAAGAGGCCGTATTGAGTGACTGACCTCGAAACAAAAGTGATTAAGAACCATTACTAAGGTAGAAAGTCAGTGACAGTTATTCCTCACCAGTCAGGCATGCCCTATTCCACCATAGCAGTGATTTTTTTTTTTTTTTCAGAACTAAAAAAGAACTTATTTATTGAGGGCAAGGGAATGCAAACAATACAAAAATTAACAGCTTGTCTGGTATTTAACTTTTCTTTCTCTGCTCATCAAATGGGAGTTAGATTTTATTTGTACACTTGCTAAGGGTCCTGATCTGCTCATAAAATTCTTATATGGGGGAAGCTGTGGGGCAGATTCCTTAAGTGACCCTTTGGGACAACTCTTATCAGGGCCGGGGGAATTGCTCATTTCTGCCTACTTCTTTTCCTTCTGCTTCATGTGTACTACAAAATAGTCATTGCATGCAATGGTGAGGCCCGCAATTAGGGAAAAGAAGCTCCGGAAGCCCATTTTGCCGTCTCTGCACTGGTCCAGGTCCTTCATTATTTTGTCCATGGCCAGAGGGTCTTTTTGATTTTCCGAAAATCCAGGGAACTCCTTTTCCATGAGTACTCTCAGGTCCTCCTTTGTTAAGTAGCCTTTATCCCCAGCAAATTTGTGAAATGTAAACATCATGGTTTCCATGGCATGTTCCATTTGAGATGGCATTTTGATGTGGTCTGTTGAAGCCTTGGCCAAGGCACGGCGGATGCTGGGCTGTCTAGACGCGGGGCGGCGAAGCGAGCACCCATAGCAGTGATCTTGAAGAACAAGAACAGAGTGATGGAAGCTGGTAAGGGATTGGCTTTATTGAAAATAATGAGACTCACAAAAATTCAAGAAGGGTCTATATCACATATGGAGAAACTTCTAATGACCTGGATTAATGGCCAATCACAGAAGCACATTCTTCTCAGTACCATGATGATCACAGCCGAGGCAAAAGGTTTGTTTGCAATGTAAAAGAAAGGCCAGACCTGACTACACTGTTGCATTTACTGTTAGCTCTGGATGATGTAAACAATTCAAGACTTGTTGTTCATTACATAATGCAAAAGCGAGCACTGAGTCTGTGAGTGCTTCAGACTGATGTGAAAGCAGCTGAAGAATTTTTGGAAACTCTAGATAAGCTGATTATGGAGGAAAATTACTTGTCAGAGCGAATTTTCAATATGGATGAAACCTCCCTATTCTAGAAATAGGTTTCTGAATGAACTTACACATATGGAGGCCGAGTCAATGTCAGGTTTCAAGGCTTTTAAGAATAGGATAACAGTATTGGTTGGGGGGAATATTGCAGGCTACAAAGTAAAACCCTTTGTGATCTGGCACTGTGAGAACCACAGGGCCTTCAAGAATATCAATAAGCACACACAGGCCAGGTTCAGTGACTCATGTTTGTAACCCTAGCCCTTTGGGAGGCTAAGGAGGGTGGATCCCTTCAGGCCAAGAACTTCAAGACAGCCTGGGCAACACAGTGAGACTTCATCTCTACACAAAATTTAAAAGACAAAAAGAGCCAGGTGTGGTGGCACATGCCTGCGGTCCTAGCTACTCAGGAGGCTGAGGCAGGAGGATTGCTTAAGCCCAGGATTTTGAGGTTGTAGGAAGCAATGATCTTGCCACTGCACTCCAGCCTGGTTGATAGCGTAAGACCCTGGCTCAAAAAAAGGGAGAGGGTACACAGTGCCAGTGTACTATAGGAGCAATAAGAAGTCATGGTTGACTCAACTCCTCTTCCAGGATGCCCTCCTGAATTACCATGCCAGTGAAATGAAATACCATTTGGAGAATACCTTCCAAGATTTTGCTCATCGTTGATAATGCTTCCACACAGTCTTCTTTTACTGACGATCTTCATCCAAACATTGAAGTGGTATTTCTCCTTCCAAATATCACCTCTGATCCAACAAATGGATCAAGGAGTTATAGCAGCTTTTAAGGTCTACTGCCTGAAGAGGACCTTTGTTCAGGCTATTGCTGCAACTGAGGAAGACACTGAGAAAACACTGATGCAATTCTGGAAGGATTACAGCATCTATGACTGCGTCAGGAACCTTGCCTGGGCATGGGGTAATGTCACCAAAGGATCCATGAATGTCAGCTAGAAGATGACACTCAAGAGGTTCATTCATGACTTTAAAGAATTTGCCAGGGTTGCAAAAAGTTTGATACCATGGATCCCAACACCAATAGGTTTTCAGTAATTCAGAGAAATGTTCATGGTTCATTATCTGTTTATCAACAAACCTATAATGAAAACAAGAAACAAACCAAGCAAACCACTATGGACAGAGTTCTGAAGAGAGTGACACACCTCCTCAAGAAGAGCCTCAGGCCGGTCCTTTAGGAGGTGTTTCAGAAAGCATTGTTATCATAGGAGATGACAGATCTGTACATGTTCTTGCCCCTGAAGACCTCCCAGTGGGACAAGATGTGGAGATAGAAGACGGTGATATTGATGATCCTGACCCCGGGTAGGCCTATGGATATATTTGTGTCTTAGTTTTTAACTAAAAAAAGTTTTAAAAGTAAAAAAAAAAAAAAAAATTAATAGAAAAAAGCTTATAGAATAAAAATATAATGTTTTTGTACACCTGCACAATGTTCGAGGTCAGTCACTCAATATGGCCTCTTACTGCCAACATTAGCCATAGGTTTTGTTCATCTTTGTGTTTTGAGCTAAGTGTTATGAGTCAAAACATTTAGAGAATTTATGAGGTTAAAACGTTACAGTAAGCTAAGATTAATTTACTATTGAAGAAAAAAAAGTTTTTAATAAATTTAGTGTAGTCTAAGTGTACAGTGTTTATAAACTCTGGCAATGTATAGTAATGTCCTTCACATTCACTCACCATTCAGTCACTCACTCACCCAGTGCAACCTCGGGTCCTGCAGGCTTCATTCATGGCAAGTGCCCTATACAGATGTACCAGTTTTCATCTTTCATATCATATTTTTACTGTACCTTTTCTGTGTTTAGATACATATATACCATTGTGTTGTAATTGCCTATTGTATTCAGTACAATAATACAATGTACAGGTTTGTAGCCCAGGAGCAAAGGCTAGACAGCATTAGCCTAGGTATACAGTAGGCTGTACTGCCTAGGTTTGTGTAAGTACTCTATGAAGTTTACACAATAACAAAGTCACCTAACCACACATTTCTCAGAACATTACCTCCATCGTGAAGTGACATATGCCTGTATATAGGTGATACGGGAAGTTACTTTCCAGGACAAAAGTCTTGTTACAGTTCGTGTCTCAACACAGAACCAAAAGAGATAGGAAAGTCAATGTTTCCTATGAGTAAAGGGACAAAGATTTTTTAAATAAGGGATTTCTTTCTCAAAAGTTCTATCTTAACATTTCTCCTTATAGTACAAGGCTACCCACACCTAAGGTGACTGGAAGAAATGAAAGTGCTCCTTCATATTTTGGTTTTACATCCCGTGAAATTTCTCATATCCCCACCCACCCTCATACCCCCACATTAACGTATTTCTTTTTAAGCTACCTATAATGAGGGAACCAGACTGGGAACCCACCAAATGCTCCTCTCCTCAAACCAGCTGAGGCTACTTTCTTCTAACTTTTTTCAGACATTTTTCTGCCCATTACCAGAAGTAGTATACTATATATGATTGGCTGATTTTTTTTTTTTTTTTTTTTTTTTTTTGCCTCAGTTCTCTCTGAATCCACAAAATTCAGTTACCTGAAAGATCTTCGTCTTTGTATTTTCCTCCAGGGACAGGGCATGGAACTGAGCTAAGAAAAATCTGGCTGAAATTGGAGAAGAGAAAGTGGTCTGCTGCAGAGAAACCTAAGAGGGGAGAGTAGGAGGGGAGTGCTACTTAGACACCAAATTTAGATTTGCCTGGACCGTGGCTCATAGTATTTACAGTGGCTTCTCTTCCTCAGGCCCTCTAGGGTGCTGCGGGGAGAAACGGTTGGTCACAATGCTCTGTACACTCATGGTCTCTGATTTTGGCTTTGCAGAGGGATCTTAGAGTCAATTACCTTGAGAGAATATGTCTCAGTATTCAGAGGCCACAGACTCTTGCTAAAATGGCCTAGAGAAGAAAAAGGTCATGATAACAGATTTGCGCTCGGCATTTAAAAGTGAACATTTTCAAAGTGGGCTTTTGGATATTTGATTACTTCTCTCTCCCAACTTGGAGCTTTATTTTTTTCCAGTTGCCTCCGGTGTAGGTAGTTTTTTTCTTCAGGAAAATCTATTGACATAATTATTAATTTAGGTTTTTGATTGCTCTCCTTTGAGCATCAGCAGATTCCTGTGGACTTAAGAGATTGTACAGTATCAATATGTGCCTGCGATTTCAGACCTTCACAAAGGCTCATCTCATTTCCAGGAGGCCTTAAACTCTCGGGTATCTGTATTAAGGGTACACAGACCGTCTAGTATTTCTCATGATCGTACCAAATGAGTTCAAACTACTTTCTCTGAGATCAAAAATTTTTAAATCAAAGAGATGTCAGGGTTGTAAACCATAACTTTTCCCATTTCAGTGGACAAAAGAGATTTTCTTTGAATATGCGAGGTTAATGACAAAGACGTTAGTGACAGCAAAGGGTGGCTAACACAGTCATCAGCTGGCAGGCTTAGTGTGGAAAGGGAGGGTGCAGCAGAGCAGGACAAAGATTGTTTTTCTTTTCTGGCAAATTCTCTGACAGATTTTCAGTCCTGCAATCATAGAACTTTAGAATTAAAAAGGACCTATTCCAATCCTCTTGTTTCAGAGGTGAGGAACTAACTAAAGCCCAGAGCCTGTGATTGGCCCAAGGCCCCTACGTTTCCTGGTTAACTTTCTTAATGTCTCTTCCCCCATACTTCTGCCAAAAGAATAATGGATATACAGAATGCACCAATATTATGTATTGAACTTATTAAAAACACATTAAGCTTGATAGTAGAAATCTAGAACCAGCTGTAAATGTTTTACTTCCAGAAGTTCAACCATTTTGCAATAAACATGCAGTCCCTTATCAACTCAAGGCAGTATATTCAGTTATTAAACATGGATTCCACACCAAGCATCCCTTACACATTTATTCAATCTCCACAATAATCCTGTTGAAGTAGATTTTTAAATTCCCACCTACAGATGTGGTAAGTGAGGTATGAAGAGGTTGAATCATTTGCCCAAAATCCCATACTCGGTGCTGGGATTCCAGCCAGACCTACCCGAGCCAAAGCCTGCACCATAACCGTATCACTAAAATTGTTGTTATATGTGCCATTCTGTTGATGGAGGTGCTTTTTGAGGATGTTTCAGGTGTGGCATGGTAGAAATGTCCCTAAAAAGCTTCTTCTTATGGTGAAGTTGGTGGTAAAGGGTCAGCCTGGCAAATTAATGAGGCTTCCCTTCAAAGACAGGATTCAAGTCAAAATTTCCCCCTAATAAACCCATTCCCTACACCCTGGGTGAAGAGGAAAGAGAACCAAAGATTTGCAGAATTTGAGGGTAAGAAGAAAGATTAGAAAGCCTCCTCAAATCCCTCAATAAACCCATGAGAAAACTGGAGCTCAGAGAAATTAAAAGTCTTGCCACCATTTCTAGATTAAAATAAAATGAATGAATGGATTGGCAGGCGAAGAGAAAAGAAGGCAGTTCGCATTTAGTGAGCGCTTACTGTGTACCAGGCCCTGTCCCTGGGTGCTGTGTGAATTTCCTTTCCTTTCATCTGTCTCCCTCACTTACCATAAGGTTCCTGAGGGCAGGGCCAGGATCATGTCCATTCTGTTTAGTGATGTATCCTTGGTGCCTATCACATGGCCATGGTAGATGCTCAATAAATATTTCTGATTGTTGGAATACATTAATGAATGAATTACTCACCAACTCTAAGGAGAGTCTTACCATTTCTTTTTTTTTTTTTTTTTTTTTAAGATGGAGTTCGCTCTTGTTACCCAGGCTGGAGTGCAATGGCGCAATCTCGGCTCACCGCAACCTCCGCCTCCTGGGTTCAGGCAATTCTCCTGCCTCAGCCTCCCCAGTAGCTGGGATTACAGGCACGCACCACCATGCCCAGCTAATTTTTTGTATTTTTAGTTGAGACGGGGTTTCACCATGTTGACCAGGATGGTCTCGATCTCTCGACCTCGTGATCCACCCATCTCAGCCTCCCAAAGTGCTGGGATTACAGGCTTGAGCCACTGCATCTGGTCGAGTCTTACCATTTCTTATCTCTCTCTCTCTCTCTCTCTCTCCCTCTCTCTCTCTCTCTCTCTCTCTCTCTCTCTATACACATACACACACACACACACATCCATATCCATATATATATATGTAGTGAGAAAGAGAGACATCTATAGACAGAGAGACAGAGAGACTGTATCTAGATAGATGGATACATAGATACATGGATCTATAGATAAATCTGTTTACATATCTTTCTATAGATAGATATATCTGTCTATAGTGAGATGGGGAGAGAGAGAAAGACAGAGCCAGCCTTGCTTTGTCACCCAAGCTGGAGTGTAGTGCCATGATCAAAAATCATTGCAACCTCAAACTCCTGGACTCAAGCGATCTTCCCACCTCAGCATCCCAAGTGACTAGGACTGCAGGAGCTTGCCACCACATTTGGCTAATTTTTTAAAAATTATTTTTTGTAAAGACAAGGTCTCACTATGTTGCCCAGGCCGGTCTTGAACTCCTGGGCTCACGTGATCCTCCCACCTTGGCTTTCCAAAGTGCTGGGGTTACAGGCATAAGCTACCATGCCCAGCCCCATCTCCATTTTATAAATAAGAAAACCAAGGTGCAGTGACTCAAAATAACTTCTCTAGGTTCACAGAGTTTACCTAAGTCAGTTGACTGCAAGGTACGTAGCCTGTTGTACACATCCACACAGAAAAGCTACATCGCCAAGCTTATAAGCAGATCTGAATATCAGCTAACATTGGCTCTCTCCTGCCTCTTAGCAAGAGCTGGAGAACAAAGACCCAAGGGAGGTCTGTTAGTCCCTAAGATGTTTTTATTATCACAGCACATACTGGGATCTACTTATAGTATGCTGTGAGATATCATAAGTAATTAAAAGAGGACTGCACCTCTTAAAATAAGTGAGCTCTATGCACTTGAACATGATGCAGCCTTGGCCTTCCACTGTTTTGTTTCCAGCTCTCTCTGATGTGCACCTTGGTAGTCATGAGTCAGGAGCATCTGTAAGATTTTCCTATATCACGAAACATCCGAACATTTTTCCCAGAAAATCTATGTTATTTCTTGGAGTTCACTGATACTGTACATTCCGATATTCATAAAGACACTGTCACCCACTGTTAGTGGTGTCAGCCCAGCATTTTTTCTCTTCCATTTAGATCATGTTACCTTTCATCCTTTGGAAAATTACACCCTAACATCCACACCATGGTTCTAATGGGGCTGTCAGGCATATTACACTGAACCCTGACCAGAACTTTGGGTATGTGACCCAAGCTCATCTAGCCAAATCCGTTATCTCCCTGACCACTGTAATTGGTCCAGAGCAGGACAAATGTTTCCAGTTAGGCCTCTCTTAGATTTTATATATGGCTTTCTCTTATCCTCCATCCCATCCTCCTGCCCTTTCATTTCTAACACCGCCACCATGGCCAAGTAGAGGAAGGCAGTGTGAAGTTAAACCAAAAGTATGGTCAGTGCACGGCGAAGCGGGGGAGAGGGGAGCGGAGATGAGAGATGAGAAGAGGAGACACGCTAGGATTACAAGGCACAGAGGATAAAGAAGATGCAGATTACATGATTTTAGTCCCTGGAATACCTGAAGCCAGCTCTTCTAGGAAGCCAGTGTTTCCTGTGTTGGGTAAACAAATTTGCAATAGCTTCTGTCATTTGTAACTAACAGACATCTACAAATTTTTTAATAGCAAATAGGAATTTTACCATAGGTTTCAAGGGAGAGAGCAACATGATGGCTAACTTTTGCTGCAAATTCATTTTCTGAGGCTGGCAAGGGCCTGAACATCCCACCCAGTAGCAGATGTGTTGAGGCAAACTGTGCCACAAGCTCAGACTTACCCTTCATGTGCAAATCCCAATCCCATCTGCATTTGAGTCCACCTCCTCCTTGCAGCCTTTCCTACCTCACTTTTCTCTTGTTGTTCCATCTGCCCAGTGAGTACACGCTCTTTCCCGGTATTCACACAGCCTAATTGCTGTCACTTTCCTCTCTACTCTCCTGAAGGCAGCCACTACCAGGTACAGGAGGTAATTGTTAAATCCTCATTGGCTGCTCTTGACCCAGCTGAATTTGTGGTGTGAAGAGGACCTAAGGACAGGGCTGTGCCCCAGGCTCCTGAGGAGCAGGAGAGGGACACGGAATAGACATGGGCTCTGGAGCCCGATGATCACATCTGGCTCACTCTGTTACTCATGCTGGAGTGCAGCGGCATGAATATGGCTCACTGCAGCCTTGAACCCCCAGGCTCAAGCATTCCTCCCACTTCAGCTTCCTAAGTAGCTGCAGGTACGTGCACCACCATGACTAGCTAATTTTTGTATTTTTTGTAGAGATGGGTCTTGCCATGTTGCCCAGGCTGCTCTTGAACTCCTGGGCTCAAGCAGTCCCCCTGCCTTGGCCTCCGAAAGTGCTAGGATTACAGGTGTGAGCCACCATGCCTGGCCTCTGAGTGCTTTAAGGAATCCACTCTCCCAAATGAGGTTGCATCTTAGTGAGGACCTTTTACAGTGAAAATACCTGAAACCATGTGTTTCCAACATTTTCACCTTTTATCGTTCTCTCTCTTGTGGATGCTATTTTTTCAAATGTATGTCTTCTTCCAAGGATAGGATTTGTTTAATAAAATTAACTTTCCCACTTGATGAATTATATGGTTGCCGTTAGGGTTTAACCCAAGAGCATGATACAATCAGTGTTACCACACAGAGTAAGTGAATTTCTGGCCCAAAGGGGAAAAACAATGAAGTTCTAATTAGGCTGTTTGTGATTCTGGCTGGATTTGTTGTAATACTGCAAATAGTTCAAGAAGTCCCATCACAACCTTTCTGAGGGGCATCGCTACCCAAACTCCCCCAAAAAGCTGTCACTTCAGGTAGAGACCCTGGAGAGGACTGGCCCGGGAGCCCCTTACCTGGTAGGTGGCCCCTCTGTTGACGATTACCATTTCCAGCCCCTCTGCTTTCTCCTCACCAGAGCTGGCTTTTACCTGAGTTCATCTGGGCCTCAGAATACAACGTAAATCATGCAGAACGATGTTTCTAACTGTTCCACATACCAACGCATTACCACACATTCATAATTGGACTTGATTTGGCCGTGCAATTCCTTTATTCTGACTAGGTGTTTTCTCCCACCCATAAGGTTTGTAGGGGGAAGAATAACTCACTTAAATAGGCATCTCTTCCTCTCTTCTCTTTCCATCCTCCACCCCCCAACCACCACTACCCTACAAACCTCCCTTTGCTCCCCTAGGGCCTAGAGAAGGCCCTTCAAGGGGACAAGAAATGATGCATTTTGTGGAAAGCAACCTCCAAGCTTAATTAGGTGAAAGAAGCCATTGTTCTTAAGGAGTCACTAGCCTCAGGCCTGGAAAATCAGCTTAGATTCCTTTAGAAAAGAGTCTCTGAGCAGCCTAGCCCCTTCTAAATAAGTGTACTATCAGGCCGGGCGCGGTGGCTCACGCCTGTAATCTCAGCACTTTGGGAGGCCGAGGAGGGTGGATCACGAGGTCAACAGATCGAGACCATCCTGGTCAACATGGTGAAACCCCGTCTCTACTAAAAAATTACAAAAAATTAGCTGGGCATGGTGGCGTGTGCCTGTAATCCCAGCTACTCAGGAGGCTGAGGCAGGAGAATTGCCTGAACCCAGGGGGCAGAGGTTGCGGTGAGCCGAGATCGCGCCATTGCACTCCAGCCTGGGTAACAAGAGCGAAACTCCGTCTCAAAAAAATAAAAAAATAAAAATAAATAAATAAATAAATAAGTGTACTATCTTCACCTCTTCTTGACCCTCATGAAGCTGGTTTTCTGTCTATACATTTTCTGCTTAGGCAGGAAAATATGGCTGAGCTGGGGAATCTCCATTTCAGGAGTGTAGCGCTGGAATTCTGGGCTGTCCGACACTGACCTTGCCTTACTCTCAGCATCCCTGTCTTCCTTGGGAAATCTCACTGTCTAGGTAGGAAGTAGGCTCCATGTTGTCTCTGTATCACTACAGAGCCACCATGGAACAAACCCTTAAAAGAGACCCTGCCTTGAGAGCAGCCTGACCAACATGGTGAAACCTCATCTCTACTAAAATACAAAAAAAATTAGCCGGGCACAGTGGCGTGCCTATAATCCTAGCTACTTAGGAGGCTGAGGCAAGAGAATCACTTGGGCCCCAGAGGCAGAGGTTGCAGTGAGCCAAGATTGTGCCACTGCACTCTGTCTTGGGTGACAAAGTGAGACTCCATCTCAAGAAAAAAAAAAAGAGGCACTGCCAAGCTGGTACTCCTCCCAGACTCTTCAGCCAGCCAAGCAAGAAAATGGGGAGGCTGGAGAACAACAGCTGCTAGGCCTGTTTCTATTGTCCTGCCCTCCAGAGTACCCCTGAATCCTGCCTATTGTCCTCGCTGGGTTCTCTACCCTCCCATCAATTCTATGAGTCCCTGACTTCCTTCCAATGAATTCCCTTTTTGCATAAGATGGTCTCAATTGTTCCCACCTTGTCTAGTAGTTAGGGAAAAAAAGAAAAAGACGTCTCAGTTTCTGATGACTGCATTTATGAACTCTAACTGATTGTGGTTTTAACCTCCAGGTGAATGAATCTTCTGGCCAAGTAGATATAATAATATCTATTTTTAGTGCCTCTCTTGCCAACATTCCTGGCTCTATGTTCTGCTGTTTATTGCTCACGTAACTAAAAAGCTTCACATTTTAATACAGTGAATTGGAATAAGATGGCTAGAGACAGATCAGGACAATATCAGAGTAGGCAACAAACAATTCTAAAAGGGTCTAGTTGTGCAACCTGTTTCTCAATGTAGCACCTAAACATCATAATTATAGCATTTGGGAACAGGTAAAATGATTGATTTTGCAGAAAATATCTGTTGTTTAATTACAGGATCATATGGGTCTTTTGGCAACCAACAGATGCCAAAACAGTCTTAAGTACCATCTTGAGAAACTTGTGATTTGCTTAGTGTGCTTTTAATTTAAAGCATATGGTTTCACATTCAACTGCAGTGTCCAAAATGAAGACATTAGCAATGAATCACTCTATTGGAGAAAACGCAGTGCTCCCGGACCAGGTCTTTTGGTCTGTGTACTCAAATGGTTCTGTTTAGAGGCATAAACACAAAGCAGCTCTGCTTGCTTCAGCCGGCTGTTCCTGGGATTTGTGAGACATCAAAGGGCCTCACGAACAAATTCCCCTGCAATGCACAATGCTTGGCACCGTGGCCTGCCTCCATCTGAATAAACAGAGTACAGTTTGGTCACTGGAAACTAGGATTAGAATGATCAGAAGGCCGAAAAGATCATTTATTTTGTGGCAACTTTTCTTTTTTTAATCTCTCAGCCTTCCAGTTTAGTCTGACACTTCATGGCCCTTGGGGAATCCAACTATCCTGTGTGGAAATTCAGAACTGCAGCCTTTATACTAAGAACCATGCTCTGGCTACGGGCCACAGACCTGAGTCCATTGAGACCACATGTGGTCTACCTGCTGGTGAGGGATGTAAGTAAGGCATAGAGTGTAGCTGTAAGGATGTGGGCTCTGGAGGTCCATGGCCCAAATTTGTATCAACAAGCCATTTCCTAGTTATGTGAACTTGGGTAAAGAGGTCCTGGGCTTCAGTTTCAGAATCTGTACAATGATAGTAACAGTAAAAATGTTTCAGAGTTGTTATGGGAATTAAATGCAATTACCCATGTCCAGAGCTAAGTTAAGAATCTAGCATCTAGTAAGCTATAATATAGTTAACTGTTACTGTAATTATTATTATAATCATTATTAGAAATAGGTCCTGCCCCTTTGCCTCAAGTCCTTTCATGCTTCTGCTTAAACTCAGTGCACATTTAATGAAGTACCTACTGCGGGCCCTGTGTGTTACATGCTTTGACATACTTCTCAGAGTGCTGTATGGCTTGAAAAATAGCATTCGTATTTCTTTGTTCATTTTCTTCGGTGTTTCCACCCATCCTGTATTCATTTCACCCTACAGGACATTCTCCCTCACTCCTCATTGAGTTCTTAGTCATTCTCTATCTCTGCACCACCCAGTAGTAAGGACTACATCAAGCTACAGCATAGAATTCTGTTAGTACTGGTAGCACCATTTGACTATATTCCCCGCAGTTACATCAAAGGAGAGGCATCTCAGGTTTATCCAATCTGTTTTATTTTCCAAAGAGAGCTCTGAGTAGAAAATACAGTACTCCCAAAGATTTGTTGTAGCTCTTTATATGTTAGGCACAGTAACCTGTTGTCAAATAGAGCTGTTACAAGTATTTTTACCACTTACTCATTGCTTTTTAATTTTGTTTCAGTTCTGTTTGTTACCACTTGTTTTTACTGTTAAAAGTGTTTTTTCACCTGTAATCCCAGCACTTTGGGAGGCTGAGGCAAGTGGATCATTGGAGGTCAGGAATACACAAGTAGCCTGGCCTACTTGGTGAAAACCTGTCTCTGATAAGAATACAAAAAGCAGCCAGGCGTGGTGGCAGGCCCCTGTAATCCCAGCTACTTGGGAGGCTGAGGCAGAAGAATTGCTTGAACCTGGGAGACAGAGGTTGCAGTGAGCCAAGATCGTGCCACTGGATGCCACCTGGGCAACAGAGTGAAACTCCATCTCAGAAGAAAAATAAAAGGGTATTTTTTCTCATTTTGATGTACTCAGCTTAGTATTTTAGAGTGCTTGCCCTTAGCCTCATGCTTACAGAAATCTTTTCTACCCTGTGATCATATATTCACTCATATTTGCTTTCATCATTTTTCAAATTTTTTAATATTTAGATTTAATACAAATATTCTTAAGATATTTATCTTTAAACTAGGAATTTTCTAGCAAAAAATTAACTTCATAAGTCAGCCATGATTGTTGATTATTTTCCCTTCCTGGAGATCTTGACCTGCTTTTATGGCAGTGATGGCTCTTGGAAGTCACTAATGAAAGAATGCAAAAATGGTCCACTGGATGTAAGCAATAGACAGCTCTGAAGATAAGCCCTTCCTTTTTTCATTTCGTTTTGATTAAAAAAAAAACCTTGAAATTATTAGTTTATTAGTATTATCCAGGACTCAGATGTTTAGTATTCCTCCTGAAATTACATAAACAAATGCAAAGGGAAAGAATCCAAGTCAAAATTATATAACAAAACAGTGTTCCACCACAAAAGCGTGTAAAATTACAAAGCATACTATTTTAAAATACTGGCACGTTAAGAAAATGATAATCTCGAAAACCACAAAATTGCCAAATTGTTCCCCAAACTGCTAAGCCGATAAACATGACTAATGAATGAGTTTAGGTTTTGTGAAGAAAATCATTCAACGAAATTTAATCATTCATACTGAAATGCAAAGTTCAAATGTCTTCTTTCCTCCTATCTACTTGGATTTATAAAAGGGCAAACCATAATATAGTAAAACATACCCTATTTTGAATGTGGCATCTTTGTCTTAAAACCTGGCCCAATTAATCAAAAATACTTTTAATGGCTGGGCACAGTGACTCACACCTGTAATCCCAGAACTTTGGGAGGCCAATGTGGGTGGATCACCTGAGGTCAGGAGTTCAGGACCAGCCTGGACAACCTGGTGAAACCCTGTCTCTACTACAAATACAAAATGGGCGTGGTGGCACATGCCTGTAATCCCAGCTACTCGGGAGGCTAAGGCAGGAGAATCGCTTGAACATGGGGACGGAGCCAAGCCAATCGCTTGGCTCTTGCAGTGAGCCAAGATCATGCCACAGCCCTCCAGCTTGGGTGAAAGAGCGAGACTCCATCTCAAAAAAAAAAAAAAAAGCAAACAAAAACAAATCCTACTTTTAATGGAAAGTCTCATTTCCTGATTAGTCCATATTTAGATAAATGGGAAAAGACATAGCCAGCGTTTTTATAGTCTTCATTGAGACTAATGTCAACAAAAACTTTAATTTGTCAGTCTTGTATTTTAAAGTCATGCTTTTGGGGAAACTATCTCAGGTCTTCTTTAATGTGGGAACTGCAAAATATAACTGCCATTACCTGGTAATGAGAGTTAAAGAATAGAGTCCTCATGTAAAGGTTAGGACATAATTTTCTAATAGTCCTTTAACGACAGACTTTCAAAATGTTTGGTTCTAATAATCCCATGCTGTGAGTAGATTGATTACTCTTCAGTTTGTAGATATAAGTGGGCTATGTGAAATTTCTTAACTGATCAAGATTTTGGATTTCCAGTTATGGATGAAAATCACCTCAACCTAACTTTACCCCCATTATGAAATGCAGGGTGTGTAGACAAAAGCTTTTTATTAGCTAACTAAACGCTATAATAATTCATGTGATTCAAAATGAGCAAAAGCAAAAGACTAGCTTCCCTTCAAGAAGAAAATTTTCAGACCTATGAAAAGGACCAACAATATTAATTTAAAAAATTTATTTCCTTAGAAGCATTCAGAATGTCAGCAAAACAGCTGCAACTTTTTAAAAATAATTACAGTGTCATTCAGTTAACAGAACAACAATTATTTCATATAAGCTGCATCAGAGACAACTGAAGATGAAAAACTACCTTCCTTATATGTAACTAATTTGTGCTGTGCACCAAGAACCTGCTTTACATTTCCAGGCCAGTTTACACCCCACACCCTGTACCATGCAAGGTTAGTGGCTATTGAAAATACTACCAGGGCAGTGTGTAAATTATATAAGAAAAGACACTGTACAGTTTAAAACAAATCTTACACTGCCTTACATTTCCATTTTTTTCTTTGAAAGGAGTGAGTTGTGTATGGGAGGGTTAAATGCTTTATAGACAAGAAAAAAAACTGCTAGAATCAACTTATTCATCATCTTCATCTTCCTCCTCCTCATCATCCTCTTCCTCTTTTCTTGCATTTTTTCAGCCTTGACAAGTCCCTTTTTTGCTGCATCAGGCTTTCCTTTAGCTCGATATGCAGCAATATCCTTTTCATATTTTTCCTTCAGCTTCGAAGCCTTCTTTTCATAAGGTGGCTTGTCATCTGCAGCAGTGTTACTCCACATCTCTCCCAGTTTCTTTGCAACATCACCCATGGACAGGTCAGGATGTTCTCCTTTGATTTTTGGGCGATACTCAGAGCAGAACAGGAAGAAGGCCGAAGGAGGCCTCTTGGCTGCACTGGGGTCCTTGAATTTCTTTTTTGTCTCCCTTTTATGAGGGATATGGGTTTTCATTTCTCTTTCATAGCAGGCCTTGTCCACCTTTGCCATATCTTAAATTTTCCTTTCTCCTTAGCAGGCATGGTCTTCCACCTCTCTGAGCACTTCTTAGAAAACTCTGAGAAGTTGACTGAAGCTTCTTATGTTCCTCCCGACAAATTTGCACAAAAAATGCATATGATGACATTTTGCCTCTTGGCTTCTTAGGATCTCCTTTGCCCATGTTTAGTTATTTTTCCTCAGCGAGGCACAGAGTCACTCAGTGCCCATCCGGCTCTCACTTGCCCTGGCACTGTCTCTATGCAGCTCAATGTATTGCAATGGCTGTGAGAACGGGAGCCAGACACAGCCTCCTCACTCTCTGCTCTGTAACATTACCCTTCCTTGTTTTTATACAGTTAATCATTTGTAGCAATACACTGTAATAGCTTAGCCTTTTAATTTGGGTTCTGCTGCATGTATAACAAAATTTCAACTACAGAGTGAGTCACTGTTAATTAATAGGATTTGTCCTCTCAAGTGTGCTAGGGCAGGGAAAAAAGTTAAATTCACTCTTAGGTCCTTTTTGCTCTTTGCTTCTGCTCTTCCCACTTCAGCTAAGGCTTTCATCACCTCAGCTGGACTATTATAATGTCCTTTTTGATTCTCTTTTTTCCCTCTCTCCTCTAAATTATTCTACATGCCACTGTCAATTACTATATGTCATCTTCCTGGTCAGAAGTTCCAGTGTCTCCCCAAAGCCCATGGGATAAAAGACAAAGTCTTTAAGAATGACTTCCAACCAGGCACGGTGGCTCAGGCCTGTAATCTCAGCACTTTGGGAGGCCAGAGTGGGCAGATCACGAGGTTGGGAGTTCAAGACCAGTCTGGCCAGCATGGTGAAACCCCTCCACTAAAAATGCAAAAAATTAGCAGGGCATGGTGGTGCATGCCTATAATCCCAGCTACTCAGGAGATTGAGTCAGGAGTCGCTTGAACCTGGGAAGCAGAGCAGAGGTTGCAGTGAGCCGAGATTGTGCCATTGTACTTTAGCCTGGGCACAGAGCAAGATTCTGTCTTGTGGAAAAACAACAACAACAAACAATGGCTTCCAAACTTTCACAATCAAACTTTGTTTTCCTAAACTCTCCACTTCCCTGCCCCTGAAATCAGTGGTGATACTAAGGGAAGGCCTGTGGGCACTTTAACTACCCTCAGAATACATTACTTAGGTCAATGAAAATCCACCCCCCATAGAAGTATTAGTATTGTTTGAAATTTAAAATATTCATTATCCCTGTAATATAAAGTGTGAAAGAAAGCATCTTTAGGAAACATTACTATTTTGAAAAAAAAATCAAGTAATGTATTACCAAGAAAATACAAAATACTGTGCATTTGCTATATAAGCCCTTTGATAGCCCATAAAATACTCCCTTTATTCTAAAAGATTGTTTTTCTAAACATCTTAAAACTTTTTTTTTCTCTTCTCATTATTTCTATGGCATAGATTAGTGTTGCTGATATCCCCAGATTTCATAGATAAAAGAGTTACACAAACATCAGCTACCTTTTCTTACCAAAAAATATGAAAACAGTAGTTATTCCCAATCCAACCATCTTTGGGATTTAGGATGACAGTTGTCTACTTCATATTGGGTAAAGGTTTTGTGTGTTTTTAGGCAAAGGTTTTGTGTAATCAAGAAAATTTTTGGTCTGGTTTTAAAATGCTAAGAAAAGCATAAATATTCATCAGTAGAAACTTGTTACATGATGGCACATCCATAAAATGGAATCCTATGGAACCATGAATGAGAATGACATAGCTATATCATCATGGACCACATAACAACATGTTCTGATCAACAATGAACCACCTATAGGATGGTGGCCCCAGAAGATTATAATACCATATTTTTACTGTACTTTTTCTAAGTTTACATATGTTTAGATATACAACTTTTGACCATCATGTTATAATTGCCTACAGTACTGAGCACAGGAGCATGCTCTACAGGTTTGTAGCCCAGGCGCAACAGGCTATACCATATAGCTTAGTTGTCTAGTAGACTAAACCATCTGTGTTTGTGTAAGTTCACTCTAGGATGTTCCAGCAAGGACAAACTTGTCTAATGGCACATTTCTCAGAACATATCCTTGTTGTTAATTAGTGCATGACTGTATATATGTATGCAAAAGCCTCCATGTTATACTGAAATATGAAAAAAGCAAGGCACAGAGTGTGCAAATATGTTCACTTTTGAGGGGTTTGTTTTTGTTTTTGTTTTACAGGCAAGAGAGATGCCTTAGAATTATAGGTATATAGAATTGTTCACACAAGACAGTAATGGCAACAGTTTCCTCCCCAGCAAAGACTAGAGTTCTGGGGAGGACTTATTCATTCTATAGTCTTTTGTGCTATTTAACTTTTGTTTATACCTAAAGCATGTAAATTTTTTCAATTAAAACTTTTAATTAAACATTTTAAAAATAAAATTTATAATGAAATGTTCCCATCATTTAATAACCCTTAAGCTAAGAGGGAAGTGAACTATATCATCAGATATAGAAACCAACTAGGTCAGCACTTTTGAGTTAGAGAGGAACCGTGATTCTCTCTGAAACAGAAGAACATTCTTCAGTGACTGCATATCATTCAGAACTTAAAAAACAAAAAAAAGACAAAGCAGGGATAGTAAAGCTATAATAATTAAAGCAACCCAAACAGTTTGCTTCCAGAAATATGGGAAAAGGAAGTAGAAGAGAAGATGACCCTTAAGGAACATGGTATTTCTGAATGAGGCCACACAGTGCAGTTGGGCACATTGATAACAAGTTAGCTGGTTCCCAAGCTTTCATTTTTGCTGTTGGTAGAAAACAATTTGGTAGCTTCCAGGTATACTCAGTCACTTACAGGATTTTTCATAGTATCTCTTTAACATAAGCACTCAGTTAATTTAGGCTTCTCCTCCCTCACCCTTCTTCTCTTATCCTCCTCTTAGCCAAATTTAAAAACATTTTTCTGTACCTATTATCTGTATTTCCCCCTAGATAACCCCTTTGGGCCCGATCACTCTCCTGAAACACATTGTCAGGGTTGTCAAAAGACTTCCAGGTTGCCAGATTCGGAGGGTCTTCTCTGTCCTTTTCCTGTTCCACTTCTCAGCAGCATTTGACAAGGCCAACCCATGGTTTTCTTAAACCACTCTCTTCTCAGCTTCTATGAAGACTCATCCTCCTTGCTTTCCTCCAGCCTCATGCTCTTTATTTTCTCCCAAACCTCTAAATTCCAGAGTTCATCAGGCATCAGAGAACCTTTTTTCTTCTCCCTTTACATTTATTCTCCAAGCCTGAAATTCCACTGATGTGTTGATGATGCCATAATTCACCTGTCCAGTCCAGATTGTTTCTAGATTTCAGACACACACACAGAGCTTCGTACTTAACATCAGCACTCAAATGTTTCCAGGGTATCCCATGCTTAGCATTTCCAGAACTGAACTCTTGATCCCCTCATGTCTTGGAAACCTTAATCCTCCCTTGGCATTTTCTGTTTTAATAAGTGGCAGCAGCATCCACCCAAGGATCCAAGCCAGAAGTCTGGAAGCCATTCCTGATGGTCTCCTCTCCCTCATCTTCCACATCCGATGCATCAGCAAGTTCTGTTTTGACCTTCTGCACACATCTTGATTTTGTCCATTTCTCTTCCTCTTCATGCCACAACCCCAGTCCAGATAATCATCACCTCTGACCTGTAATAGACTCCTCACTGGTCCCTTCATGTCCCTTCTTGTGTCACTAGGCATATGGGACTCCCATCAGAGACAGTGATCAGTGTTAAAATAATAAACTGCTTCATATCTTCTTTCTTTGCATTTTCCTTCCATAACTTCCTATTGACTTTAAAAAAAAAAAAGCAAACTCCCTCCCTGGCCATCAAAGCTCTGTATGACCTGTCCATAGTCTATTTCTTCAGCTTCATCTCACATCATGATCCCCTTCCTCACTACAGTCCAGCCTCACTGGGCAGATCTGATCTGCCTCCAGGACGTGGAAATGGTGTTTGCATTATGCTGTCCCCTCAGCCTGGAACACTTTTCTCATTCTTCAGGCCTCAACCATCAACTCTTCAGAAAGGCCATTACCAACCACCATATCCTTGAGTTCCTTTTCCTCTGTAATTTTGACCTGAAACAATCTGTTTCTTCGTCTGCACTTACTGTTTATAGTTGAACTCCATCACTAGAATGAATGAACTTTCCATGAAGGTCATGTCTGTCTTGCCCACCTAATACATTCCTAGAAAGTGACACCTGGAGGACATTCAATCAATGATGAGTATTGCTGTGGATTTAGGAATGTGCAAATTTTTGCAACAATTTCTCTAACTCTGCTATGATGATCCTTTTAAAAACAAAACACAAGTAATAAATATGTTCTTCTCATAGTAATTATAGTCTGGGAGGAAAAGCATTCATGAGTAGAAATGTATGTGCCTATTTTTCTCGGTTATAATAAGTAAAATCCTATGATATTATCGCTATCAGATAGTTTGTTAATACTAAACAACAATTTCATAAGGTACAGATGAATAAGTAAAGTCTACATATTTAATTCAAGCTATTGCATCAATTGGGATAGATTAGATTATGATGCAGAAATAATCCCCACAACTTAGTGGCTTACAACCACAAAGGTTTCTTTTTCACTTGTGCTATATGACATGGGTCAGCTGCAGTCTGCTTTGTGTCCTCTTCACTCTAGGACCCAGGCTGATATAGAAGTTGTCATTTAGACATCCTGGGGGTATGGCAGAGACTTGGCAAACCACACTCTAGTTTCTAACTAGAAACACACATATCCTTTTGGCCCACATTTCACTGGCCAAAGAAAGTTACATGACCATTGCTGAGTTCAACAGGGTAGAGAAGTGAATCTTCCTGTTGGGAGAGGCACTTCATGGGTAGGAACACAAACAATATATATATAGAGATGAAGTCTTGCTCTTGTCACCCAGGCTGGAGTGCAATGGCACGATCTCAGCTCACTGCAACCTCCATCTCTTGGGTTCAAGTGATTCTCCTGCCTCAGCCTCCTGAGTAGCTGGGATTGCAGGCACCCGCCACCATGCCTGGCTCATTTTTGTATTTTTAGTAGAGACGGGTTTTCACCATGTTGGCCAGGCTGGTCTCAAACTCCTGACCTTGTGATCCACCCGCCTCAGCCTCCCAAAGTGCTGGGATTACAAGCATGAGCCACTGCGCCCAGCAAGAATACAAATATTTAGTGTAAAAGTAATACAGTCTATCGCAGATAGCCTGAGCAGTACTGCTTTCACCTGATAGTAGCTATCTACATTTTAGTCATTCATATACATCCTAGCAGTAAACAGGACCAGGCTTATGACATTTAGCCTATTCATAAATGCAGTATCATGTGGTAAAAATACCTACATTAGTTTCCTGACCTGTATTTAGCATTTTATAAGTAATAATGTAGGTTTCTTTTATTTAGCAGAAGCTCTAGCTAAAGGAACAAAGCTAGAGAGGTCACTGACTTTTGATTTTCTGTTTTAAATGTGTACACTCTTAAGGATAGCTATAGACAAAATCCAAGAATGCTTATGAAGTTGCCTGAAATTGGGCAAAGGTACACTTCTGGACATTTCCTATTCTAAATTAATCCCATGATATAAAGAATAGTTACAGCCATCAGAATGGTTTGGGAGCATATGGATTCTAAGGTAATTTCATTACTTATGTGCTATGTACTTTCTCTTTCTACAAGATACAGATACTTATCTGTACAGATACGTAAGTGACACAGACTTCTGGGTAGAGTTCATGGGTTACAAAAGAACTGATAATCAATTAATATACATCAAAAGGTTGGTACTTTGTAAGCATTACTTTGACTTCCCAGTGGGATTATACAAGATTGAAGGGTCCAAAAGCCCACCAAGAGAAGTTCCCATTAATGATAAACAGCATTTCTCTTATCCTCTCCTTTGCTTCTTCAGAGGTGGTACTTCAGATTCTGTTACTGTTTAAATGTCCTTTACATAGATGCACTCAGAAAGACATCACCCAAAAAAAAAAAAAAAAAAAACATGTAACTTTGCTCATGGTCCCAGAGGGAGAGAGAGAGAGAAGAGTATGCATGTGTGTACGTGTGTGTGTTTCAGCACTTCCAGCCTCTCATGAAATTAACCATTGATCTAAAAGTCAGAGACGTAAATCCAGAGAAAACTGGAAGCATTCCAGGGCCCACAATATAAAGTTAATTACCTAAGGAAAACTACAAGAAAGACTTTTGTTTTCTACCAAAATCTCCTCCCCAGGCTGTTAGCTATGTCGTACATGGGCCCAATCGATACATTAGTGCTTGAGAACCAAAGTCCCTTGGAATAAATTAATCTGTCAGGGAAAGAAATAAACAAAGAACAAATTAACATGTTTTAAGACATTGCTTAAATTTTCATAAATATAGACCTTGAGATGGGATGATGAGTTCCCAGGAGCCAAGGCTAATATTTGGTTGTAATTAAGAGTTGCTCTTTCATGTTTTCTCTGATGTAGGTGGGAAATCACCCACGTGCTTGCTGAGTTCCTTGCCCATGCTTTTTCACAAATGCCACTGTTTATTTCATTAATAAGAAATGGGTGCCTCACAGATTATACTGGCATACTTAGCTTGTTTTACATCTAACTAACATTAAAACCATACACAAATATACATACTCACACATATATACCCCCCCCCCCCACACACACACACGATACAAGCTGGTATTCCTTCAGGAATCTCATACATTTGTAGTGGCTCGAAAGGACCTAATGGTCTAATACATGGAGTAGTAGACTCATCCATGTGGCTGATGTTCATACCTCAGCTCTGCATTGCTAACAACCCCTATGTGCCCTTCACTGTGTGCAGGTGTGGAATGAAATTGCTGATTAGCAGGAAGAGAGACAACTATAAGTTATTTATTTGTAAGGACTCATGTAAATACAAGAACCAGAAATGTATCTCAAACAAGCATAGACCAAAAAACAATTTGTTGGGGTCCAGTGATGTCGTTAGGCTGCTGTTGCTTTCTCCCTATGGTTCAGTGGTGGTAAGGTGGCCACTGCCAGCCCTGAGCCTATATCCATGAAGTAGAACTCAAGATCCCAAAAGACAAAGGGCTGTCCCTCTTCTAGTGTCTGTATCTCAGATCTCCTAGAGGAATTCAGCCCTGCCTGGGTCTTCTGCTCACTTCTGAACTAATTAATCACTGTGGGTGGCGAAAAGGGGGGCCAGGCCCTGGCCATGTGTTCAGATTGATTTGTAAAGAGGCAGAATGGGGAGATGAGCCACATCCAAATACCTGCAATGTGCTCCCTATAGGAAAGAGGAGACTCTCACCACCACAGAAGGGTAGAGATGTTAGGTCACACAACCAATGCCCACCTCAAGAACTTTATTTCCAATTGCTGAATGAGCTGATTTACAGAAGAGGCCAAGATAGAGATCTTTGTGTTTACACAGCAAGTCTGAGCTCTGTTAAAAAAAAATTGATTACCCTCTATCAGGTGGTCAAGTAATTTTTTTATCAAGTTCTAAACAAAAACTCACTATAGGTCTTTAATAGCTGAAATGAGATACCTACATGTTTTCTCAGCTATGGTAGCTCTCTCAAATGAATTAAAATAACTTCCTACTTTCCTCTACATCCTACCTGATGGAATTTATCTGTGCTAATTATCTTATTGCTTACTACTACTAAAGCATACCCAGGAAAAAACCAACAGAGTACAGTACTTTTTATCAGTTGAGAACTTTTAAAATGCTAATTTCTGTGTTTGCATAATTTCATAACTCAGCACTCTTGAGGATTTTGCATTTGGGTAATAGATGAAATTTGGATTGCTTATTTTGATGTGAGATGCTTGTTCTAATTATTGAGCAATTTATATATTATGAAGCTAGTTTATATAATTCTCAATACATGGACACAGAGCTGGAAATACATTAATACTCTCAAAAGCTATACTGTCATGGAAAAGAAAATAGTCTCTGAACCAAGTAGTTGAGATCCATGGGGCCAGAGGAGTCGCTGAATCTGTTCTTTTTGGGAAGCATGGCTGGTGCTTTATTAGCCTCCATGTAGGACTCAGATTTACCCCAGTGAAAGGCATGGCAAATTCATCAGGACTACAAACAAACCATGTTCTGAGATGGATAGGATTAGCAGGTCAGCCCCCTCGGCAACTGGGGGGCACCAGCTAGATCCTTATGAAGCGGAGATTTGGCTGATTAAAAACACTCTGCCTCAAAATTACTTACATAACATCCATCATGTAGAAGCAGTATGTTTAACCCACGATTAGGGTAACATTTTAAAGTACATATTCTATCAACAATGATTGGGCTTTTTTGTTTGTTTTTTTAAATGGCAAGCGCCAGAGTCATTTTGGCAAAATAGAATCCCCAAAGACCAGCCCCTGGAATAACACTTATTGCAGCAAAGCTTCACGTGAAATGTGTGTAAAAAAAAAATTTGCACAAAATGTGGGTGGTAAGGACAGTGGAACCTATGGGAATTCTACAGATTGGAAATGGAATTAGAAGTAGTTCAGTGTTTTCTCCTTGAAAGTTACATTCCTGGGTATGGGAGAGGATCAGGCAGGGGAATTCAAAAGCCTCCTATTACTGCATTCAATAAAATAAAGAGAAGACAGCATGCTAAAGAGACTAGCAATAACATTTCATAAATCTTTGAAAATAGCAACCATGGGTATAGCCCAATTAATTTCCATACACCATCTCTTGTTCATAGGGAACTTGTCAGTTTCTCCCTCCCTGTAGCTTCAATGAGGAGTTTATGGGTTGGATTTATTTTGCTTTGCTACAAGTGAATAGACTGAAGCAGGGTTTTTCCTACTGTGTGGACCTACATCTATTTGTGGAAATGTCACAGATCAATTTTTGAATTCCATTTCCTCCTTGGCCCAAAAATTCTTCTCAAAAAGTAGAAAAATATGTTGCCTTTAGCATCCTAATGGAGCTCCAGGCCAGTTCTCAGGGACACTGAGTCCTATTCATATAGCAGCAGTGGATTGCTTGACCATACCTTCCCTTGACACCTGGGCAGGATAGGAGAGCCTGGACTCAGCCACCCGTTCCCTGAAAATCTGCACTCCCACCAGTTAGCAGAAACTAATGCATTGTCTTCTCTGTCACCTGTTCCACTCTTTAGTCCAGCTCCCATGAACCCAAACATTTTCCAGGAAAGAGCAGGAGAGGACAGGCTACCCCTAGTGTGTGTGAGGTGTTTGTGTGAGGTGTCTTCAGATCTTGGGAAAGGAAGCTTGACAGTGCTTGTGCTCAGGGTCTTAGGGACAGCAGGGCTAGTCATTGTGCCCTGACCTACTATTCCTTTTTTTGTGTAAATATTCTCTCTTACTGTCTAACATTCTATATACCACACTTACTTATTACCCCTATTGTTTATTGTGCCTGTCCTCATTAACTGCTAAACTCCATAAGGGCAGAAATCTTTGTTCGCTACAACATTCCCAGTGTGCACAACAAAGCCTGGCACAGAGTAGGCACAGAAATACAATCAAATGAGCAATAAGGAACAGATTTCACCATCAGGGAAAAAAGGAATCTGACACACTGACCTACACGTAGCAATAGAGCCAGGAGTTAGAGGGAGTAGTGATTCTGGGTACAACATGGCAATTGATATTTGGGCTCATCTTACCTCACCTAACCTGGTGCAGGTATTACGGGGAGGAAGAGCTCATGCTTGTGTATAGTGAGAGGCCTTGTTAAATTCGGTAATAGTTCAGGACAAGCAACCTGACTGTGCAGCTTTCTTAGCAGAGCATGACCCAAGGAATATGTCCCCTTTCTCACTTTAGAAAGACTCAAGCACTGTCTTTTTGAGATCTGTAAGCTCTCACAGGCTGGGTACATCAGAAGTGATCTGTCCTTGGTAAGTGGGGAGGCCCATGCAGAGCCCTCCCTGGGACCAGGGGCAACACTCAGATTAGGGTATGAACTGGCCATCCTGAGCAGGTGACTCTGGTAATTCAGAAAGCAGGGCCACAGTCCAGCCTCTCTCTTCACCCACCTGGAGCTCTTCAGGAGCTTCCCAGCGACCCTCCAGCTTTCTCAAACTATTCTGGGTACCAACACCAGATCATCTCTATTAATCTCACTCACAGCAATTACTTTTCAGAAGCATGAAAACCACCTCCCATCAACTTTTGGTTTGGAGTACTAAACATAATGCAACCTGCCAACTCTTAGTTCCACCCCTGCCTGCCATCCAAGTTCACACCAGCACTGATGGGACTTTACAGAAGAGGTTGTTCCATTTGTTATTATTATTATTATTATTATTTTTTTGAGAAGGAGTTTCACTCATTACCCAGGCTGGAGTGCAATGGCGCAATCTCAGCTCACCTCAACCTCCGCCTCCTGGGTTCAGGCATTTCTCCTGCCTCAGTCTCCTGAGTAGCTGGGATTACAGGCATGCGCCACTGTGCCCAGCTAATTTTTTGTATTTTTAGTAGAGACAGGGTTTCACCATGTTGAGCAGGATGGTCTCGATCTCTTGACCATTTGATATCTTAAGCCTGTGTTGAACTCTGGCACACACCTCAGTCCTTCCACCCTCTATCCAGAGCATTCAAGCTCCACATTGCTCCTCTGCTACATACTTGAGATTCTCCACAATCCTTCCTTCTCTGCTACTGCACCTGAGATTCTAAGCACTACTGCTGAAAAGCATATTTAATGCAGATTGATGCCACTCACAAAATCATCATCTCCAATTCTAGCTGGGCTTATAACACTCTCCCAAGTCTGAATCCTGCGATAGTTAATACTGAGTGTCAACTTGATTGGATTGAAGGTTACAAAGTATTGATCCTGAGTGTGTCTGTGAAGGTGTTGCCAAAGGAGATTAACATTTGAGTCAGTGGGCTGGGGAAGGCAGACCCACCCTTAATGTGGGTGGGCACCATCTAATCAGCTGCCAGTGCAGCTAGAATATAAAGCAGACAGAAAAATGTGGAAGGATGAGATGAGGCGCGCCTCCCAGCCTGCATCTTTCACCTGTGCTGGATGCTTCCTGCCCTGGAACATGGGACTCCAAGTTCCTCAGTTTTGGGACTTGGACTGGCTATCCTTGTTCCTCAGCCTGTAGATGGCCTATTGTGGGACCCTGTGATTGTGTGAGTTAATACTTAACTCACATATATATATATTACATATATATAATATATAACATATATATAATATATATAATATATAACATATATATATGAACTTGTTCAGGATTGTATTAAAGTTCTCTCTAAAGGGACAGAACTAATAGGAGAGAGAGAGAGAGATATATATATATCTTATATATATATACATCTTATATACTTATATATATATTATATATAGTTAAGTTCTGTCCCTCTAGAGAGAACCCTAATACAAGTCCTGAATAAGCTCCCGCTCTCATCCCCTTCTGCATTCTCTTTTAAGATTTCTTCCCTCTCCCATCCTTGTGCTCTCTCTCCCACCTCCCCTACCACTAAAGTGTAGCAGAAGCAATGGGGCATAGCAAAGGGGGCATGGACTTTGGTGCCAAATGAATCCTGGCTCAACTCTTTGCTTCTTAGTTGGGTAAACCTAAGTGATTTATTTTTTCTGCAAAATGAGGATGATTCTCACCTTGTAAGGTTGCTAGAGGGTTAAATGAGATAATGAGATAATATATATAAGGGATCCAGTACGCTACCTGACACAAAGCACACCACTCAACACACAGTAGCTGTTATGATGGGGATCATCACTGTCAGCAGACTATCTGGATTCCTGGGCTCTCTTTGGAGAAGAGAGAGGCCACAAGGTAGGAACTTCCTTTACTTCCTGCCAGGATTTCCAAATGTTCAATCCACCTGCACCCCTGCCATTTCCACAGACAAGTTGCTCTTCCTTCTCTCACCAGCATTCCTTCCTCTTAGCTGTGCTCTTAACCAGAGTTTCTCAAGTTTAATGTCCTTACAGATCATCTGGAACCTTAATATCAGATTCTGATTCAGTAGGTCTGGAACAGGTTCATTTCTATCTCTGACAGCTTCTCAAGTGATGCTGCTGCTGCTGCTGCTGGTCCAGAGCCCAGCATCTATAGCACAGGGCTTTCTATCACATTCTGTCCAGCTGCACCACGACCACAACTCCTCTCAGTCCTGACAGAGAATTCACAGGCTATGTCTGTTCTATCTTTAGATAGTTCCCTCCCAGTATGCGCCCTCCACCCATTGCTCTCTTCTCCCCTTTTCACAGCCTCATTCATCGGAGGGTAACTCTTACTACTGTTCCCTCTTCACCTCTCACTCCCTCCCTTGCTCACTCATCTAGCTTTTGCCTCCAACACAGTCTTGAAACTGTTATTTAATGTCATATTCACTTTCTGTTTCTTGTATTAAATGACCTCCCTGCATCTCTGTAGTATTCACTACTGTGGAGCCCCGTGTTTCAGTATTAAACTTTCCTCTGCTTCACCCCTGCTCTCTGATCCTGCCTTCACTTTTCAAGTGTAACTATACTTGAAAACCCCACAGGTACCTAAAACTCAACATACGTAGCTCTAGACTTATCTTCCTCACTCACTTCACCACACGTTTACTCAACACTTACCATTTCTAGGCCCTGAAGGAAAAGCTGTGAACAAAACAGGCAAAAATCCCTGCCCTCATGGAGCTGACAGCGAGAAAGACAAGAAAGAAAATCACTTGTTGGGTAGAAGGTGACACCTACAAATCAGGAAGGAGGCATAGGGTGTGCTAGAGGCACAAAGCTATGAGAAAAGAGCTTTCTAAAGATGATGGAATGGCCAGTGCCAAGGTCCTGAAGTGGGAGCAAAGCTGGTCCGTTCCAGAAACAGCAAGGAAGTCAGCATAGACGAAGGGAAGTGATGATGAGGAGTGTATTCATTATCTATTGCTTCTTGCAAAGTACAACAAAACTTAGTGGCTTAAAACAGCAAACATTTCTTATATCACAGTTTCTGTGGGTCAGGAATCTGGACACAGCTTAGCTGGGTGCTTGTGGCTCAAGGTCTGTTGTGAGGTTGCAGAGAAGCTGTTGGCCAGAGCTGCAGTCCCATCTGAAGTCTCAGTTTGGGGATGAGGGTTGGGGATCCACTTCCAAGCTCATTCCCAACGACTTCTCTCACCACACAGGACTCTTCACAAGGCTGCTTTACAACATGGCAGCAGTCTTCACCTGGAGAGAGTAAGAGAAAGCACAAGAGATAAAAACCACAGTCTTTTTGAAACCTAATCTCTAAAGTGATGGCCCATCACTGCTGCCATATTCCATTTATTAGAAGCAAGTCACTAAGCCCAAAGAGAAGGAATTATACAGAATGTGAATACCAAGAAGTGGGGATCACTGAGGGCCACCTTAGAGGCTGTCCACCATGATAGGAGGTGAGGCTTCTAAGGACTTTGACTTTTACTCCAAGTGAGATGAGAAATATCATGTTGTTCCTTTCAAATAAAGGAACAGCATGATATTTTGCTTTCTCCAAACCAAAGCACTTCTTCATTAAGAATTTCATACAAATACCTCAGTCTGACATTGAAGGCCAAACTCCACTTTGCTTTAATAAAGTGTACTTCCATGACACGTAACAGGCTGAGGCCAATTAATAAGAGTGTACCGTACTGGTTAAGAGTTCAATTCTAGAGACACAGTACCTGAGTTGAAATGTCAGCTCTTCTTCCATTTGTTAGCTGTATTAGGTAAGTCATCAAATCTCTCCTCCTCTTTCTCTATGGATAGTGACAATAATTGTACTTTTGTCAAGAACTGTAAAAAGTGAGATTTTACCCTGTTTGTAAGCTAACAAGTTAGTTAGCCTGCCCCATTTTCACACAAACTAGCAGAAGGCATGAGATTCCTAGGTCAGAGACAAAAGACTATTATTCACAACACAGCAGGCAGCATGAGCTTCAGGTTCACGTTGGTTTCCCTTGTCCCCAAATCCCATGGGGTAGATGGGAAATAGCCAAGGTAGATTCTGTGCACACAGTGGGTCTGTGTCACAGTTGAAGAACCCTGAGTTTAGGAACCTTGCAGTCTCATAACAGGCTGCAGCAAACCTGCCCATCTTTTGGCCTAGAGGGAAACATTTTCTTTATTATCCCAGTCAGGAAGCAATTCTGTCCTCTGGACTGGAGGAAGATATGATCTCTGTCCTCTCAGGGTGTTTGCTATACAAATATTTTTGAAAAGATAGTCCAGGTCAAAAGTTGTCACATATGTATAGAAACACCTGAAGAACTGCTCCCCCAGGGGGTTACTTCATAGGTTTAAGTTTTATCCAATGAATTAATTCATGTGGAGTATCTGGTACATAGTAAGGGCTCAATAAATTATTATGACACCTCTTCCAATACACCTTTCCTCAGGCAACTTACAAGATATTCTTTCCCACTTTTCACACATATTTGAAGTTCCATGTTAAATACTACCACTTGAATGAAGCCTTTTCTTACTAACTGGAAATTTTTATGTTTGTTTGTTTGTTTTGAGACAGAGTCTCTGTCACTCAGGCTGGAATGCAATGGCATGATCTCGGCTCACTGCAACCGTCACCTCCCAGGTTCAAGTGATTCTTCTGCCTCAGCCTCCTGGGTAGCTTGGACTACAGAGGCACACCACCATGCCTGGTTAATTTTTTTGTGTTTTTAGAAGAGACAGGATTTCACCATGTTGGTCAGGCTGGTCTCAAACTCCTGATCTCAAATGATCCACCCACCTTGGCCTCCCAAAGTGCTGGGATTACAGGTGTGAACCACCACACCCAGCTTTAACTGATCTTTGTCATCTGAATGGTATACCTGCTTTGGAGCATATGTCACATTCTGTCATGTATTATAATGTACCTATTTTTCCCACCTGTCCCCTAGATTTTAAGCCCTTTGACTGTAGGAGCTGCATCTTACCTTTGTATCTGCTTTGCATACAATTGACCCTCAGGAAGTAATCTTGCAACTTGGTGGCTGTTCTTGACCTTAATTTCAAAAGCCAAAAGCCAACTATTTCTACCTTTAAATTGGCTCCACCCTTCTAAATATTGAGAATCTAAATCTTACATCCTTTACTGATATAGTTCTCAAAAGAAAATTGCTCAAGTTTCAACTTTCATATAAGAAAGCCTGAGGGGACTTCCACCAAGATGGCCAAATAGGAACAGCTCCAGTCTGTAGTTCCCAGTGATAGCCCACCAGAAGACAAGTGATCTCTGCATTTTAACTGAGGTACTAGGTTCATCTCATTGGGACTGGTTAGACAATGGGAACAGCCCAAGGTGGGCAAGCCGAAGCAGGGTGGGGCATAGCCTCACCCAGGAGACGCAAGGGGCCCGAGAACGCTCCTCCCAGCCAAGGGAAGCCATTAGGGACTTTTCCAAACACTTTGGCACTCTGGCTCAGATACCATGTTTTTCCCACAGTCTACACAACCCACACACCAGGAGATTCCCTCCAGTGCCTACAATGCCAGCGCCCCAGGTTTCCAGCACAAAACAAGGTAGCTGTTTTAGTCAAGTGGCACCTGGAATGCCAGCAAGACATCATAACTGCTCATTCCTCTGGAAAACGGGGCTGAAGCCAGGGGGCCAAGTGAGCTGGCTCAGTGGGTTTCATCCCCACGAAGACCAGCAAGCTAAGAACCACTGGCTGGAAATTCTTGCAGCCAACACAGAATTCTGAGCTCGACCTGGCACATTTGAGCTTGGTACGGGGAGGGGTGCCTGCCATTGCTGAGGGTCCTGTAGGCAGTTTCAACATTGCCTGAGTAGAAACCACTGGGAAGTTTACACAGCAGCTGGGTGGAGCACTGCAGCTCAGCAAGGCCTCTGCAGGCAGACTTGTCAAGTAGACTCCCTTCTTGCTGGGCAGGGCATCTCAGAAAAAAAAGACAGCAGCCCATCAGGGACTTATAAAGCCCCCACCTTCCTGGGACAGAGCACCTGGGAAAAGGGGCAATTGAGTTTCACTTCAGCAGATTTAAACGTCCCTGCATGGCAGCCCTGAAGGGAGCAGTGGATCCCCCAGCACTGTGTTTGAGCTCCGCTAAGGAACAAGCTGCCTCCTGAAATGCCTCCCTGATCCCCCATATATCCTAAATGGGAGACACACCTGGCAGGTACCCTTTTGGGATGAAGCTACCAGAAGAAGGAATAGGCAGCAATCTTTGCTGTTCTGCAGCCCCTGCAGGTGATTCTCAGGCAAGCAGGGTCTGGAGTGGACCTCCAACAAACTCCAGCAGACCTGCAGCAGACAGGCCTGACAGAAGGAAAACTAAAAAACAGAAAGAAATAACTTCAACATCAACAGAAAGGATGTCTACTCAGAAACCCCATCCAAAAGTCACCAAAATGTCAAAGACCAAAGGTAGATAAAAGATGGGAAAGAACCAGCTGAAATTGCCAAAAACCAATCACAAAAAGGCTGAAATCACCAAAAACCAGAATGCCTCTTCTCCTCAAAGAGATCGCAACCCCTCACCAGCAAGGGAACAAAACTAGATGGAGAATGAGTTTGATGAATTGACAGAAGCAGGCTTCAGAAGGTGGGTAATGACAAACTTCTCCAAGCTAAAGGAGCATGTTCTAACACAATTCAAGGAAACTAAGAACCTTGAAAAAACATTAGATGAAATGCTAACAAGAATAACCAGCATGGAGAAGAACGTAAACAACATAACAGAGCTGAGAAACACAGCACAAGAACTCTGTGAAGCATATCCAAGTTTCAGTAGCTGAATTGACCAAGTAGAAGAAAGGATATCAGAGATTGAAGATCAACTCAATGAAATAAAGTGAGAAGGCAAGAATAGAGAAAAAAAAGTGAAAAGAAATGAACAAAGCCTCCAAGAAATATGGAATTATCAAATCTACATTTGATCATGTACCTGAAAGTGATGGCAAAAATGAAACCAAGTTGGAAAACACTCTTCAGGATATTATCTAGGAAAACATTCCCCACCTAGAAAGGCAGGCCAACACTCAAGTCCAGGAAATACAGAGAACACTACAAATGTATTCATCAAGAAGAGCAACCCCAATGCACATAATCATTAGATTCCCCATGGTTGAAATGAAGGAAAAAATGCTAAGAGCAGCCAGAGAGAAAGGTCGGGTTACCCATAAAGGGAAACCCATCAGACTTACAGCAGATCTCTTAGCAGAAACCCTACAAGCCAGAAGAGAGTGGGGGCCAATATTCAACATCCTAAAAGAATTTTCAACCCAGAATTTCATATCCAGCCAAACTAAACTTCATACGCGAAGAAGAAAATCCTTTACTGACAAGCAACTGCTGAGAGATTTCATCACCACCAGCCTTGCCCTACAAGAGCTCCTGAAGGAAACACTAAACACAGAGAGGAACAACCAGTACCAGCCACTGCAAAAACATACCAAACTGACCATCAACACTATGAATAAATTGCATCAACTAATGGGCAAAACAACCAGCTAGCATCAAAATGGCAGGATCAAATTCACACATAACAATATTAACCTTAAATGTAAATGAGCCAAATGCCCCAATCAAAAGACAGAGACTGGCAAATTGAATAAAAAGTCAAGACCCATTGGTGTGCTGTATTCAGGAGACCCACCTCACATGCAAAGACATACATAGGCTCAAAATAAAGGGATGGAGGAAGATTTACTAAGCAGATGGAGATTAAAAAAAAAGCAGGGGTTGCAATCCTCATCTCTGATAAAACAGACTTTAAATCAACAAAGATCAAAAGAGACAGAGAAGGGCATTACATAATGGTAAGGGGATTAATGCAACAAGAAGAGCTAACTATCCTAAATGTATATGCACCCAATACAGGAGCAACCAGATACATAAAGCAAGTCCTTAATTACCTACAAAGAGACTTAGACACACAATAATAGTGGGATATTTTAACACTCCACTGTCAGTACTGTACAGATCAATGAGACAGAAAATTAATAAGGATGTCTAGGACTTGAACTCAGATCTGGACCAAGCAGACCTAATAGACAGCTACAGAACTCTCCACCCCAAAACCACAGAATATACATTCCTCTCAGCACCACATCACACTTATTCTAAAATTGACCACATAATTGGAAGTAAAATACTCCTCAGCAATTGCAAAAGAACAGAAATTATAGCAAATAACTTCTCAGACCACAGTGCAATCAAATTAAAACTCAGGATTAAGAAACTCACTCAAAACTGCACAACTACATGGACACTAAACAACTGCTCCTGAGTGACTACTGGATAAATAATGAAGGCAGAAATGAAGATGTTCTTCCAAACCAATGAGAACAAAGACACAACGTACCAGAATCTCTGGGACACATTTAAAGCAGTGTGTAGAGGGAAATTTATAGCACTAAATGCCCACTAAGTGAGGAAAGATCTAAAATCAACACCCTAATGTCATGATTAAAAGAACTAGAGGAGCAATGTCAAACAAAGTCAAAAGCTAGCAGAAGGCAAAAAATAAGCTCGAAGCAGAACTGAAGGAGATAGAAACATACAAAAAAAAAAAAAAAAACCTTCAAAAAAATCAAGAAATCCAGGAGCTAGTTTTTTGAAAAGATCAACAAAATAGAAGACTAGCCAGACTAATAAAAAAGAGAGAAGATTCAAATAGATTGAATAAAAAATGATAAAGGAGATATCATCGCCAATCCCACAGAAATACAAATTACCATCAGAGATTACTAAAAACACCTCATGTAAATAAACCAGTAAATCTAGAAGAAATGAATAAGTTCCTAGACACTTTCACCCTCCCAAGACTAAACCAGGAAGAAGTTGAATCTTGAATAGATCAATAACAAGGTCTGAAGTTGAGGCAGCAACGAACAGTCTACTAATCAAAAAAATAATCTAGGACCAGACAGGTTCACAGCTGAATTCTACCAGAGATATAAAGAGGAGCTATTTCCATTCCTTCTGAAACTATTCAAAACAATACAAAAAGAGGGAATCCTCCCTAACTCATTTTATGAGACCAACATCATCCTGATACCAAAACCTGGCAGAGACACAACCAAAAACGAAAATTTCAGGCCAATATCCATGATGAACACTGATGCAAAAATCTTCAGTAAAATACTGGCAAACCAAATGCAACAGCACATCAAAAAGTTTATATATCATGATCAAGTCGGTTCAACATATGCAAATCTATAAATGTAATCCATCACATAAACAGAACCAAAGACAACATGATTATCTCAATAGATGAAGAGAAGGCCTTCGACAAAATTCAACCATCCTTTATGCTAAAAATTTTTAATAAACTATTTCATTAACTTATTAAAAATTAATAACTTATTAAAATAGTTAATAAGAGCGATTTATGAAAAACCCACAGCCAATATCATACTGAATGGGCAAAAACTGGAAGCATTCCTTTTGAAAACTGGCACTAGACAAGGATGCCCTCTGTCACCACTTCTATTCAACATAGTATTGGAAGTTCTGGCTAGGGCCATCAGGCAAGAGAAAGAAATAAAGGGTATTTGAATAGGAAAAGAGGACGTCAAATTGTCCCTGTTTGCAGATGATATGATTATATATTTAGAAAACCCCATCATCTCAGCCAAAAATCTCCTTAGGATGATAAGCAACTTCAGCAAAGTCTCAGGATAAAAAATCAGTGTGTAAAAATGGCCAGCATTCCTATATACCAATAATAGACAGAGAGCCAAATCATGAGTGAACGCCCATTCACAATTGCTACAAAGAGAATAAAATACCTAGGAATACAACTAACAAGGGATGTGCAGGACCTCTTCAAGGAGAGCTACAAACCACTGCTCAAGGAAATAAGAGAGGACACTAACAGATGGAAAAACATTCCATGCTGATGGTTAGGAAGAATCAATATCATGAAAATGGCCATACCGCCCAAAGTAATTTATAGATTTAATGCTATCCCCATCAAGATACCAATGACTTTCTTCACAGAATTGGACAAAAAAAAAAAAAAAAAAAAAAACACCTTAAATTTCATATGGAACCAAAAGAGAGCTTGCATAGCCAAGACAATCCTAAGCAGGGGAAAAAAAAAAAAGCTAGAGGCATCATGCTACCTGACTTCAAACTATATCATAAGGCTATTGTAATAAAAATAGCATGGTATTGGTACCAAAATAAAGATATGGACCAATAGAACAGAATAGAGGCCTTATAAAGAATCCCACACAACTACAACCATCTGATATTTGACAAACCTGACAAAAACAAGCAATGGGAAAAGGATTCCCTATTTAATAAATGGTGTTGGGAAAACTGGCTAGCCATATGCAGAAAGCTGAAACTGGATCCCTTCCTTACACCTTATACAAAAATTAACTCTAGATGGATTAAAGATTTAAACATGAGGCCTAACACCATAAAAACTCTAGAAGAAAACCCAGGCAATACCATTCAGGACATAGACATGGGCAAGGACTTCATGACTAAAAGACCAAAACTAATGGCAACAAAAGCCAAAATACACAAATGGGATCTAATTAAACTTCTGAACTTCTGCACAGCAAAAGAAACTATCAATAGAGTGAACCAGCAACTAACAGAATGGGAAAAAATTTTTGCAATCTGCCCATCTGGCAAAGGGCTAATATCCAGAGTCTACAGAGAACTTAAACAAATTTACAAGAAAAAAACAACCCCATCAAAAAGTGGGCAAAGGATGTATAAACAGACACTTTTCAAAAGAAGACGTTTATGCAGCCAACTAACATGAAAAAAAGCTCATCACTGGTCATTAGAGAAATGCAAATCAAAACCACATTGAGTTACCACCTCACCCCAGTTAGAATAGTGATCATTAAGAAATCAGGAGACAACAGATGCTGGAGAGGATGTGGAGAAACAGGAATGCTTTTACACTGTTGGTGGAGTGTAAATTAATTCAACATTGTGGAAGACAGTATGGCAATTCCTCAAGAAATACAAATACCATTTGACCCAGAAATCCCATTACTGGATATATATCCAAAGGATTATAAATCATTCTATTATAAGACACTTACACACATATGTTTATTGCAGCACTGTTCACAATAGCAAAGACTTGGAACCAACCTAAATGCCCATCAATGATAGACTGGACAAAGGAAGTGTGGCACATATACACCATGGAATACTATGCAGCTATAAAAAAGGATGAGTTCATGTCCTTTGCAGGGACATGAATGAAATTGGAAACCATCATTCTCAGCAAACTGACATAAGAACAGAAAACCAAGTAGTGCATGTTCTCACTCATAAGTGGGTGTGTTGAACAATGAGAACACACAGACATAGAGAAGGAAACATCACACACCAGGGCCTGGGGGGTGGGGGTGGGGTTGGGGAGGGATAGCATTAGAAAAAATACCTAATGTAGATGATAGGGCAAGGGATTCAACAAACCACCACCATGGCATGTATATACTGATGTAACAAACCTGCACGATCTGCAAATGTACCCCAGAACTTCAACTATAATAAATAAATTTTAATAAAAAATAAAATAAAGCCTGAACTATTTAATGTTCAGAAAATCAGTAATTTCCAATGTTGTAGTGTGGCTAATTGTTAAGGTCCCTAACCCTAGCCTACTCAACAGTCTCGAAGCTAGAAATTGTGCCTTAGTCCTTGCACAATGTCTTGCTTTAAAATATCCTCCATCAATGTTTATTTGAATTATAAAGTAATCAAAGTGATTTTTTGTCCTGAGAAGAGTAACTTTTAAATATCATATAAAGTAATACATGCTCATTCTTAAAAAAAAAAGCAAACACTTCAAACAATACAAAAGGAATACAGTGAAAACTACGTTCCTCCCACAAGCCCTACCCTAAGTCCCTGTTAGCAGTTTCTTATGCAATTAGTACGCAAGGAAATAAATATGTACATTTTTATATTTTTATAAATCAAGCTCAGATTACAAAACCTAGTCACTAAAGGCATCAAAGCCACCTTAGAAGTTTACCAACAGTTCATACAAAATCTTTTGTGAGGCTTTAGTATGGGATTGGACCAGTAGGCTTTAAGTTTGGATATTTTTAGCAAACGATTTCTTTAAAGAATCCTCCCATAGTCATTTCCAGGAACCCTATAATTCTGATCAGGGCTGGGTTTTCATTACTCAAGGGTCATGTTTATGTAATCACACTTATATCCTAAGAAAGCCAAAAGTCTCCATGAGAACAGTAAGAAATGTCAAAATCAAAGTGAGCCCAACTACAGAATGTTCAGGACAGGCTGCATCCATGCCACAGTGTTCTGTCTCTGGGACTTGTCTGCCTTTAAACAAGCTCTATTCTGTGTAATTGGACCTCAGATTAATACACTGTCTCGGACAGACTGGCCAGTTATAGGGATAAACCGTCAAAAGTCTAGGATTGGATGATTTAAAATGATCCAGGTTCAGTGCTCAGAATCTTGTATTTCTGCTAGGCTGCTTGCCACCTTGATTACCACCCCCTAACAAATGATGCCCACTTCCTGGATCAGCAGTCAGTATCATCTGACTCACCCTCTCTGGTGAGGCTGTATCTGAGCTAGTGTCCTATATCTTCCCTGTTACTTTTCCCCCATCCCAGGCATCTATAAACTGGCCAAAAGCTTCATGAGGGTAATTTTAGCAGAGGGTAAAATTATCAGAAAAGTACCATCACCATCTAAAAACAAATACACCCTGAGTCCTTTTTCTTATACTAGCTCTTTTGATATCAGAACTCAGGGTATACTGAAGACTAACGTTAAAAACCACACAAGAGGCTGGGCATGGTGGCTCATGCCTGTAATCCTAGCACTTTGGGAGGCTGAGGTGGGTGGATTGCCTGAGCTCAGGAGTTTGAGACCAGCCTGGGCAACATGATGAAACCCCATCTCTACTAAAATATAAAAAATTAACTGGGCCTGATGGCACCCACCCATAATCCCAGCTACTCAGGAGGCTGAGATTGAACCTGGGAGGCAGAGGTTGCAGTGAGCCGAGATCGCACCACTGCACTGCAGCCTGGGCAGTAGAGCGAGACTCCATCTCAAAAAAACAAAAACAAAAAACCCACACAAGAATGAACTTGGGTGCAATTACTCTTATGAACTCAGCTATAATATTAATGATCCTCACAATGAAATTAGAAGCTTTGTAATATCTCTTAACGACCACTTCATAGGGCATCTCTGTTCTCTAATCTGTGATCGAAAGAAATAAAATTCTGTATTTTAAACATGTTTTCTATTTTACATATTTATGGTTAAGGGGAAGGAGGAAGGCATATCCAAAGGTCTGAAAAAGAGAAAGAGAAAAGGAATTTAATCAACAATGTAAACCAAGTTGGTAGCCAAGTATATGCAATATCTGACACCTCTGACTGCCATTTCCTTGTACAAATTGCCTTAGAAAGTGAGCCCTGGCTTATTTTAAAAGTTTTTAAATTGTGTCAAAAATTACAACTTAAGATGATCAACTTGAACATAGGTTAAGTAAAGCTGTCTTTTTTTTCCTTTTTAGTCACAGATTGTATTGTGGTGTGTGGAATACAATTAACGCATTATTAGATATGAGCCCTGCCCCATACTTTATATTTGACGTATTCCAGTTACCTCATTATGAAGCATGTGTTACAATCTCTAGCTGCTATCAAAGTATAAGAGTTTGTTGGTCTTGGTACACTTGGTCTTGAGCTGGTCCCAACCCAGTTGCCAATAACTGGTTCATCATGGCCAGAAACAGGCCTGGAAATGTGGCTGCCTGGCCCTACTCTCAAAAACAGACCGCTTTGAAAATAACCTAACTTCCAGGGAAGGAACCATGTTGGAAATAACATAACTGTTTGTGTTTGCATGTCCAAGAAGAGGTCTCCATGAAGTTTTTTGTTTTTTTTTTAATCCAGCTTTGACAGCCTCTTTCCTTCCAGATGGTGCCTGGAGCCAAGCCTGTCAGAGACCCTTAGTCTCCTGCTGCCTTTTAATGCTAGTCCTTGATTGCTAATGACCCCTGGCTGGACTGGCTTCTCAACCCATTTAACCCCTCTCTGCTGGGTCCTCATCTCATGCAGGAGGAGAGGCTGTGAGAGCTGAAAGTGGGAAGGTGCCAAGTCAGCCAGAGCCTCCCACCCTTTCAGAGCTGGTGGCACCTTTCCCGGTGCCATCACGGATGTCCAAGATCATTCCAGTGGAGAGCTCATGTTAATATGATTTTCTCTATATTGTCAGATAAATGCTGCCAGGTTTCTGATTTTTAATATTTTATTTGACTAAACTAAGACAACCAAGTCCCTGAAAGAATATTTCCTTCAGGGGTCAAGAGCTGAGGACCACTGATATGAGCCTCCAGGAATATGTTCATTTGGAAACTTACAATGATATTGCACTGGTGGAATTATCTTTTAGTTTGGTCAAACCTCACGGCCAGAGCACTTGCTTATGCATCTGTGTTTGTGTGTGTGCAGGCAAAAATTAATTTCCTTGTCAAGGCTGAAATATCACTGGTATAACATAGGAGATACCCATTTTTCAGCTATGCTAGCAACAGCTATAACCATTTACTTTGGTTAAGCTTTGTTTGTTTTTTATGACATATTGGAAGGTGCTTATAGCTATATTAATCAGGCTGGTCACTCAGAATGTAGGGTTTGTGTGTGGTTTTTTTGTTTTTGTTATTGTTTTTGTTTTGAGATGGAGTCTCACTCTGCTGCCCAGGCTGGAGTGCAATGGCATGATCTTGGCTCACTGCAACCTCCACCTCCCATATTCAAGCGATTGATTCTCCTGCCTCACCGTCCTCAGTAGCTGGGATTACAGGCACACGCCACCATGCCTGGCTAATTTGTTGTATTTTTAGTGGAGACAGGGTTTCACTATGTTGAACAGGCTAGTCTCAAACTCCTGACCTCAAGTGATCCACCCACTTCGGCCTCCCAAAGTGCTGGGATAACAGGCACGAGCCACCGCACAGCCTGAGTATAGGGATTTAAAAGAGGGAGAAAAAAAATAGCTGATAATGCCAATTTGTTGAGAAATCTTGAGTCCAGTGGAGAAATTCAGATCTCTTGCAACCTCCTCAGGAAAGGGAGTGCATGAGAAGTCATCATTTTATGCATTATTTCCATAACAGCCTTTTACTAATCTCAAATTAGATTGTAAAATAAGGCAAAGAAATTTAGTAGCTCTGACCTGAAGAACTGAAATTTAAACTCTTGATTGGAGCAGAGAACCAAAAGCTTTGTGCTACCCAACTTGTATAAATGTCTCAGTGTTTACTTGATAGTTGGACCAAATTGATTTTAAAATGTACTTAAGAAATTTGTTCCAAAATTCAGCACAAGTTAGGAAAATAACCAAAACATAACTTTCTAGTCGACTTTGCGTCTCTCAGATACTTACTATTTTCTTGGCTTTTTTGGAGATTAAGACTGAAAGAATAACTGCATTTCTCACCACTCATACTTCATTGATTTCATTTTTACATCTTATTAATTAAATGCAAAATAAAAATTATATTCGTGATTTTATTGTGGTCTACTATTCACATTCTTTTCTATTTCTGCTCAATCTCTCTCTCTCTCTCCCCCCCCCCACACAAACACACATACACACAGCCTACCTGCCAGACATTTGTAGATATAACCTCCCCTAAACCACATCACTCATACTAATGACTGCCCTCTCTATGTGTGAAAATATTTTATAATTTATGGACCTGGGTGGGTATTTTGTACAGCTGTGCAATATTAATCTATATACTGCAGGTTTTGCCCACATCTGGGCAAAGGCTGAGTAGGTGAGGTTTTAATGTTGTCTTTTAGCCCATCAGTAACCAAATGACCCAGAAAGTGGTTCAGAGGAACCTACTTTGTGCAGCATTGCTCTTCGAATAAATGAATCATGTTAGAATGAAATTCTGGTGTATTTATGGAGAACTTTTTCCTTTGAAGCCTAAATGCATTTTGATTGGTCGTCTTTAAATTCCAAGCTGAGAAGCAAAAGCATTTATGTCAGTTTCACGGATGAGGCCCCAAGAGGTTAAGTGGCGATTACTCTGGAGTTATAGCATCTTAAATTCGGAAGGGACTTTAAAGGGCCTCTGGACTAATGGTTCTTAGCCTTTTCCTGCCTTCACCCTGGCTTCAGGCAACAGATTCCCCTCAGGCATGTCTCACTGCACACAGATGTTCACACACTGGGAAAGAATGTGACTCCAAGGAGAGCAGCTCCGAAGCTTCAGACCAGAACCTGTGTAATTTGCCACACCAATGTCCTCCATTAAAAACTACTACCTCAGTCCAACCCTCTTTGTCATTTTACACATAAAACATGGCAGCAGAGGGGTAAGGTATTCACTTAAGATCACATAACAATATGTGTCAGAACTTGAACTGTGTATGCCTGGGTCTTCTGATCCCCCATGTCCAGTGCTGGCTTCACTACAGCTGACCAGCCCCTTGCTCACTCACAGTAGAACTGGAACCAGGTCCTCAACTTAAAGAGTGAGGCAGAGCTAGGGATGACAAGTGCCCCAGGGTCCCCTGCTGCAGGGAATCAAAGACCCAGTCACAATTAGTTTAGTAAAACCAGCACTATCTGGTGTCCCATATCCGCAAGCACTTAAAATGTTGTTCCAATCTTCAAAGAAATTCTTTCATTCCATTTTTATCTGCTTTTACCCAGAACATTGTTTCCCAGCTCCCTGGTAGTTCACTAAGTGATTTGCATCTCATTAGAAGCTCCAGAAATGACATCTTCCAGACTGCTGCCTGGCATTGTGGGTCCACTAAGCATCAGATCTAGGTCTTGGATTTTTCGGGTTGACACTTTTTTCAAAGCTGAGTTAATGCTGTTTTCCCACTAGGTGCGGTTTGGATGGCCATTTTTGCCTTAATTCCTGCTCCCATGCTGGGTCGAAGTCAGGGAACTGCTATTGTCAAAGATGAAGTCAGTCATTTCCACGAGAAAGCACGTGGTGGATGAGAATATTGTGGGGCTTCAGAATAAAGGATTTTAAAGACTCCTAAAAACAGAAAGATGCTACATGATGCAGATATTCTGAGCATTACACAAAGCAAAACAAAAAGAAGGCAAACCAACAGCACACCATTGCTGAAGTTGTACGACCGTTTTTGACATTTGCCTTTTAAATATTTTCCCCTGGATCCAACCCTCCTGAGACCGCAGAGTTTTTACGCTACATTTATATTTTGCTTTAAAGAGAGCCTCCTTAGGTCAGAATGGCTTTTTGGCTTTTCTTTTTTTTTTTTTTTTTTTGAGATGGAGTTTTGCTCTTGTTACCCAGGCTGGAGTGCAATGGCGCGATCTCGGCTCACTGCAACCTCTGCCTCCTGGGTTCAGGCAATTCTCCTGCCTCAGCCTCCCAAGTAGCTGAGACTACAGGTGCATGCCACCACGCCCAGCTAATTTTTGTATTTTTAGTCGAGACGGGGTTTCACCATGTTGACCAAAATGGTCTCGATCTCTTGACCTCGTGAGCCACCCACCTCAGCCTCCCAAAGTGCTGGGATTACAGGCGTGAGCCACCGCGCCCAGCCCGGCTTTTTGGCTTTATCATTTCTTCATACCACAATCTCCAGAAGACCACTGAACAGCCCTGTACCTCTGGAAACCAGAGATAGTATTTCCATGGTCAGCAGAATTGTTCTCTTGGAATAAGAGAAATGATTTTCCCAGTGTCCAGGGAAATAAGGAGCCCTCGCGTCTGCTCTGGGCTCAAGCCATCTGATGCAACTTCTAGCACAAAGCAAATGCCTGATGGTGCCTAGAGCTCCCCCCACCCTTTTGTCCAGTTAAAACTTCTCTGAGCCTATACCAGCTTTTCAAAATGGCAGATAGCTCATCTGCAAAATTGATCTAAGCTCTTAGGAAAGGGTTAAAAAATCCATGGTTTTTCCAACCCTGGCTACAGATTAAAATCATTGGGAAAGAGGAGGAAGTTTGTTTTAGTAACACCACCAGAGCCCTATCCCTGACTAATTAGGATCTCCAGGGGTGAGGTCATGGCATCTGTATTTTTAGAAAGCCTTTCAGATTATTCTAATATGCATCCAGGGAGGAGAACCACTCCAGTACAACAAGAAATACAACAGCCCCTTCGCAGCACGTGCTAATGCCTCTGGTACCATGTTTTTATTTTTTCATATATTATCTGTCATTCTCACTACAACCATACAAGGAAGGGGTCATCATTCCTAAGTTTAGGCCTCTAATAAGTGCTGAGGTGGTTATCATACTCCAGTTTTTCTGACTTCAGATTTCCACCCCAACACATGTTTCTCAAAGTGTGGGACAAGGGCCATTGGTGGTCACCAAGTTGATTTTTGATGATGTGTGGATGTGACATTAAATAACATAATTCTTTTACATAACTTCTTATGTAAAAGAAAGTTACTCTTTTCTCCATTCTCAATTACAATCCTTCAGATTACTTTAAGGAGAAAGTCTTAGTGGTGCTAGTATGTCTTAAATTCCTCTCACATTTACTCATCTCTCTTTTTAACCTTTTAAGAAACCCAGAACCTTCTATAGGAAATGAAATGTAGCACAAGGGTAATAATACTGTTTCATTTTCATTGTATTTACTATATAGTTCACTACTATTTATGGCAAATGACACTGGTTTTCTATTTACAGTGGTGAATAAAGATCTAGTTTTAAATAAATGTATTTAAGCAAAAATAATCAGTTGAATTAAAAAAAATAGTACATAAAAAATAGTACAGGTGAATATAGTAAAAAATGCCTAAGCGGTAGATATATGACAGAAGTTTGAGAAATATTCCCCTACAACATGCTAATTTTGAAAACAGGCACACCCACACCTGTTAGCCAAAAGGACTGCTCATCTACCCTCCTACTCCAGCAGACTGGCAACAACCTGTTCCATCCGTTTTACATCCACCAAGGACCTATGAGCTTTGCCGCGGTTTCCAACTGAAGAATTCTGAATCACAAATGGCTAGTAAACTGGGAGGGTAGGAACATTCACTCTTTTCAAATAATGTTTCAAAAGGAACATTCACCCTTTTCAAATAATCAATGACATGCAAATAGAAACACAAATGAGGTGTCATTTTGCACCTATTAAATTGTCAGACTTTTTCTTCAAGAACTGTCTCATGCTGGTGAAGGCCTGATTAAATGCGGGATCTCGGTGCAGGTGGCAGCAGTGTATTTTGCTGCAAACTTTCGGGATGGCAATTGGGAAACAATCATAAGTTTTAAAAATATGCATACCTTTGGCCAGTAATTCTTCTTTTGGAAATTTATCCTAAGGAATAATGAGCATTTGTCAAAGATCAAACTATGAGAATGTTCCTCAAAGCAGTGTTATTATAGAAAAACATTGGAAACAATTCATATGCCCAAAATAGAAAAGTATATAATATCATGATTCATCCATAAAATGAAATACCACGCAACAATTAGAAATGATGCCATTTAAACTATCTTTGGAAGACAGATATCGCTGGAAACTTGTCTCAGCAGTTGCTACTATTGTGGGAATGAGATTGGGTGTGGAAAAAAAGACAATCTTTTTACTGCTTAACTTATTTAAACATTAGGTTCACTCATTACTTTTTTAAAAAGTAACTCTAAAGGAAAGATACTATTTTAAAAGTTGCCTAATAGAATGGAAAAATATTTATAACTTTATTGTTAAGTGGCGGGCGGGTGGGGGGGAGAGCCATGACCCAAATTAAATGAATGAATGCATTTTTTGGTTAAAAAAAATACATATTCCTAAAAAGATACTGAAAAGACAGTTATAAAAAATACTAAGGAACTTTGTTTTTATAGGCTGATTTCATCTCCCGCTTTGAAACAGCTCTGGACAGTTTCCTTAGAAGTATCCCAGGATAGGAAAGATCCTCTTCCTAATTGAAAGCCTTGACAAAACATCCCAATTGACAGTCAGAGAACTAAACAGGCTACATAGATGGAAGAGAGCTTAACGAGAATGGTGAATAGTCAGTATTCATTCATTCGTTCATTCATTCATTCATCATTTGTTGAGAGTGTGCCGGGCCCTGAGCTATTGGTTTCAGGGGAAGTTATTGCCACTGTAAGTAGAAAATTCCACATAGACAATTTATAACTTCAGCATCTTCCACAGGCAGTAATTTAACTCAGGGATATTTTCTTTGTAGCAGTTTTGCAATTTTGAAGAAGATTGTTCATGACATAACATGGCAAGTGGGAAAATTTGTAGCTTTCCTTTCATCTTAAAAAGCAGGATCTGAATTACATGCACCCCAGGAGAAAATCTCTCATTCTGGTTGTGTGTGTATGTGCTTTACAAAAGATTCCTTAGTTTCTCCTGAAGTTAGACTTGGTGAAGTGAAAACTTATGAAAATATCTCAGCAAAAGTACAAGCATCATAATAGAGGCCATGGCCTAGGCCCTGAGATTTTAAATCAAAAATCTTCAGTTCTACTTTAGGGGCCTAAGCTCCTTTGGCCTCAGACTTCTCAGATATAAAAGCAAGGAGCCAGACCACAGAGAATTCTCCTCCATGACATGACTTAAATTTGGAAATCTGACCTGCCAGAGCATAATGCCCCACCTCTAATAACCTGAGGATCTGTTAGGCTTTGAGCATCTCTAAAATAGTCCATGTCTCAAGGCATATTAGAGACAAATGGATTACAATACATTTCTTTTTTTTTTTTTTTTTTTTTTTTTTGTTGCTCTGTTGCCCAGGCTGGAGTGCAGTGGCACAATCTTGGCTCACTGCAACCTCCACCTCTGAGGTTCAAGTGATTCTCCTGCCTCAGCCTCTTCCCGAGTAGTTCAGACTACAGGCACATGCCACCAAGGCTGGCTAATTTTTGTATTTTTAGTAGAGACAGGATTTCACCATATTGGTCAGGCTGGTCTTGAACTCTTGACCTCTTGATTTACCCACCTCAGCCTCCCAAAGTGCTGGAATTACAGGCATGAGCCATGGCGCCCAGCCACATTTCTTCATTTTTAAGGTGATGTAGATTATTGGTAGACTTTCTGCTGATAGGGTTCTTATTGGGAAGGAAAGATTAAATATGGTCAAGTACAGTGGTTCTTAACCCTGACTACACATTAGAACCACCTAAAGAGATTAAAAAAAAAAAATCAATGTCCAATATTTTAAAAGTTGAACTGGTATTATGTAAAAAAAAAAAAAAAAATACTCTCAGTTGGACATTAAAAAGCCTGAATTCTCATTTGGGCTTTGCCTTTAACTGTATAATCTCTTAATCTTACTATGCCTCTGTTATCTCTTTAGGGTTTGTCCTTCCCAAAATGAGATGAAGTAAATAAAAAGTACTTTGCAAAACAAGAGTTGCTATATAAAAATGAAATGGTAAGGGGACAGGTCCTGTCTTCAGAAGCTATTTCATAGGAGTAGCCATGGAGTACCATGCTAATGGTCAACCCTCATTGAGGAGAAAGATCGTCTAGCTGACATCTGGGTTATTGTCATCTCCAAATGCCCTAAGAACCTTGGTCAGAGGAGTGACACACCTCCCTTTATGCACAAAGTTGGCAGAGCTCTGTAAATTAATTGCACAACTCTAATTCTATTTAAGTGCCCCAGGGGTATAGCTTATAATGTCATATAGGATTTACCATCTGTAAATCTAGAACACTGAACACTGTTTGCTTCAAAGGGATGTTTCATTTGGCCAGTGAACCTGAGAATACCTCATCCACAAAATGGCAAGCAGATCAGCAATCACGCTGCTCAGAAAGTATCCATGCCTGATGAGGGCCCACAGGCGGGTGCCAGGGACTATGGCTCTCAGGATATTCTCTTCCTTTCTTCCCAGGATCCCTGTGCATTGTCTGCCCATTCCTCGGGAGCCAAGAACCCATTCTGCCCCACCAAGCTGGGGGATACATGGGCTGCAGGCCCCATCCTGCCCTTCCTTGCAGTTGTCCTTCCCTTCCTTCCATCTTGCTAGGAAATTTACCAGAATGTAGCAGATGATGAAAATTGAAACATTAAGTTTTAGAGGACAGTGTAGGAGGGGGCATTTGCAGCCAAAATAGCTGCAACTCAGGAAGTCAAATGGAGTAGAAGACAGTTTTTCTTCTTCATCTCTGAAACTTGGAAGAAGACAAAAGCCTCATTTGTGACTTAAAACTGTGCATGAATTAGGGCTGCCAGATTTAACAAATAAAAATGCAGTACACTCAGATTTGAATCTCAGATAAATAACCAATCATTTTTTAATATAAATATGTCTTGAATACTTCATGGGTATAATAAAAAATTATTGGCTGTTGATCTGAAATTCAAATCTAACTCTGTGTCCTGCATTTTATCTGGCAATTCTAGCTTGGATATAGCTGCATGTTTAATAAAGAAAAAGAAAAATTAAATTTACAAACCAATTGTTTAAAGTTATTTGACGGATTGACTGAATTCAGCTATTTCTCTCTCACCAAGGCCTTGGGCACGTGTGCAGCCACAGTGTGATGGTTTGGGATTAGGAATTAAGGAATATGCATTTGCCAGTGCTCCTGAAATGCTATCCAGATTTCTTCCATTTTTCTGACAGATTTAGCTCTAGTTTATTATGAAGTTTTATAACAATTCAGAAGATGTGTCAAAGGTCTCAAATATGAAATCAGAAGGTGCAGGGCAGGGGTTTGGGGGTAGGTGCAAAGATTCATGAAAAGGAAAGAGACCTGTGTTAAATGCAAACTGGTATTCATAACATAATATACCCTTTAATGCACAGTAAGGAGGTAGTCACCAATGTATGACAAAGTGGAGAGTTTGGTTTGGCTCACGGGCATCTATGTGAGGTAGAAATAGGCCACTTTCAGAATATGAGCATTATGGTTCTCAGAGTAAAAACTGACATTCTAATGTGAATATTCAGGCCAGGCATCGTGGCTCACACCTGGTAATCACAGCACTTTGGGAGGCCAAGGCGGGTGGATTGCTTGAAGTCAGTGGCTTGAGACCAGCCTGGCCAACATGATAAAATCCCATCTCTACTAAAAATACAAAAAGTTAGCCGGGCACAATGGTGGGCACCTGTAATCCCAGCTACTCAGGAGGCTGCGGCAGAAGAATCACTTGAACCCAAGTAGTGGAGGTTGCAGTGAGTCGAGATCAAGCCACTGCACTCCAGGCTGGGTGACAGAGCAAGACTTCATCTCAAAAAAAAAAAAATGTGAATGTTCAAATTTGAGTTGCCCAGTTTCTCTACATAAACTAATCAAATGAACTAGGTAACTATCTGATAACCATATTGTTTTATATCTTAATGCAAAGTGACTGGCCCAAAAGCCAGAAGACCAGGTTCAAGTTTTCATTCTGCCACTTACAAATTTAGCCTTTTTTGTTTATAATTTTCTCATCTATGGAAAGAACTAACAGTTTGATACTTTGTGCCTCACTGATTTTTTTAATATTTAAATTTACAAGGAAAAGATGATAAACTTCTCAATGCATGTACATGCATAGATTTAGTCAATGTGCTTTATGTTATTTTGTATTTTACTTCTTTTTCCAAGTTTTGAATTTTCTTCTGTCAGCATCATACACATTTATTACTGCTTTGTCAGTGACTCAATATGAAACAATGTTTATATCTGGGTATGTATCATGTTTCTAGCTTTCTTCTGCTATAAAAAGTGTTATTATGTCTGTCTTTATACAAATCCGTTTTCTTTTTGGTTTACTTCATTGCAATGTGTTCCTTTGAACAATTTGCTTAGTTCTGGGTTTTTGTTTTTTTTTTTTCTGTTTTCTTTTGTTGTTGTTGTTGTTGTTGTTTAGAGACAAAGTCTCACTCTATTACCCAGGCTGGAGTGCAGAGGTGTGATCTCGGCTCACTGCAATCTCTGCCTCCTGAACTCAGGGGATCCTCCTGTCTCAGTCTCCAGAGTAGATCAGAAGACAGGTGCATGCCAACATGCCTGGCTAATTTTTTTGTAGAGATGGGGCTTTGCCATGTTGCCTGGGCTGGTCTCGAACTCCTGAGCTCAAGCAATTCACCCACCTCGGCCTCCCAAAGTACTGGGAGCCCTGCCAGCTCTATTTATTTATCGCCAAGTTGCACTTTAGGTGGTGGGGAACCTGTGGATTCTCCTGTTTCTCTGGGCCCCTCACACATTGTCTGCTGACCTTTTGGTGTATGCTAATTAATAACAAAGCAGTAGGAATTGCTAAATTGAAGCTGTTTGTCAGAATAGTTCAACATTTTTCAGTATCTTGTTTTCTAACTGTATTTCTCTGTCTCTTGCCTCAGCCTTTCTACATTATGGATGTACCTTTCATGTGTACATATCTTTTAATTGTTTTTACCTTTCCATTGCACTTCCTTTCATCTTAGTTTTGTTACTGTCCATCATATGGAATGTTTTACTTTAATATAATTAAACCCATGCATGTCGCTAACCTCTTCTTACACAGCTGAGATAGTCTAGTTCATTTCTTTCGAAAGTTTTTTGGAGAATGTTTAAAATGCTCAACCATGTAACTCATCTAGAATTTATCATGGCCTGTGAGAATCAAGAAATATATTGAGAAAAGTAGAGGATTTAGAATTTTTAAAACTAATTATATGACCCCAACAGCACTAACATAAACAGACTTAAGTAAGTTATTTCATGTCTTAAGATGGTGTCCTCTACTAGATTGAAAACAGGGGCTTTGTCTTATTTCTCTGTGTATTTTTCACAAAATTCTGCAAAGTACCCTGTACATAGGATAAATGTTATAATGTCTGTATTTAAGTCATATTTTTGCATATTGATAAATTATTCCAATAGCATTTATTAAATAATGATTTACTTCCCAATTATTTATTTGGTTGCTTACAATGGATCATGGTATCCATGACACTCAGATTTGTTCCAATGACAAAGCACCTGGAAGTTGCAGCATTCTTTGCAGAACACTGTGACATATGGAGAAATTAAACCTAAAATAACGAAAATTAAAATTTGATGCTACATCAGATAACTAGCTTATACCAGATTCTAGTAGAGTGTAGATACCATGAGATTAGACACCAACAGCTGTTTTTAAGTAATGGGAGAAATATTAAAATTAAGAACATTCTATCCAATAACTTAATTCCTTATAAGAATCAGGAAAAGAATAAAAGCTGATGAAACAGCAAGTTCATCAAGAACAGAAGTTGAAAATCATACCGTATATTAAGCATTACCAGTTGAGACAATATAAATAAAAACCTCTGATAAAATGTAAACACTATGTAAATAGCGAAGTCCAGCCTAACTAGGCTGAACTCTAGCTGAACCCAAAAACTTCTTCAGATCAGTCTTTTGAGCAGGATGGAATTCCTGCCGTATTAGAAAGTCTAAGAGAGAGTGGATGTCAGACCTCCAGAGCATGCTTCACACCAGCAGCCTGACCTCTGGACACTTCTGTTCATTCATCTATAAATCAGAAAGGAGATGACACAAAAGGGCCTCACAGCTTCACATTCTACCATATTGCAGAGTATGGACTTCACAAAGCAAACGAGGAGGAGTTATGTTGGAACCATCAGAAAGAACTGCTGTATTCTTTGTGTTCTCAGGACCTTACCAGCACTACAGGCTAGAGTCCTGTGCTCTGCACAGTGTTCATGAAAAGGTGAATGAGGATGTCTATTAAGGCTGTGGGAACCCTCTGCAAGCAACATCATTTTGCTATACTAATTAATACTTTTTCATTGAGGCTGGGCATGGTGGCTCATGCCTGTAATCCCAGCACTTTGGGAGGCCGAGGTGGGTAGATCACTTGAGGTCAGGAGTTTGAGACCAGACTGGCCAACATGGCGACACCCCCAACTCCACAAAAAATTTAAGTTTGCTGAGCGTGATGATGCACACCTGTAGTCCCAGCTACTTGGGAGGCTGAGGCAGGAGAATAGCTTGAACCTGGGAGGCTGAGGGAGGAGAATAGCTTGAACCTGGGAGGCAGAAGTCGCAGTGAGCAGAGATGGCACCACTGCACTCCAGCCTGGGCAACAGCAAGACTGTCTCAAAAAACAAAAAAGGACAATATGCTATAGTGTAAAAAAAAAAAAAAAACCTATTGGAACAAAAGTAAGAACTCTAGGTTTGGGCATCCACCCTGCCACTTGATCAAAGATAAGTCATTCAATTTTATGGGCCTCAGTTTCCCTTCTGAAAAAAAAAAAGGGTATTTAGAATGGATGGTTCTGATTTTTCTCAAAAAAAAAAAAAAAGACTGAATCTCACTTTGTCACCCAGGCTGGAGTATAGTGATGCGATCTTGGCTCACTGCAAACTCTGTCTCTCGTGTTCAAGTGATTCTCCTGCTTCAGCCTCCTGAGAAGCTGGGACTATAGGCACACGCCACCATGCCCAGCTAATTCTTGTATTTTTAGTGGAGACTGGGTTTCACCATGTTGGCCAGGCTGGGCTCTGATAGTCTTGTCCAAATATAGGTATGTCCCAATTCAAGAAAAATCAAGATACAAAACTTTATACTTAGGGAACAGATATTTCACTATCTTGCTAAGTCACTCTAAAAAATTCCTCCAGAGTTTATGATAAATACGCTGTCCTCCAGGATACTGATAGCTTTTCTCTAGACAACATTCATGGATAATATTCTATGACAGGTGTGTGTGTGTGTTGCCAAAAAATCAGACCTGCTGAACGCTGATTCAGATATAGAGCCAAAGGACAGTAGATCCATAAAATCATTTGCTTGGAAGGGAAATGAAAGATGACCTCTTCTGACTCATGGTTTCTTAATCTGCAGTGTACGCTTGGTCCAGGGTTCTGAAATCAGGACTAACAGGGAGAGACTGCTTCATGTAATGGTGCAATCATCCTTTCCCCTTCTCTTTTACACCACCTCCAGAGACTGCATGGATCAGTGGTATTGTTCAAAGCATTTCAGTACATTTTAGCTCAAGCCATTTCCCCTACCCCAAAAATGTATCCCACCAAAAGGTTTGCTTCTCATCTCCCCAAGAGTATGTGTGCTCCAGATGTTTTTGAACTCTCACTGCAGGATGTGGTGCAAACAATCCCAGATTGCTTTGGTTGTCCTAACTTAGTCATCACACTAAGGGCACCCCACTCTATAAACGCTGACTGCCAACTTATATGTCACCAGTGTGGAAACACCAACTTGCTTTCTGTCACTCTGGACCGCTGACTCAGATCAGAAAGCTGAATGCAAAGTTACAGACAGTGGCCCTGGTTTACACTTAGCAGTCAGTGCCTGTATTTTAGGATGGGATTTCTCCTAATATTAGCAAAGCTTTTAATATGCCCATTAAAATAGGATACAGTTTCTACTAAGTACATCCGTGAAGAGTCATTTTCCCTTAATTTTCTCAACACCTGGGACAGTTGACAGCACAGTTTTGCTACCCTTTTTCAGGTTCAGAAAATGGTCTCGCACAGAAGCAACGAACACCTCGCCGACGCTATCAGCAGCCCAAAATGTTGAGCAGCCCTGAGGACACCATGTACTATAACCAGTTAAATGTAAGTTCAAAGTGGCCATAAAGCGGTTTCACTGGCTTTGTTTCCAGTTAATAATTCTGTTATTACTACCTGTTCCCACCCCTGCAGCCCCACCCCCACTCCCATGCTCTCGTCTTGAACATGTGCTTAGGCTCTTTATCTGTTGCTTTCATGTCAGGATGTCTGCCTTCACGGTGAATAATTGATGCGGTTTATCAAAGACGAGCAAGATGCATGCTTCATCAGGCTCACTTGAGCCCTTTGATCAAAAAAATTATGCTGTGACTTCTGATATTATCAGCATCTGCTTGCATTCAACACAAAATCACTTTGAATTAAAAATTAACGACTTGCTGCTTTGCTTTGACTGTGTGTTCTTGGCCCTCTCCACAGGGAACTCTAGAATATCAAGGGAGCAAGAGGAAGCCAAGAAAACTTGGGTAAATATCTGTCTTCTTAGTTCTAAGCAACTGTAAACAGAAGGGGTCCTTTGTGATATTACAGAAAATGCAAAACTTTCCAGAGAGGCTTCTAAAAATATGCAATCCAGATATTGCCACTCTTATTGACACTGGAAACTACTTTTCACAGTATCAAGTATACGAAACTTGAATCTATTCTTTCCCAAAAGGTTGACATTGTCACCTAAGGGCAAATGTTATTTCTTACAATTATTCCAGGAAATTCTACTTTCTTCATAATTAGAGACATATAGTGGGTTATATAAAACACTCCTTCCACAAATAAGAGCACTCTACAAAGTGCAAATAGGCCATTTCCTCCACATTATCCTACCCCGGGCCTTAAAACACGTACAAGGAGAAATGTGCCCCACTGGTTAGACAGGATAGTAAGGAGTTTGTCTTCGTTTGGTTGTTAGCATCTCAATTGAGAATGGCAATGAAGTAAGTAATTGGTACTAGTTAGAGAATTGGGGGAAGTCAGGAGGAAAACTTTCTCATCTAGAGGGAACCAGATGGAGACAGACAGATGGTTCAATCCCACAAATCAAGTTGCAATATGACCACAACTTCCCAACACCACAAAACTGGACCCATTATCAGTGCGTGACCCAAAGGTGAAGGGCTTTGTGGATCAGACCCTGGTACCTCTGTATTGGGAAACCCTGAGCTTCCTAAGCTGTCCTTCCCCTCCAGTGTTGGGACTCAACCCTGTTTCAGCTACTCACACAACTTTAGCTGCTCCAGTGATGATTGTGACATCTGTTTTCTTTTTTGTTGAAAATCCTTTTTTTGTTGTTGTTGCAGCCAAATCAAAGTACTTGATGGGGAAGATGAATATTACAAATCTCTGTCACCGGTGGACTGTGTCCCTGAGGAGAACAACTCAGCCCACCGGTCCTTTTTCTTGTCATCCTCAAAAGGAGATTCTTTTACTCAACATTGACTTGTACCTCCTAGCCCCACATCTGTCCAGAGTAGGAACACTCATGATAATTGACTGTCACTGCATAAGAAAGCACTGACATGGGGTCAACTTCTTTGGACATGCGATCCATGCCTGAGCCTTACTGAACAACTTGCAGATTCCAAAACGTCTTATCCTATCTCTACCACTCTCCCACATCTGTTGTACAGCCTCCCTTCCTTTCCTGTCCCATAGGTCCCTATGGGACACTGAGAACAGCTTTACAATGGCATGAACAGTCACTGATGCCCCCACTGTCTAGGAAGATAACAGTCTCACCACAGTCTCATCATGGACCCTGATAATATTTCTTGATTTTTCCTATCAAGTTACTTTTCACTCCACTCAGAAGCTGTTCCAGTGGAGATCCAGGAGTCCCTTTCCTGTGCTCTTCTCCACCCTCTCACCCTTGCTGGGCTCTTCTATCACTCCCACCTCCCCAGGGTCAGGGCTCCACTGATGAGTGCCCCATCCTGGAAGATTAGCCCCAAGAGCTCCTAGGACAGGATAATTGCCTGTGTTTAGGCAGAGGCACCTAAATCTTTCAGATTCTTCAACAAGGCAAATAACCCCTCTCTTGCTAATTATTATGCTGAGAAAGCCATTGCCTCTTTATTTCACCTTGCCAAGACACCCACACTACTTTAGTAGTGAAAAGAAAGGAGTGAGAGGGAAAGTCCGGGTCACTTTATGCTGTAACTCTCCATTCACTGGTCAAATAACTCCATGAGGCTATTAGTGACTACAGTGGAAGGACCTGATCTTGTCCACCTTTGTGTCCACCACGCCTAGCACAGTGCCTGACAGAGGGGACCATCTAGTGAATGAAGAACAGCTGGAGAGACTTCACTAAGTTACACAAGCATCTGACAGAAATGTTACTTTCAATTTTATGTTACATGTGACTAATCACTTTTTGTACACTATAAACTCTGCTTTTTCACTCAAGCCTAAGCTAATTCTATTGTAATGATATGTTATAATACTCAATATGATTCAATATGACAAACTGTTTTGAGCACCTGCTTTATATAAAACAACATGACAAACTGCTGTGTGATGTAAACAAAAACAAAGCAGCCCTGTAAGACCCTTTCTCTAGAACAGATGCTCTGAATATTTTTCTTACACTAAAATATGTGGTAGATAGTATGCAAGAAAATACCTGAATTTTGAGAAAAATTACCTTGAAGAAAACCTTATCAGAGCTTTGAAATGGAGTGTGTTGATAGGCATCTTATGAAGATAAGTAAGGAGGCATTTAAAGATCTCAGAAATTATAATTTTAGAAGTAAAAGAAATAAATATAGCCCGTTTTTCAATAGCTGAACTTCACTCAAAAGGTAATGTTTATAAGTAAGCAGAGCAGAAGAAATGCAGATAAGTTTTATTTTATTGTTCAAAAAATAATGCATAGACTATATAAATTTTTCATGTCTATTCATATATGAGTGCTTTTGGAAGTTTCACTTTTATCATTGATTTGATAGTAATAGCTGCTTTTCAAATTGTTGAATGGAAATGTTCATAGCTCCCTGCTTGTCCATGTACAATGTAATTCTAAACCTGGCTTGTTTCTAATGTAAATATATCTATAAATAAAGTGAAAAAGAAAACAGAAGTAATCATAGAATCCTAATCCAGAAGCTCTGCTTGGTTACGTCATGAATACAGCTGCCCTCCTAAGAGTACTTGAGAAACGATGTGCACTTTTAGTCACAGCATAGAGAAGACAGATAGACTACAGACATTTATTCTTGTGCTAGTCACAGTGCCACAAACTCAAAAAGCAATTTTTAAACGAAGTAGATGAGAATGATGCAACCTGGACTCTTGTAACTGATTACATTTATCAAAGTAATATGCACATGACAAAAATCAAATGGTCCCGAGGGTTTATAGTGAAGCAGTCTCTCTTTCCACGTCCCCTCTCCAGGAAGCAGTCATTGTTTAACCCTATTTCTAATTCTTCTAATGATTGCTGCCGTGCCTTTGAATAATTTGCTTCTACCTTCTTTGTTTGTCATTTTAAACAATATTTAATCTCCCCCTTATGAAAAAACAGATTTATTTCAATTCCCTCTCCCCTTCTCACATCTCCAGGACTTATTATGTTTAAATGGTTGACTACCTTTTAGACTAAGTCATATAATTAAACATTTATTGTTTTGTACCATCAACATTCAACAGTATTTCTGTGAGGATACCTGAAATTAGGAAAACCAGCAGACTCATAGCTGGGCATGGTGGTTCATGCCTGTAATCCCAGCACCTTGGGAGGCTGAGATGGGTAGATCATTTGAGGTCAGAAGATGGAGACCAGCCTGGCAACCATGGCAAAACCCCATCTCTACCAAAAACACAAAAATTAGCCAGGCGCGGTGGCACACAGCTGTCCTAGCTACTCAGGAGGCTGAGGCAGGAGAATCACTTGATCCTGGGAGGCAGAGGTTTCAGTGAGCCAAGATCATGCCACTGCACTCCAGACTGGGCAACAGAGTAAGATTCCATCTCAAAAAACAGCAAGTAAATAAATATAAATAACAAAACTGGCAGACTGAACAATAACATCAAAACACAAAACAAACAGAAATGATTCTGGGAGTAGAACTTTTTTTTTTTTAAAGTTCCACTGCAGACATTTAGTGTTCATATTCTGAGCTGCTGCTTCTTCATTTTGGTCATTTGCAGATATGCCTTCATCTACCTTTTTTTTTTGAAACAGAGTCTTGTTCTATCACTCTAGCTGCAGTGCAGTGGCACAATCATGGCTCACTCAAACCTCTGCCTCCCAGGTTCAAGCAATTCTTGTGCCTCAGCCACCTGAGTAGCTGGGATTACAGGCATGCACCACCACACCCAGCTAATTTTTCTGTTTTTACTAGAGATGGTTCATTTGCCATGTTGTCCAGGCTGGTCTCAAACTCCTGGCCTCAAGTGATCCGCCTGCCCCAGCCTCCCAAAGTGCTGGGATTACAGGTGTGAGCCACTGCTCCCGGCCCAAACTTTCTTTTCAAATACAATACACATCCAGAAAAGGACACAAATCAGAAGATTCAGCTCACTAAATTATCAGAAAGTAAATGTCCATGTAACCACCCTCCCGTCTAGAACGAAACATTGTTAGCACCTAGAAGCCTCCCTCCAGGCCCCTCCCAGTTACCACTCCTGTCTGTGCCTCCCCAAAGATAAATATTCCCATGACCTTATTGATAAACACTTTCTTGATTTTCTTGGTAGTTTTATATTTACATGTTTTCCTAAACACTATAGTTAGGTTTGGAAGACTTGATATAAATGGAATCCTACGGTAAATTTTTTTTTTTAGGTCTTGTTTCATTCAATGTTGTATTTTCTAGGTTCATGTATGTCATGGAATGTAAATATAGTTTGCCGATTTTCATGTCTATGTAATATTCTAGTAGATGAATATGACATAATTGAGTCATTCTACTTTTAATGGACAAATATGAATTGTTTCCAATTTGGGGCTATTTTAGAAATTGCTGCTGTGAACATTAGTGTATCCATCTTTTGGTGTCCATTTTTGCATGATTTTCTGTTAGCTATATACCTAAGATAAAAGTTGCAGAGTCATAAGATGTACATATCTTTACTTCAGTACAGAATGCCAAACTGTTTTCCAAAGTAGTGATACCAATTTACAATCCTATTGGTAGTATAAGAGAGCTCCCATTGTTCCGCATTCTCACCAGTTCTTGTCTCTCATCCAGGACTCATGGGGTGCTAAATCCCAGAATCTCACTGTGATTATAGCTTATTTATCCCCCACTAATAATATTGGGCACATTTTATGTATTTTGTGCCCAATTTAGATAACTGTATAACATGCCCATTTTGAATTAATTTAACCATTGTTTTCTTTTAATGTGAAGAAACATATGTTAGTTATATGCATTGCAAATATTTTCTCCACTAGGTAGCTTACCCTTTCATTCTCTTAAAGTGCCTTTGATGAGAAAAAGGTGGTTTTAACGTGCTATAATTTATCAGTCTTTTCCTTTTTTTAACTTTCATTTCAGGTTCTGGGATACATGAGCAGTTTTGTAACTCACGTCATGGGGGCTTGTTGTACAGATGATTTTGTCGCCAGCTTTTCCTTTTCAACTAGTATTCTTTTTTTTTATGGTCTGTTAAGAAACCTGGTGGCTCACGCTCATAATCCTAGCACTTCAAGGGGACAAGGTAGGCAGATAGCTTGAGCTCAGGAGTTGCAGACCAGACTGGGCAACATAGCAAAACCCAGTTTCCACCAAAACTACAAAAATTAGCCAGATATGGTGGCGTGCACCTGTACTCCCAGCTACTCGGGAGGCTTTGGTGGGAGGACTGCTTGAGCCCAGGAGGTCAAGGCTGCAGTGAGCTGTAATTGCACCACTGCACTCCAGCCTGGGTGACAGAGTGAGACCCTGTCTCAAAAAAAAAAAAATTCCTACCCCAAGGCCACAGAAACATTTGACTTTAGAATCTCCTGGAAGCATTATTGTTTTGCCTTTCACTCACCATTCTTCAAACCACCCAGAACTGATCTTGTGAATGGCGTGCAGTAAGGGTTAATTTTCATGTTTTCTGTAGGGTTATTCAATTATCTCAGTCCCATTCAATAAAAAGGCCATGATTTTCCTAGTAAAATACTACCATTTACATAAGTCAAGTGTTCCTGGGTCTGTTTCCAGATTCTCTATTTTGTTCATGGATATATTTGTTTTTCTTTGTTTTAAGTACTATACATTTATAACAGGCTTCAGTATATGGCAGGACAAGTCCTCCAACACTGGTTTTCTTCTCCAAGCAAAACTTCATTAGTTTGGGTCCTTTCCATATTATGGAATCAGTCAACCTCTAAAAAACAAAAGCTGTTGGAGGGCCAGGCATGGTAGCTCATGCCTGTAATCTCAGCACTTTGGGAGGCCAAGGCAGGAGGATCCCTTCAGGCCAGGAGTTGAAAGCTACCCTGGTCAACATAGTGAGACACCATCTCTAAAAAAAAAGTTTTTTAATTAGCCAGGCATGGTAGCATGCACCTGTAGTCCTAGCTACTTGGGAGGCTGAGGTGGGAGGATCATTTGAACCCAGGAAGTCAAGTCTGCAGTGAACTCTGGATTGTGCCACTACACTCCAGCCTGAGTGACAGAATGAGACTCTGTCTCTAAATAATAATATTAAAACAATTGGGATTTGGGATTTCTTTGGAATTATCTTGAATTTATAAGTGAATTTGAAAGGAATGATCATGTTTACAATATTGACTTTTTCAATCCATGGCATATCCTTCCATTTCTTTAGTTATTTATCCCTTGTTGTCTCTAAATAATGATTTATAATTGAGACAGTCTCACTCTGTCACCTAGGCTGGAGTGCAGTGGCATGATCTCAGCTCACTGCAATCTCTGCCTCCTGGGTTCAAGCTATTCTCCTCCCTCAGCCTCCCAAGCAACTGGGATTACAGGCACACGCCACCAGGCCTAGCTAATTTTTTTTATTTTTAGTAGAGACGGGGTTTCGCCATATTGCCCAGGCTGGTCTCAAACTGCTGAAGTTAAGCAATCCCCCCGCCTCAGACTTCTAAAGTGCTGGAATTACAGCCAGGAGCCACCACACATGGCCAATGATATAATTTTACATGAGAAATTTGGCACATATTTTGTTGGTTTTATTTCTGTGTACCACATATGATTTGATATTATGTAAAAGGTTTTCTTAGTTATTTTCTGTTTTTTTTTATGGAAATGCAGTTGAGTTTTAGCATTTGAGATCCACAGCATTGCTAAATTTACTCATTAATTCCAATAATGTATCTATATACCCTTGGATTTTCTGTATATACTATTTTACCATCTGCAAATAACTATAGATTTTTTTTTTCTTTTCAATCTTTATACCTTGTTTTTTCTTGACTTACTGCCTCTATCATTTAGCTATTACTACATTACAAACCACCCAAAATAACTACATATTTCTTACAAGTCTAGGGGATGGTTGAGTATTTCTACTGATTTGAGTTAGTCTTGCCAGGGTTCACTTGTGCTTCTGCAATTAGTTACAGGTCAGCTAAGCAGCTTTGTTGATTTAGGCTGGGTTTCTCACATACTTGGGGCCACAGCAGAGACAGCTGGGCTAACTTAATTCTGTTCTACATGGTCTCAAGCTCCAAGTTGCTATTATTATTCTCAGTGGCAGTGGCAGAGTCTCCAAGAAAGGAGGGGAGAGAGAGAGGTCTCCGGATGCTCAGAAGTGCCACATTGCCAATTCCACCACATTCTTTTAATCAAACCAAATCACAGAGCTAGATATTTTTAATATTGTACAACCTATTGTAAGATCCTTTTGCATTTGTGATGCTGTCACTTATTTTTTCGTTATTGAGGTCTAGCTTACTCATCCTATGAACAGAACAATTCAGTAATAATTTTAAGTCTGAAATTTGTTGAGACTTTATAGCTGGAGGGTAGTAGTGCAATCATAGCTCATTGCAGCCTCAAACTCGGGCTCAGGGATCCTCCTGCCTCAGCCTCCTAAGTAGGTGGGAGTATAGGCACACGCCACTGCACCCAGCTAATTGTGTGTGTGTGTGTGTGTGTGTGTGTGTGTGTGTGTGTGTGTAGAAATGTGATTCTCACTTTGTTGTCCAGGCTGGTCTTGAACTTCTGGGCTCAAATAATCCTTCCCCTCTCATTCTCTCAAAGTGTTGGGATTACATGGCATTACAAGGATAAGCCACAGTGCCCAATTTTTGTCAAAATTTTAAAACTATAATATATTATTAGGTGCATACAAACACTTTTATCATTTGCTTGTGGCTACCCAAGAAATTACAGTATGCATCCTTAACTTATCCAATAATAGTCATCTAATATTACTTGTCCCTTTACTCTCTACCTAGACAATTCCAGAATTCAGGAACCTCAAAACACTATATCTACATCTGTGTGTGTGTGTGTTCTTATATATATATATATATTTATTTATTTATTTATTTATATTTATTTATTTATATATATATATATATAAAATCAAGAAGGAATATATATATATATATATATATATATATATATATATATATATAATTTTCCCACCGTTGTGGTATATTTTAATTTTGTAGATATTGCAAGCCACATAAGACATTATTAGCTGGGCATGGTGGCTCACACCTATAATCCTAGCACTTTGGGAGGCTGAGGCGAGTGGGTCTCCTGAGGTCAAGAAGTTCAAGACCAGCCTGGCCAACATAGTCAAACCCTGTCTCTACTAAAAATATAAAAAATTAGCTGGGCATCATAGCAGCCACCTGTAATCCCAGCTACTCAGGAGGCTGAGGCAGTAGAATTTGGGAGGCAGAGGTTGCAGTGAGCCCAGATCACACCACTGTACTACAGCTTGGGCAATGAGAGTGAAACTTCATCTCAAAAAAAAGACATTATTACTATTGTTTACATTGCTCTTCATTTCTTCTCACATCTGACCTCCTATTCTGACAGATTCCTATTCTGGGATCGATTTTCTTCTGCCTAAAGAACCCTCTTTAGTGTCTCCTTTAGTGTGAATCTGCTGCTGTAATTTTTGTTTAACAGAAAATGCCTTTATTTAATCTTCATTCTCGAAAGATATGTTTGATGGGTACAGAATTCTATGTTGGTGGTTATTTTCTCTTAGCACTTTAAAGATGATACTTCATTATCTTCCAGTTCTCATTGTTTCTGCTGAAAGGTCATCTGTGAGTCAACTTGTTATTCCTTTGAAGATAATCAGTCTTTTTCCCTGACTGCTTTTAAGGTTTCCTCTTTCTTTGGTTTTTAGCATTTTTACTATAATATGGTTCTCATTCATGTTTTCTTATATTCTTGGTTATTTCTTTATTGCAGGATGGAGATTGCATTTGAAAAATTATTTATAAAGTTAATTTGAGGTCCAGGATAATATTCTCTTCCTCCATAAAAGAGTGATACAGTTATATTTGCTGGGGGCATAAGTAAGTCAGGACTACTTTAATACAGCTTCAGAGCTGTAGTGATTTGAAACTGGCCTGCAGTCCCTGCAAGAGCAGGTGACTCTCTGGTTCACTGTCTCTTACAGTGCAGTTCTTTGTGATCCAGAGTCATAGTGCATGTGTGTTGAGGGGTAGATTTTAAGACTCAACTTTTGTTCCATGGGCCCTACACTGCTCAGCCTCACTTCTTAGTTACCTCTTTTGGAATGGGCAAATGCCTCCCAGAACTCTCCTCTTAGAATTTTGTTTTCTGGCTGGGTGCAGTGGCTCATGCTTGTAATCCCAGCACTTTGAGAGGCCAAGGCAGGTGGATCAGCAGGTCAGGAGTTCAAGACCAGCCTAGCCAACATGGTGAAACTTGTCTCTACTAAAATTACAAAAATTAGCCAGGCATGGTGGTACATGCTGTAATCTCAGCTACTCAGGAGGCTGAGGCAGGAGAATCGCTTGAACTGAACCCAGGAGTTGGAGGTTGCAGTCAGCTGAGATCACGCCACTGCATGCCAGCCTGGGTGACAGAGCAAGACTCTGTCTTGGGGAAAAAAAAGAATTTTGTCTTCTACTAGACCTTGGTTCAATATTCCCCTACTCTCTTGCTTGCTCTCCAATGCCTACAACAAGGTATATTTTCCATTTTGTCCTAATTTTCAAGAGAAATCACCTATTTCTCTATTACTAAAGCAAGTATCTTCTATCAATTTACCATCTTTCAAAAATATGTTGAAATCTGCTTTCTCTTGATAGGTCCCTCTTCCAGTCTTATCACTATTTTGAGCCTATTCTCCTTAGTTCTTATTTTTTGCCATTTAAATTCACGTACTACCACAGCAACTAATTTTTAAATTTTTGTAGAGACAGAATTCCACTATGTTGCCCAGGCTGGTCTTGAACCTCTGGGCTTGAGCAATCCTCCTGCCTCAGCCTCCCAGAGTGTTGAAATTAAAGACAAAATTCTGGAGAAAATTCCAGAGAAATTGAGGAGATAAATGTGTCCATGCTACATCTGCCATGTTGTACCAGGTCCTGCTTAAAATTATTTTTAAGTAACTTAAAATCATTTGTTAATATTAGGATTCGGGCTGGGTATGATGGCTTACACTGGTAATCCCAGCACTTTGGGAGGCTGAGGAAGAAGGATCTCTTGAGCCCAGGAGTTCGAGACCAGCCTAGGCAACATAGTGGGATTCTATCTCAACAAAAATTTAAAAATTATCTGGTATGATGGCACATGCCTATAATCCCAACTACTTGGAGACTGAGGTAGAACGATTGCTTGAGCCCAGGAGATCAAGGCTGCAGTGAGCCATGATCATACCGCTGTAGTCTGGGAGACCCAATGAGACCCTGCATTAAAAAAAAAAAAAAGATAAATACTAGGATTTGAACTATTATTTTTATAACAGCTGTTCTGAAATATAATTCACATGCCATACAATTCCCCCTTTTAAAGTAAAGCCAGTGTATTTCGAAATGTTATTAATAATAAATTATTTATGCCATACCTCATGACAATTCTTCAGATACTACTGGGGGTTTTCTGTTTATTTTTGTTTGTTTGTTTTTGAAGCAGGGTCTCCCTCTGTCACCTAGGCTGGAGTCCAGTGGTGTAATCTCGGCCCACTGCAATCTCCACCTCCTGGGGTCAAGTGATCCTCCCACTTCAGCCTCCCTAGTAGCTGGGACTACAGGCACCCACCACCACACCCAGATAATTTTTGTATTTTTTGTAGAGATGGGGTTTCACCATGTTGTCCAGGCTGATCTCAAACGCCTGAGCTCAAGTGATCCACCGCGCTGGCCTCCCAAAGTGCTGGGATTACAGGCGTGAGCCACCGCACCCAGCCAGATACTCCTGTTTCAAGACAGTGTTGTGGAGCTGCTCTAGGAACTTACAACATAGATGGGGAGATGTGACACATGCATAGACATTTACAGTAGGAAATGGCAAAGTAAGTAAGATGAGAGGAGCCCACATAAAGGACTGTTTCATGAAGGAATTAGTATTTAAGCTGAATCTTGAATGGCCAGTAGAGCAGAAATGGGCAGAGGTAGGACAAACTGGCACCCCATCAAGTGGGTCTCCATGACTGGTGCAAGCCCTGGGTGTGGTTTACAGAAAGCCCTCCTGCCCCCACATTCCAAGCAGCCTTGTGCAACTGGAACAACTAAAAGTGTTCCAGAAGAGCCCAATCAGATGAGGAAATAGGAAGCTTCAGGCCCTGTTCTCATTTTGAATAGAGCATAGTCAAACCAAAAATAAAGGTAACGCTGGAGAAGTAGACTGGGGGTGACTTTGAATGCTATAGTAAGGAGTTTGGACTCTATTTAGTAAGCAGTGAGAAACCCCAAGGGATTTTGTTCTGACAAATGCCATGATCAGAGCTGCAATTTGAAAAGGGGTTGTTGGCAGTTGTGCAAAGGGGAGAAGCGAGAGACAGAGATCAATTAGAAAATGCATGAAGTACTTCAACAAAAGGTAAGGAAGATCTAAGCTAGAGTAGTGACAGGAGAATAGAGAGGAGCTTGAGACCAACATATCCTGAAAAAACATCACTTTACGGCCAGGTGCAGTGGCTCATGCCTGTCATCCCAGAACTTTGGGAGGCCAGAGCAGGCGGATCACAAGGTCAGGAGTTTGAGACCAGTCTGGTCAATATGGCGAAACCCTGTCTCTACTAAAAATACCAAAAAATTAGCTAGGCGTGGTGGTATGTGCCTGTAGTCTCAGCTACCTTGGGAGGCTGAGGCAGAAGAATCACTTGAACCCGGGAGGTGGAGGTTGCAGTGAGCCGAGATCACACCGCTGCACTCCAGCTTGGGCAACAAAGCCAGACTCCATCTCAAAAAAAAAAAAAAAAATCACTTTACATACTGGAGAGCATGTACTACAGAAGAAAGGGGTGGAGGAAGGATACTTAAAGATGATGCCAAGCAAAAGAAACGAGCTGAGATCTGGCTCCACAGTTTTTTAACTGGGTGACTAGGACAGTCACTTTAATTTCCTGTAGCCTCAGACAACTCCAGAAACTTGGTGGTAGAAGGAAGGAAAGAAATGAAACGATAATTAAAGGGGGCTGTGGGATTGCCCAGATTTTTGAGGTGGAAACAATCAGAAACTGAAGAGAAAGATTAGGATTAAGGTTTAGACTGAAGATGGGAGGGATGAAATATTTTCTATGTTAATGAACTAGATGAAGTCCAAGGGTAAAAAAATCAGCATGTTAATTGGACTTCACATTCTTATTAATCATTACAGTAGTCATCGAAAGGTAGTTTGCTGAGGGCTGTACTTGCTAATATTGATTTATGAGATTTCATAATGTATTTATTACCAGCTCCTTGGTAACAGTTCCTATCACCTCCAACAGGAAGGGCCAGTTGTATCACATAGACCATTTTATAGCTATTTCAAAGATCAGAGCCTAACCCTAAAGTAAATGTTTGTATTGCTTTTTTTAAATTGCATATGGTGCCACTTTTCTATGTAGCTTTGACAGAATTACATTAATTTTCATCCTCAATCAAGTTTCTGTGAAATGGACATTTTAAAGAGATATTGAGATATTTTCACTTAAATTTGTTTGTATCCATAACTCACTCACCGTATCATATCTAACTATATATGGTGGTTTGAATTGTTTGATCCATGGAGGACCTCTCAATAAAGTCACTAACTGGTTATTGATGAAGTCAATTGGTTAAATGACTGAACAGGTCATCAATTCAGACTGTGTCTATGTGTAAAAATCAGTCTAACTCCTTATACTGAAGTGTCCAGCCAAATCGGGTTTTCATTATCCTCATGTTAAAAGTAGAGAAAGATTTTGTACATCTACACATGACACACATGAACTACTGACAACCTGTGAATATAGTAGGTGGGTGGGGCAGGCCCTCTACTTGTATAGTTGGGTCATGCTTCCCACTTCTGTGAACCTCTGGTATTTCCTGTTCTCCAAACAAGCTCCTTGGTTGATGAAAGCAAAAAATGCTAGTTTTTGAGTCACACAGAAAGTTTTCATTTGTATACTGTTAATGTTTTACTGGGCCATATGTTATTCAAAACAAAAGGAGGGGAACAAAAATTAAAACCACAAAGACAAAACCCTTACTGCCACTCACCCTGCAATGTTAGAAGCAAAGAAAATATTCCTACCAACTAATATTCCCTTGACAGCACTGGATGGTTGGATGCCTCTTGCCAGATCAGTGTAGGAACGTAAGTCTTGCCATATCACTCCCCTATACACACAAAGGTTACATTTTAGAACAGGAAGAATCCTTAGAAAATATACTTTAAAAATGCCAGTCCACTCTTTACAGGACAAGACAGAGATCCAGTGAGTCACTAACAGAGTCAAGAATTCAGGTTGATTTTTTTTTGCATTCTGTGCTCTTTGGACAAAACTGCCAGGGATATAATATCCAGGACCAGCCTTGTGTGCACACACAGCAGACAGCTTGCTTAGAAACAAGACGTTCTCTCCAAAAATATTTCCCTAACTAATTCTCCCAACGTGTAAGATATTGACCCCAGGCCTAATGCCTTGCGAGAACTCCACAGATATTTATAGATATAAACTGAAGACATCTAAAGCCACTATTAAAATAAAAATATTTAACAAGAACTGGCCAATTCACCGGCATTCTCTCATGATGTGCTGTCCATACCAGCTGTACATAGGTAAAAATTATAAAGGGTGAACTCACTAACATTACCTGACCATGGTCAGAGAGCTAGTTGGGAAGAGCAACGTGCAAATCCAAGTGGGTCAGATTCCTAAACCATGCTCCTTTCAGGGGCCAGGGAGCCTGCATTCCAGTGTCTTTAAGGAATGCTAATGGTTAAATGACAATCTACCTATAGCCAGAGTAAGCAAAATGTAGTTCAATATAAATTATGCTGATGCAGGACCAGGTGCTATGGCTCATACCTGTATTCCCAGCATTTTTGGAGGCTGAAGCAGACAGGTCACCTGAGGTCAGGAGTTTAAGACGAGCCTGACCAACATGGTGAAACCCGTCTCTACTAAAAATACAAAATTAGCCAGTCATGGTGGCAGGCACCTATAATCCCAGCTACTCAAGAGGCTCAGGCAGGAGAATTGCTTGAACCCAGGAGGCAGAAGTTGCAGTGAGCCAAGATCACATCACTGCACTCCAGCCTGGGCAACAACGTGCAAGACTCCATCTCAAAAGAAAAAATATATATATGCTGATGCTTTCATCTCGTTTCTATCTGAGAATCGCAATAACTGACATGTGTTGAGTACTTGTGTACAAGCCCTGGCTTTATCCCTATTGCTTCATTTGATCTTCACAAGTAACCTATTAGTTACATGTTTTCATCATTGTTAGCACCATTTTTACAAGAAACTGAGGTGTGGAGCAATTTAGTGACTTACCTAAGACCTCACAATTTGCAGCAGGGATTTGAGCCTGGGCAGGGGTTCCAGAGTCCTTAATTACTCCTTTATGCTGTCATATAGGCACCTCCAACCTCCATAAGAGGCCTACAGAAGGGGCTTGGTGGTGGTTCCATCAAGAAAGTTGTGGAGACCCCAGATTGCCAAGGGTTCAATGGAGGCAGAGGTAGAAAGAAGTCTGAATCTTTCAGACAACTGTGATTAATAGTTTTTGCAGTTACCAAAGGTCTTGAGGCAGCACGGACTAGCATTTACAGAGCCTGACAGAGAAATTCCTGGTCTCTCGGTGACAATTAACAAGGCGATGGGGGAAACGATGTGAGCCTTCTCTTTGGAGACCAGCCTGAGCCATCTTTTCTCCCAAAGAAGAACGCCTAAAATTATTTTACCATCTATGCTTCGGTTGTAATTAGCTTCTCAGATGAGTTTTGAGAGCTGGTCCTGAGACAATGAACCGGGATAAGCAAGTTTGTTGGGGATCTGTGGGCACTAAGAAGTCTGGGGCTGGAGACCAGCCTGGCCAACAGAGTGAAACCCCCTCTCTACTAAAAATACAAAAAATTAGCCAGGCGTGGTGGCAGGTGCCTGTAATCCCAGCTACTCAGGAGGCTGAGGCAGGAGAATCGCTTGATCCCAGGAGGCGGAGGTTACAGTGAGCCGAGATCACGCCATTGCATTCCAGCCTGGGTGACAATGCAAGACTCGTCTCAAAAAAAAAAAAAAAAAGGTAAAAGTCTGGGGCATGTAGGGCAAAGGCAGGTGGAGACAAAGCATGAAGAATGCTCACAGACAAAGAAACCTGCAGGGATAAAGGAAAGCAGGGAAAAAACGGAAGACAACTTCTCTCTCAGTTCTGGCCGTAGTTCTGACATTCAGAAACTAAACTGAAAAGACTCAGCCAGTTATCCGACCACTGTGCAAATATAACTCTAAGTTAACAGTGTCTTTATTTTCAAAAGTCTTTTATTAGAAATAGCATGCTATTCCTACGTCGCATGATTTTTGGTTAATGGTCATTTCTGCTTTCCTTCACAGAACATTCAGACCAAAAAATCAAGCACAGAACTCATTGGGCTTCCCCCCCAGCAACCCAGTAGTAAACTATCCAAGTAGTAAAATAAATATCAACTTTAATTACTGATGTGTAAAATTTGTTCCTCATCTTGGCCATGCAGGAAAGTGGCATTTTTCAATGTTACGTGTTGACAAACTACAACCTGGGTGGGCCAAAGCTCCTGACCCATAGTGTTTTTTGTTTTTTGTTTTTTACTAGTGATGAGGGTCTCATTATGTTGCCCAGGCTGGCCTCAAACTCCTAGGTTCAAGCCATCATCCTTCTGCCTCAGCTCCCCAAGTAGCTGGGACTATAGTGATTGCCTTCTGTACCCAGCCTCTTTTTATAGATAAAGTTTTATTGGCACACAGTCACATCCATTCATTTACATATTGTCCACAACTGCTTTCACACAACAACAATAGTGTTGAGTAGTTATGACAAAAACCTATGGCCTACAAAAATATTTACTATTGGCCCTTTACAGAAAATGTTTACCAACCCCTGGTCTAGACTGTTAATGACAGAAATGGAGAAAAAAGTTTTTTCTAACAACTTCCCAACAATGTAGAGGGGAACACCATATAAATTTGGCTTAGTGAAAGACTTGGACTAGAAGCTTGATAATATGATTCTGTTGCTTTTAAGTTGTAGGATTAATATTATATAAATGGGACTATGGAATATGAGCCAGTGAGTTATCCTAACTACTGAGCCCTGTGTTGCGCACTAATTGTGGGAAGAGGGAAGACAGTATGGAAAACTTAACAGCCCACCACACAAGAGAGAAAAATGAGTGAAGGAGCCCAGAGGGAAAGAATCTTTTCAAAGCTGGGGTTTCCTCATCTATCGAATGAGGGCACTGGGCTTCTCCACAGGACCTAGCATTAGTTTCACTGGCTTTTTGTCAATGACCACAAAAATCCCAACGTTTTGTTTCCTGAAATTCAGCATCCTACATTCACTCCTGGATGTGGTGTCTCCTTGAATCATACCATCAACTACCATCAAACCACTGAAGCATCTATTCAGTATACTGGGATTCTCTGGTTTCTTATTACTATTCCAACATCTTTAGTTTCCATATGGATAGTATGTCTGAGTGACTTAACTTTTATTTTAATTATGAGCAAATTCACATCTTTTCCCCAATACTAATACATACAAGCCAGCTATCACAAGACATTATTATCAGCCAAAGTTGAATTCAAAAGTCCTACAAGATTCAAAAGTCCTCTGAGGCCTCAGCAGTATCTTATTGACGACTCACTGCCGACTAACCTATGCATTTTGGGTCAGGCTGGGCGTGGCTGATAACTGTCCGTGTGAGGGGGCAGCTGTAGGTTCCTGACAATCGTGGTAGGTCATCATGTGACCAAATAGTAGCTTCAATGAGATTTTTAAAACTGTCACAGCTCTCTGAAGAGGTGTAAATAGAAATTATCTGTGCATCTCATATGTCTATATTATACAGCCAGGAATAGGGTTTGGGTCTATTAAAAATATATTCATTTATTCAACAAATATATGCTGAATGTATACTTTATGCCAGGAATTGGATTAAACTCATGTCTCCAACTATATATGGAACCCTTACATTATTTTGTGTTTCTTTTTATCCTATATTCTTGCTAAAGCCACATGACACAAGTTTTCCCTGATTTTTCTGATAAATATTGAACTGTCCACTTGATGAAATTTTCACACAAAAATCTTTTTCTTGATGGCTTTATCCACTTTTTCTTGATGGCTTTGGCTGCAGGGGGTCAAAATGCAGGGGGTAAAAAATCATATTTAACCAATGCTGTTCCCTCAGTGATAGTGCCCACTTTTTCCATCCCATTTAGCTATAAATCCTGTAAATCCTGCAGGGATAAACGAAAGCAGGGGAAAATGGAAGACAACCTCTCTCTCAGTTCTGGCTGTAGTTCTGACATTCAGAAACTAAACTGAAAAAACTCAGCCAGTTTTATAATCCAACCATTATAGCTAAATGGATTATAGCTAAATGGGATGGAAAAAGTGGGCACTATTACTGAAGGAACCTGCCACTTTTAGCTTGACATGAGAAAGCCATAAAAATTCAAGAAAGGGATGGGGCAGATGGGGCAGGGAACTAGTCACTGAAACCGGATTGTCCCTTTCAGCTCTGGAGGATAGAGAGTATTAGGGGCGGGAGCTACCTTTTCTTCTTCAGAAATAGGAAAGAGATGAAAGGAGGTTCTTGGGACCTGACCCAGCCCAGAAGGGGTAAAAATAGTGACAGCGAAGCCAGCGTTTCTCCAAGGGCCTCCCAGCCCATACATCAGAGCTGCCTGCAGGGCTCAGTACAGCAGACCTTTCCCTGGGCCTACCCAGACCTGGGGAGTCAGGGCCTCTGGAGCGTGGTGAGGGAAAGTCTAGACACCAAAGTGATTTCCATGCACAGCAAAGAGAACCCCTGTTGAAATGTTTATGAATTAATTTACAGACCTTTAACTTTAAACAAATGTGGCTAATGTTATTATGAAGTTTATTAAGACTCAAGCCTTGGTGAGTGACAGAAATTTATCTTGGAGTGGGTCTTTCTTCCCACCCTCTTCTCTCCAGCTTCCCTGCCTCTCCCCACCCCTCTCCCTCTTTCATCCTATGGGAAGGGCTCTAGGGCTAAAAACCAAACAATAAAAGCAGCAGCAGCAGCAACAGCAAAGACTAAAGGCCAGATGCAGGGCGGGACTAGGCATCAGCTCATGGGTAAGAAAGGGCGCTGAGAAAAGCAGAGAAGGCAAAACATTTACATTCTATTGTAGACATACATATATATATATATATATGGCTCACATTCAATCTGTAAAGATTAACAAGACTGGCAGAATTTATCCCTGCAATAGGAATCTCCTTCCAAATTATCCGTGAAGCTAAACTTCTTAATAATGATTACAGATGATACATGCCATTATCCCTATTGCAAGAAGTAGTTTTCCTCAGTCTCTCTATCCTGTTTTCATGCTGCCTAAGCAGATATTGACACGCCATGTCCCTTTCCTCCTCATCCTGCTATTCTCAGAAGCCTTTTGCTCCACTGATCACTCTTCTATCCTTGTATCCTTGGTCAGGTTCTCTCTCCATCCTTTTTTTTCTTTCTTTTTCTGAGACAGAGTTTCAGTTTTGTAGCCCAGGCTCAAGTGCAGCGACACAATCTCAGCTCACCACAACTTCTACCTCCCAGGTCAAGCAATTCTCCTGGCCTCAGCCTCCTGGGTAGCTGAGATTACAGGCATGTGCCACCACATCAGAGTAATTTTATATTTTTAGTAGATAAGGGGTTTCTCCATGTTGGTCAGGCTGGCCTCGAACTCCCGACCTCAGGTGATCCGCCCACCTCAGCTTCCCAAAATGCTGGGATTACAGGTGTGAGCCACCGTGCCCAGCCTCTCTCTACATCTTCTTAATTTCCCTTTGTCCCCATACTCCTACGTACTCTGTGATGTTTTAGACAGAAAAATGAAATAAATATCCTTGCCTTCCAGTCTCAAGCCATCTACATGAGACAGCAATCAAATAAACCCAAATCAGATGTTACACTCAACATGGTTCTTCCTGGCCACTCTTTAGCTCCTTCTTTTCCTCCTCTTTCTGCTCACTCTTGAAGTTTGCAACTTTTCTCCTATGCACTTTGCTTTTCTCTAAACACTGTCTTTCCCACACATCATTGAAAACATTTTGCAATGAGAAATACTTCCTTTGCTACATTAGATTAAACAAAAGGCATTTGATGAGGAAGTCACTGTAACATTTTAAATCATTTTTTAAGGTAACTGCAAGTACCACCTGGGCTTTCAAAAAAGAAAATAGTTAACTTCAATAGTTGTGTCATTTTATGGGGTAACCAAAACAGCTTTTAAATTGCTCCAAAATAATGGGGAGCAATGAATGAAAGAGTAATATAAAAATACATGTTGAAGCCGGGTGTGGTAGTGCATGCTCGGAGTCCCAGCTACTCAGGAGGTAGAGGCAAGAGAGGATTGTTTGAGCCCCAGGAATTCAAGACTGCAGCGAGCCATGATAGTAACACTGCACTCCATCCTGGTGACAGAGCAAGACCCTGTCTCAAGCAAAGAAAAATATATATATTTTTATCTGTATATACATATAAAATATAAAATATATATGTTATAGATATATTTAATCCTATCTATCTATTTTGGGCACCAAACAGGTAAAGCCTTTTCTATTTCCCTTCTGATTACATTGAAAAATACATATTGGTCTCAAGACATATATATAATAGAGATAGATAGAAGGCAAAGTGAGAAAATTAAGTGGAGACTATGCAGGAACTAATTCATCAAGAGTTGCTGGTTAATACCCAATGGGGAAAAAACACTAGGGAGAATATGAAATCACACCATGTGGAAAGGCTGTCTGTACATTAATATTTTAATTTTTGCCAAAAACAAAACTATATGAGAAAATGTTAAAATGCAGAGATTTCTCCTAAAAAGTGAAAATAGGCAGCTGGGCGCGGTGACTCACGCCTATAATCCCAGCACTTTGGGAGGCCAAGGCAGGTGGATCACGAGGTCAAGAGATGGAGACCATCCTGGTCAACATGGTGAAACCCCGTCTCTACTAAAAATACAAAAATTATCTGCACATGGTGGTGCACGCCTGTAGTCCCAGCTACTCGGGAGGCTGAGGCAGGAGAATTGATTGAACCCAGAAGGCGGAGGTTGCAGTGAGCCGAGATCGGTGCCATTGCACTCCAGCCTGGGTAAAAAGAGCAAAACTCTGTCTCAAAAAAAAAAGAAAGAAAGAAAATAGGGCCAGGCATGATGGCTCACACCTGGAACCCAACACTTTGGGAGGCCAAGGTAGAGGGATTGCCTGAGGCCAAGAGTTGGAGACCAGCCTGGGCAACATAGTAAGGACCCCATCTCTACAAAACATTTAAAAATTAGCTGGGCATGTTGGTGATGCCTGTAGTTCCAGCAGCTGAAGGAGGCTGAGGCAGAAGGATCCTTTAAGCCTAGGAGGTCAAGGCTGCGGCAAGCTATGATTGCACCACTGCACGCTAGCCTGGGCAACAGAGCTAAACTGTCTCTTAAAAAAAAGTGAAAACAGCTCTCTAAGTGGGCAGAAAGGAGATAGAGAACACTTAAACGCGTTATATTACTATACAGTAAATCAATCCTCACTTACCCATCCAAATGAAGGAAAATAGCAGCACATCATCAGTCCAGGGTGGGGAACCAAAAATAGCATTACTATTAGACTTTGAATATATTTCAGTTGTTCATTTTGACAGGGATGGGGGTTCTGTTCTGAGAATTCACCAGATTTCAAACCAGGAAATATTTAGAGTGCTTTTTTTGAGATGGAGTCTCACTGCATCACCCAGGCTGGAGTACAGCAGCGTGATCTTAGCTCACTGAAGCCTCCACCTCCCAGGTTCAAGCAATTCTCCTGTCTCAGCCTCCCAAGTAACTGGGATTACAGGCACGCACTACCATACCCAGCTAATTTTTGTATTTTTAGTAGAGACAGGATTTCACCATGTTGCTCAGGCTGGTCTTGAATTCCTGAGCAAGTGCTGGGATTACAGGTGTGAGCCACCGTGCTATTAGCATGCTCATTATGTACAGAGCACTCAACACAGTGTCTTGATTGTGACAAAGACTTGGCATCTTATGGCATAGTTTAGAACCTTCCTTCATGTTTACATAACATCTTTTCCAAAATTAATTTTTTATCATTCATTCATATATTCATTCATTCAATGAATCTCTGAACATTATGTTCCAAGCTGCTCTGAAATACAGAGCAGCCCTTGAAATACATCAAGGCCCTTGAAATACAAGCTGGCCCTTGAAATACATCAGTAAACAAACAGATAAAAAGCTCTGCCCTCTCACTCCTGTGGAGCTTCAACTTAGGGTGGGGGATGACCAGTAAGCATAATGAGTAAGTCAGCTACATAGGGTGTCTAACGCAGCCAGACATCCTGCTTTATGTCACCTAGCCTTAAACTGTAGACATCGCCCTGGCTCCCCTCATTCCAGTTGGTGACCCCTATACTCTCAGAAGGGTCATATTTGATTAATAAATTGTATAGTCACTCTAAGTATGTTTGAGTTAATAAGGATCATGGAAAGAAGGCAGAACAGAGATGGATTGCAATTTTAACAGGGTGGTCTGGGTGGGTCTGATCAGAGCAAGAGACATTTGAGCTAACATTTGAAGGAGATGAGAGAATTGGAAGGTCTACACTCTTATTATAAAACACTGAAATAATACCGAAGTATAAAAAGTTACTGTTTTTCTTCCCTACTTAATTCTACTGTTAAATAGTTTCTTTTTCAGGCATATGTAAGCCTTTAAAACATAAGTTGTATCATATTGCACACCATATGACATTTTAACAGCAACAACTTGTTATGAAAACAAGTCACATTCTACATCTTAAATATATAAAATTTTATTTTTAAAATAAAATGAAATAATGTTGTTGTTGTTGTTGTTTTTTTAAAACCACCCTTTCTTACCTCTCGATCTAAATCAAATTTGCTCTGGTAAAAGAAGGGAGTGGGGATTTTGGGGGAGAAGATGAGGAGAAGGGAGAAAAGTTTTAAACTTTTCTGGTAACGGAGTTTATGCTAAGGCTCAATGCGTCTTATAGGCTATACCAAGTTTCTGTAAAACAGAGATAGTGAAGATGACCACAAAGAATGCCTTAAGAATAATGTTTCTCTATGCAGAGACTGAAGAATTTGATTGTCTCAGTAGCAGTGAAATCAGTTAGCGAAGAAGTATTTGAGAGATTTCACTAATATTATAAATGCATTGGATTTATTTCTTTTCTTCACTTGGGTTCCCTTCTTCCTTTCCCTTGCAAACAGGAAGAGGGTGGGTGTCATTGACATCATAAATGAGTTTTTATTTTGTTTCTCCTTCCTGACCCTTCCCCCACCCCATCTGAAGAGTGGAGCCATCATGATGTCATGTTAAGCTAAGGGTATCCGTAAGCATAAAAGGCTGGGTACAAGGTCATGATTTATAATAGAAACACTTCTCCATGACCAGCATATTGTAAGCTCCACTTGATCAGGTTAATGTCATGGCAAGTGTGTAATTTATTTCTTTGGGTGAAACTAGTCCTATCATAACAGTACATTTTATGTACAATCTGTCAGCAGGCACTGAGTTAATAAAAAGACCATATCACCAAGACATTTATAGAACCAGATTCAGTATATCTTAGTAACTGATTCTTACTTTGGTGATTTATTACCGTTGGGAAGGCATACGGACTGATACTGGGTGCTCAGGACTTCAAAAATATTGGCATGAAAAGTAAAAAAAGATGCAATCCAGTATCTGGACATTACGGCCTACCATGGACCAGGCATTATCTGGCTTTTCCTAAACAGTATCAGCATGTTCCCAAGTCTCTGGAGGACAAAACACCCAGGCTGAAACCACCCCTTGTCAGTCCTGAGTTTAGGGTATGTAGACATAGCTTAATATCATGACTCAGAAAGAAGAGGGGAAAGCCTTTAGCAAATAGGATACATCCTTGTTAAGTTAGAGCTAATTAGACAGCATATATAAGACTTACAGTGGTTTCAATTGAATTCCCTCTGAATTGTGAGGATCCTATTCATGAATAAGAGTCTGATTAGCTTTAGTAGCTTTTCCAAAGTCAGTGTTCAGGAATACAAGACCTGCCCTCAGAGGCTGAGTCTAGCAACTCAGTCTCATAAAGGGATGTGTTTGATAGTTTGTAATATAAGTCTATGAACTACAGTGGTTTTTGTTTTTGTTTTTGAGATAGGGTCTCACTCTGTTGCCCAGGTTGGAGTACAGTGGTGTGATCACAGCTCACTGCAGCCTCAACCTCCTAGGTTCAGGTGATCCTTCTTCCCCAGCCTCCAGAGTAGCTGAGATTACAGGCACATGCCACCATATCCATCTAATTTTTTTATTTTTAGTACAGATGGGGTATTGCCATGTTGCCCAGGCTGGTCTCAAACTCCTGGGCTCAACTGATCTGCTTGCCTCGGCCTCCCAAAGGGCTGGCATTTCAGGCGTGAGCCACCACTCCTCTCCTGAACTACAATAGGTTTCTGGTTTTGGGTTTTTGTTTTTTTGAGACAGAGTTTCACTCTCATTGCCCAGGCTGGAGAGCAATGTCGCAATCTCAGCTCACTGCAACCTCTGCCTCCTGGATTCAAGTGATTACTTTGCCTTAGCCTCCCAAGTAGCTGGGTTACAGGAGTACGCCACCATGCCCGACTAATTTTGTATTTTTAGAATATGCTTTTCTTTTTTAAAAACTGTATCATTTAGGCCTTCCCCAAAATCAGACCACCCATCCACAGCGCACACACACTCATTCTCAAGTAATGAAACTGAACTGCACTATCATCATTACGCAAAGCCATGTAAAACAACACAAGTGTGTTAGGATATATTTCACCCACCTTTTGTCTATAGGAGAATCTGGGAAAAAATGAAATGGGCATCTATCCCTAATTCCTAATAGTAAATGTCCTTGCCTTTGCACCTTTCTGTGTTGTTGGAGAGAAAGAGATCAAGGTGAAAATATCAAGGAGTAAGAACAGACAAGGCTAAGAGGAAAGAAGTTTGCCAACCACCTGCCAGATGGGAAAATCCTTACAGTTCATGAGCATCTGAATTGCCCAAGACGTTTTATATAGAGACATAAGTTATACATAGAAGATGAATTGCCTGAGCCTCTGATTCACAAACTCTCTAAGACCCCCTAATGTTATTTTTAAAAATGTATGAATAGATACAACTTCCTTTTTTACTTTGTAATCTGAGCTAGAGAAAATTTACTACAGCATTATCACCCAGGTCTCATTACCTCTTGGTTAATTAGCTGACATTTGTAAAGTGCTTTGAAGATGAAAAGCATCATATAAATACTAAGAATTATTAAATAATATGAGGGGGAAATCATAAAATAGCTACATTGTTAACATTAATTTGTATTTTATCCGATTGTCTTCTCCCTCGCATTTGACATTTAGGGCTGGACTATATATAAAGGCTGAGGGAGTTACCATGTCTATTACAGCTGTGACTCAGGATTTCAACTAGCTCCAAATTAATACTTGCCAAAAAACAAGTTTCAAGCAGAAACAAATTAACTGTTCAGAGATGCCACTTATACTGGTTCAAGTGTTAACTAGTTAAACAATTTGCTCCCGAACCACAGTTAAAAGGAAAGGTATATTAATCCAGAGACTATTAATAAACATTTCTACTTCAAAAAAACCCACAAAATACACTGATGAATAGTGAGCTCAGCCAGACCATTTTGGTGTGAAACATGTGATTCCACTTTGCACCCACTGTACAGTTGCAGAGCTTGCTGCTGAGTAGCTCAGGGCAGTATATTATGTAGTGTTGACTGTTCCTGACATTTTGCTGTCATCAAAGCAAGTTAAACAAACTTCTGAAGCTGCAATTCCATTCCCTGTTATCTCACCTCTCCCTTCCCCCAGTCCCAAATGGACAGAAGGACAGACCGGCAAACCTGCTTTAGAAAGTCTTTGGCAGTCTGCCAGGGATTGATACTAGGAGGGGCAAAAAAAGCTATAGAAGAATATTCTTTAAATCTATGTATCATGAAAGCTTTCAATAGAACAGGAAATAATAGATCAAATACATTCAAAGTATTTGCAAACTGCTTAATTGGGTAAGGGCAAGCCAAATTCTGATCACAGCAACTTCCTTATTGTAAAGCCCACTTCAGTGATACTGAAGTTAATCCCAAGTCCTGTTACAGGAAACGTACCCTTATTAAAGTAACATTAAGTGCTCCTTTTTTATTGATCTTTCCCTTCAGCTTAATGATAGAAACTTACTGATGTTTTAATAATAACCTCACAAGCTTTATCTCATTTTACTTTGCCTTGGTACTAAAAGATGCAGTGGAAACTAACTTAGCATAAACATTTTGCAGATGTCTTTAAAGGCCAGAGGGAGGTGAAAAAAAAAAAAGATTCAATTGAGCTGTGTGTTAACAAAGATGGCTGAAAAACTAAAAGATAAAAGGGAGGCTCCAGTGTGAACATCAAAGAATTGTTAATGACAAGAAATACCATTAGGGTTAGCCTCTCTTTTGTTTCAACCCTTTCACACCTGCCGTGTGTGGTGAGCTAAGCCTTTGTTCCAAAATCTGAATTACCTCCATTAGCATTTATAGAAAAATGGTTGCAAAACAACAGAAATGGACTTTTGGTTCTCCTCCTTTGCTTGAAAAATCAGAAATTAGCTAGGTATCTGTGGGTCTCCTCCTAGTTACTGGGTGTAACTATAGACTCTATGGTGGAAGGTAATAGGTTGCAAATGAGTTTGGTTGAAATGTGAGAATAGCTTTGTAACTGAAAAAGAGAGGTAATACAAGCATCGTGGAGAAGCTCACTGAAGAAGCTCAGACATTAGCAATAGCAAAATCAGAGCGTGAAATTCAGATTAGCCCTCCCCAGGCTGTGAGAGGAAGGGGGTATTGCAAGACTTGGCATGGCTAAAGGTGTAACCTGTTTTATTTGGCCCCTGAAAATTTTTAACAGATGGTGCGACCAGCTGTCTTTTTCAGCCATTTAATAAACTCTTCGGTGGTAACAGTTTGGAAAGTGGGGGTTTTTCGTTTTAGGCCAGAGGAGAAAATAAAGAAATCTGTCCCAAATTGTCTTTGCCAAGTAGTAAAGCCTGGAAACATTCTGAAAAGTTAAAGGCAAAAGAAATCTAACAGACTATACAGTTGTATTTTTTTAAGAGAGCAGCAACCAAAATCTGCAAAGAAGATAACTATTGGCTAAATGTAGTTTGATCAATCTTCTGACCTGGGTTTTAAATTTTGGTCTTTTAAAAAGACGTGCCTAGTTTCCTGTTTAAGGCTTATCAGCAAATTAACAGCACTTTAAGGCAACTATCCACAGCAGCACAAAAAGAAACAAACTAAACATTTATTAGAAGTTAGTACTCATGGAAGATAAATACTTATTCATAATGAATGAAGCGGTGAATTCCTTCCAATTTACATAATTAGTCTAAAATGACATTGAACCCTTCTAATCGTGTCATGTAAATTACAGAGTCCAGCACCAGACCTCAGGGAATGCGGAAAATGCTCACGTCAACTTATTTTCAGGACAGGATCTAAGATATTTTTGCAATTTTGTAAAATTGGCATTTTTTTCCACCAATAAAATGGCAACTCTCAATTGCGTGAGAAAGAATTTACTTTCAAAGATTCTCTCCAAAGGCTACAAACACAACTCCTCTTTTGGCAAATGTTCATGATTCCTGGCTGAGCAACAGCTACGTCCATGTGACAAAGCTTTGTTCTGCCCACAGGCCTATTATGGATACCAGATCTATATTGTCCCAAGTAAACTGCAACAGTAAAATGCAAATTCTTTTCAGGAGAGATTCAGACACCTTTTCAGACCCCTCGGCCATTTGCAGCTTTCATTATCTGCAGTAAATCTCTTTTGCTTAGACTCCAGCTTGCCTCCTTTCCGGACTTTTCTTAACCAGCTACACTTTTCAGTTTGCCTTCTTAAACAGTAAAGTGTAGCTGGTTAAGAAAAGCATAATCCCAACTGGAGTCAGTTATACAGTCACAAGCCAGTTACCATAATTCACAGAATGCCATTTCTAATTCCCCGATTGCCATGATTTGTGAAGTGACTTAGACAAATTGCAGTTCTTTTAGGAATACCTTCTCCAGTCTGTAACATCAGCTACCACTCGTTCAACACATTCTTACTAAGCACCTACTATGCCTCGAGCACTGGGTCAGCAGCTGAAATATCATGGTGACCAAGACAAACAAGATCCCTGCTCTCTTGGAGCTTATATGGCCTCACGTCTTTAATAGATAAGAAATGAGAGAAAAGAGAAAGGCAAGAAACATAAGGCCCTTCACAGCACAGTGTTTAGGATCTTCAAAACCATCTAAATGACAGAGACAAGTTTGACAATTAAATGTGGGGGAAGGGGACTTGCCCTCTGCTTTCAGGAGGGGCAGTGGTAGCAGTTGCAAGTTCACTTTAGCAACCCTTAGCAAAGCACCTGGCTTCTTCGTTGTAACATTTTTGTTTTCCAGTCACTGGTTTTGAATAGACATCACACGCCTCTCACTAAAGTATGATCATCTAGAAATTACATAAATCTAGAAATTGTATGTATTTCCTCATGTACTACAAAGTGCTTTCTTAAATTTTGGGAATAGTTTCAAGTGGACTAAATAAAGAAATGGAGCTTTACTTTGTAGAAATAGAAGCATTAACACTAAGTGAAAGCCAGGCTGATCTTGTGGCTAGAAGGCAGGGACTTGCAATTATTTCTAGTTCCTACCTCCAAAACTTCAACACCTTTATGTCTGTATGAACCACTGCAGGTACCGAAGTCATTTAAAGACTGACAGCATGGCCAGGCATGGTGGCTTATGCCTGTAATCCCAGCACTTTGGGAGAGTGAGGCCGGTGGCTCACTTGAGGTCCAGAGTTCGAGACCAGCCTGGGCAAAATGGTGAAACCCCCCCAGCTCTGTAATTCCAGCTACTCGGCAGGCTAGGCAGGAGAATCGCTTGAATCCAGGACGTAGAGGTTGCAGTGAGCCAAGATCACATCACTGCACTCCAGCCTGGGTGACAGAGTGAAACTCCATCTAAAATTAAAAAAAAAAAACAAAAACTATACACACACACACACACACACACACACACACACACACACACACACGATTAAATACTGACAGCAGTTCTACCAGATTTTCCAGAATGTAGAAATGTAGTTCACCCTGAATACAAGAGAAAAAGGAGGAAATCATGTGAACTCAACTAAACCTGTGCTGGAAAATTTATTTGTTTCCCTATAAGGTATAATACTTTTATTTTTCTTTCAATATCATCAATCAACCAGTCATCTGGGCTTAATGAACATGGGGTTTAGGGACTAGTGATCAGCTTTCATGTTTTCAGGTCAACAAAATTAGGATCCCTGTCTGTCTGCAAGGCCAGTGCTCCAGAAGTTGCTGTGGCTAAGGTCTTAGACACCCATGCATGGGACACTGTCTGCTGTGGCTGGCCATGTCAGCTTCACAGTGCCAGGCAGGTCCCTGGCAGTGGTCATGGCCCAGTGACTGGTAGAGTAGCCCATAGAAAAGCAGCAACCCATGGCTGGGCACAGGGGCTCATGCCTGGAATCTCAGCACGGTGGGAGGCAAGGCAGGTGGATCCACTGAGGTCAGGAGTTCCAGACCAGCCTGACCAACATGGAGAAACCCCATCTCTACTAAAAATACAAAATTAGCTAGGCATGGTGGTACATGCCTGTAATCCCAGCTACTCAGGAGGCTGAGGCAGGAGAATCACTTGAACCCGGGAGGTAGAGGTTACAGTGAGCCGAGATCACACCATTGCATTTCAGCAAGGCAAACAAGAGTGAAACTTCGTCTCAAAAAAAAAAAAGAAAAGAAAAGAAAAAGAAAAGCAGCAATCCCTAAGAATAATCTCAGTGACACCAAAGTAGCAATCTGATAGCAGACTAAGTTCGCATATTTATACTGTTCCTAATGCCCCGCATAATTAAATGCTATATTTGACATCAATTTTTTTTTTTTTTTTTTACTAAAAAGTCTTTTCTAAGATGGTAAACCGTAACATTCTTGGCAAAGACAAAAGCGATATTTTACTCTGATGGAAAGCAGGAATTACAAAATAATAAAGCCCATTAAAAGGTGGTAAATAAATATTGGCCTATATATTTTCTTAGGATTGTTGAAAAATATTAATTTCAGAACTCTCTAAATATCCAGGAAACTGAAATTTAAAGAATAGTGCAAGAACTCTTTATATTTATCTTAAGCATTTTGTAATAGGTTCAATTCTTTTCTTGAGTTGTGTAATCAGTAACAGTTCAATTCTTAACATGTAAAGGAATTGGTTTAATAAATTAGTAGTACAGTGAAAACTAAACTGTTTCCACTGCCTTCACTATAATTAATTACAAAAATTCAACAGAGATTCAGTACTTGACAAAATAACTCTTGATTTCACTAACATTGTTCAAAACACATTGACTGAATATTTGCTGTGTGCCAGATACCATTTATCTGGGACAAAGGGCCCCAGAAAATACTAAAGGTGACAGAAGGAAAAAAAGGAAAAAGAACAGGGAAAAAAATCAAGAAAGAAAGAGGATATTTACTACTCAATGCTAAAATATACTATAAAATTACAAAAATAAGAGCATTTTGCTGGCACCAGAATAGATAGAGAAATCAAACAGCAAAGATGTGAAATAAATACAACTGTATCTAAGTATTTCTTATGATACAAGTGAAATTTTAAATCAGTCCAGAAATAATTTAATACATGATGTTGGACAAATTAAATTTTCAAAAAAATACAGTTCAGTCCTTGTCAAAACCTGTGAGGGCCTCAGGCTCTTTACCTACTTGCGAACTACCAAGTTAGCCTGCTGTAGTTTCACGGATATTGGCAGAAGGCACAAGACTTTTGGGTCAGAGACAAAATGGCAGTAGCAGCAGCCTGGAGGTCAAACGTTTATATGGGCTCCCTGAGCCCCCAGTTCCCGCAGGGTGATGTGAAGAGGGCCAGATGCTGCCTGCAGGCAGCTGGTGGGTTACAGGAGAGAAATCCCAAGCTGAAGGAGCTGGGCTCTTTTGTAATGGGCAGTATGCCTGCTTGATCTTTGCCCCAATCTTTATTACATACATAAGCCACCAACCTGCTCTCTGCTCCTAAGAGGACACCATCTCTGCTCTTCAAGGCTGTACTATACACACTCTGAAAAGATAGTTGAGGACAAAGCAGTGCCTTTGCTCAGAAAACATGCAGCAACACGAGAGATGTGGAGAACTGCCCCCCCCAAAATAGCCATTAACTAGTGCTTTAATTTAAAAAGAATTCTAGATAGATTAAAGAAAGAGTTGAATATAAAAAGAACAGGATGCATGGGCCTCTCATCCCAGTTATTTAGGAGGCTGAGGCAGGAGATGGTTAGAGTCCAGGAATTCAAGACCAGCCTGGGCAACGTAGTGAAACCCTGAGAGAGAAAAGAAAAGAAACGAAAGAGGATAAAGAAGAAAAAAGAGAAGAGGAGGGAAGGGGAGGAAAGGAAAGGGGATGGGAGGGGAAAGGAAAGGGGAAGGGGAAGGCAGGCAGGCAAGCTATAGAAAAACTAGGAGAAAATATATGTGAACATATTCATGCTTCTCAGACAGGGAGACCTTTCTAAGCATAACATCAAAGACAACATAAAGGAAAAATCATAATGTATTTTACTACATAAAAATATAAAATCTTTTCATGTCAAAGACACCATAAAATAAATTGCACTGAGGGAATGGAGAGTTATTGTTTAATGTATGCTGAATTTCAGTTTGAGAAGATGAAAAAGTTTTGGAAATGGCTCTCAATGATGATTTCCCAACAATGTTAATATATTTAATGTCACTGAATTGTACACTTAAAAATTTGTAAAATGATAAATATTATGTATATTTTACAATAAAAATGTTTTAAAATATTAAATTGCAACAAGCTGGAAATAAAATGTGTTGCATATATGATAAAGACTAATCTCCTTACTATTTTTTCATTCATCAAAGATGTATTGACTGCTATGATGCAGTAGGGATATGATGGAAATCAGGACACCATGGTCTTGCCTTCAAGGATGAGAACAAGCTTCTACAAACAATTAAGAACAAGAAAAACATCCCAATAAAAAAATAAAGAGGTAGTTTACAATAGAATAGAAGTGAATAAATATGAGAAAGTGTTCAGTCCAACTACAGTGGCTCATACCTGTAATCTCAGAATTCTGGGAGGCAAAGGCAGGTGAATCCCTTGAGGTCAGGAGTTCCAGACCAGCCCAGGCAACATGGTGAGATGCTGTCTCTACAAAAAATATATAAAAAATTAGCCAGGCATGGTGGCACACACCTGTAGTCCCAGCTACTTGGGAGGCTGAGGAAGGAGAATTGCTTGAGCCCGGGAGATTGAGGTTGCAGTGAGCTGAGATGGTGCCACTGTACTCCAGTCTAGGCAACATAAAATCCTGTCTCAAAAAAAAAAAAAAAAAAAAAAAAAGAGCAAAGTCTGGGTGTGGTGGCTCATGCCTGTAATCCCATCACTTTGGGAGGCCAAGGCAGGCTGACCATGAGGTCAGGAGTTCAAGACCAGGCTGACCAACATGGTGAAACCCCATCTCTACTAAAAATACAAAAATTAGCTAGGTATGGTGACACGTGCCTGTAATCCCAGCTACTCAGGAGGCTGAGACAGGAGACTCACTTGAACCCGGGAGGCAGAGGTTGCAGTGAGCTGAGATCATGCCACTCCATTCCAGCATGGGTGACAGAGTGAGACTCTGTCGCAAAAAGAAAAAAAAAAGTGTTCCACCTCACTAGTAATAAAATACAAATTATAAACAAAATACCATTTTACTTTCAGAATAGCAGTTATTTTCTTAAAGTGCTCAGTGTTGGTGAGGATACCGGGAAATGGATACTCCCCAAGTCAGCTACAGTTCATGAATTGTCATGAACTTCCCAGCCTGTATATACATCAGAAGCCTGAAAACCATGCTTACCTCCTGCTCAGCTATCTATTACCCTGATAGGAAGGCATCCTGGGAGAATGGTCTGAGATGCATACAAAGTGTTCTTTGCAGCACTGCATATAATAGCAAAAAAGAAAACCCACTGGAAACAATTTAAATATTCAAAAGTAGAGCATTAATTAGGTAATTATGTTGCCACCACACCATTCAATGGCATAATATACAGTCTTTAAAATGGCTCAAAAAGGTAGGAAAAAAAGCCTGGCTATAAAAGGTACAAAATGACACCATTTTTATTTTTCAAATAGGCCTAAGTAGCCATGAAAATATTAGAAAGACTTATACTAGGAAGTTGGCAATGTTTGTCTTTGTGCATTGAACATTTAATAGTTGTTATGAGGAAATCAATGTGTAAGGGAAGAAAGTGCCTGGCTCTTTTTACTTCATTCTATGTGTATTATTTGTATTTGAAGAAACCTAATTAGAATTCATTCTCTAATGCAAAATACTTTTCTGTGTAATCTTTTTAACACTGTCCAGTCTTGTTTAAATCTTTCTGTTTCCTGTTAAAACGTTCTAGGAATGGTCTTTGTTTTCTTTTTCAGAGACACTTTTTTAGGGTCTGGCTCTGTCAGCAAGACCGACGGGCAGCGGTGCAATCATAGCTCGCTGCAGCCTGGAACTCCTGGGCTCAAGCCATCGTTCTGCCTCAGCCTCCCAAGTAGCTAGGACTACAGGTGTGCGCCACCAAACCCAGCTAATTTTGGGAGCTTTTTTGTTTTGTTTGTAGAGACAGGGTCTTACTATGTTGCCAAGGCTGGTCTCGAACTCCTGGGCTCAGGCAATCTTCTCACTTTGGGCCTGTCAAAGTACTGGGAGTACTGGCATGAGCCGACATGACTGGACTAGGTATGCACTTTCCATCAGTTGTCTGGAAGAAAGGCCTTACAAACTGCATAATTAAAATAATGAATAAATGATTGTGCAACTATTATATATTAACTTTTTTGTTAATGATGTAGACGAAAGATGTCAAGGACATGTATGTGATAAACAGTATGGTTCCAACAATAAACGACCATGTATAGAAGCCCCAGAGGTAACAGACACAAGATGATGAAGATGCGCTAGGAGATGGGATAATGGATAGTCAGGCTGAATGTTGCTTTTATGTTTTCATTTGAACTTCCAATAAATACAAAAGAGAGGGGCTACATGAGACTCGGAAGTGGGTTAACACTGTGAGCCAGATGACTCAGACCAGGGCGCACTGGGGCCTGCCTGCAACTTTGTGGGGTCCCCACTTACCAAGGGACACAGCCCTAGCATTGCAAGCTCAAAAACTGAGTTTAATCTGTCAGAGGGAGTTCTGGCTCTGAAGGCTGATAAATGTAATCATTTTCAGAATGTTTTAAGTGATGAGCTTTTTCTTCTCCTGAAGTCTCACAAAAGTCCAAAAGTTCATTAAACACAGAACAAGCAAGTGGATGAGGTGGCTCACACCTGTAATCCCAGCACTTTAGGAGGTCAAGGCAGGCAGATCATGAGGTTAAGAGATCGAGACCATCCTGGCCAACATGGTGAAACCCGTCTCTACTAAAAATACAAAAAAAAAAAAAAAAAATTAGCTAGTCGTGGTGGCAGGCACCTGTAATCGTAGCTACTCAGAAGGCTGAAGCAGGAAAATGGCTTGAACCTGGGAGGCGGGGGTTGCAGTGAGCCAACATTGTGCCTCTGCACTCCAGCCTGGGCAACAGAGCGAGACTCCATCTCAAAAAAAAACAAACAACAAAAAAACACAAGCTGTTCTCATTTCAGAGAAGGCAGGGCCTGCGGAAGCTCCTTTCCTTCAGGCTCCCTCATCCCCAGTGCCCTGAGGCACCTCTGCTGACCCCTAGGCCTTTAAGCAAGTTAAACTTCCACTGAATCTTCCAGAAGATAGATTTATAAAACAGAACTGCCATTCATTGTCAGTAGGAAAATCCAAGCAAACTCTAAGAAGATCAAGCTAAGGTGACTGTGTGGGGAGGATGAGGTCAATATGGTAGCTACAGGCACATTTCTCAAAGTGCTGGGTGAGAACCCCTGAATGACACCCACACAAGCTAAGCAAAGTGCCTGCAGAGCCGCAGACTTACCGATCAGAGTCTCCAACTAAGGGCCCAGCAGTCTGCATCAAGACACACTCTCCGAGGAGGAGACGCTTGCAAGGGGGAGGGTATAAATTGACAGTCCTGATGTATCATCTGCATCACCTGATCTCCTACAAGGCAGGACAGGCTGTGTCAGGCCAGCTGAGCACCATTTTCTCGTGACTGACAAATGCTTCTTCCTTCAAGATTGTTTCTGATATTTTGCTTTCACCACCATGATCCTCTGACATTACAACACCATTTCAGGGCAGAAGAAACACCAATAATTAAAATATTGCTAATCCTGATGAGTCACCTGTTTAGCTGAGAGTTGGGAGAAACATTAGTCTCATCAATCACATCTGCAAATCAAGATTATGAGAGATTTCCAAAGATCCAACATTCATACATGCAGAACTTTATACATACATTGTTTCCATTTCAGAGAGAGATATTTCCTTATTATGCTTCTAATTTTGGAGCTACACTCTACTTGGGTCTGAAAATCTCCATACATTAATAAAAATCAACACTTTAAATATGAACTCCTCATAGAAAACAAGAAGAAGATAATCTAAAAATTTTTTCTTGACTGGGTGCAGTGGCTCACCCCTGTAATCCCAGCACTTTGGGAAGCTGAGGCAGGCAGATCACCTGAGGTCAGTTGAGACAAGCCTGGCCAACATGGCGAAACCTCATCTCTACTAAAAATACAAAAATTAGCTGGGCATGGTGGTGCACACCTGTAATCCCAGCTACTTGGAAGGGTGAGAGGCTGGAGAATCAATTGAACCCAGGAGGAGGAGGTTGGAGTAAATGGAGATCACGTCCCTGCTCTCCAGTCTGGGCAACAGGAGCAAAACTCCATCTCAAAAAAAAAATAAAGATGAAAATAAATCCTTTCTTTACCACCACTCTTTTCTTTAGCTAAAATAAGAACTTCTAAAGAAAAGGTAACGTCCATGGCACTGATTTATTTCATTTCTTAAAGCAGAATTCAGAGGCTAAAACTTTGCATTAATTACATTATTATTCTGATAATACAAGAGATGCATCTGATTCTTTGAAACAGTTGTGGCCAGATGGAAGTATAGTGTGAATATGACAGCAGCTCTGAAAGTTGTTAGATGGACTGCTCTGGGGACCAGAACTTGAGATTTCTCTGCAAAGCAGAGCATAAGCAAAAGTGAAGGTTTTAACTCTGGGCGCCCACTCTCTGTCACTGAGCCTCAGCCCTGTCCTGCTGAGGCCATCAGCTCCAGGTGGAAGAGCAATTTGGTTTCCTCTCGACTTAATCCTCTCCTGTCTGTGGAGGCCTCACCAAGGGTGCCAATTCTAAGGATGGCACTGAGTTTCAAACACCTGTCCACTAGGAACTGGACTCATACCCCCAACTTCCTTTCATGTAGCCACAAGACAGACATCAGATGGTGGTGACTTCTGGTCCTGCCTGAGCAGATCGGTTACACAGTGTCCAACAGCTCCCTGCTACAGCGTCACTATCTTCTGAATATTTATCTGGCTGTGGAATTTTAAATATAGACTAAAATAGCAAGTAAAATCTTCAGGGAGCCTTGCCAGAATGGTAGGCAACATGACTCTGCTTTCCTTGTATTTTATTCCCACAGCATTCCTTTATGCTCATTGTATTTTTTGTGTGTTTTAAAAATGTAATTGACATTAATTTTGTGCATTGCTTGAAGTCCTTTACATTTAGGAACTGTTTTAATCCACATAACCCTATAGGGCACATATTGTGTTTGTTCCTATTTTAAAGTTGAGAAAATGAGGCACAGAGAGAGGTTAAGTGTCCAAAGTCACATAGCAGGAAATGCAGGTGCTAGGATACACCCCCAGGCAGTCTGCCTCCAGAACCTGTGCCTAAGGTATAACACCAGTTGTCCACATTTTGCATATCACTAAAGCCAGGTGCAGAGAGGTTACTGCACTCATACCACTCCACTTGACCTTGCCTCTGCCAGCTGAAGCCCTGACTTACTCTGCTCATACCACCTTTGTGATGCCTGTGGTGGCCTTGTGGGCGTCCTCCCAGGCTGTAGGGTTTCCCTCTGAGTGCTCACTGTGAAACTGACAGCTGGAAACCCCCAGCAGAGAGAAATCAGTGACCACTCAAGGCTCTGCCTTCTGCTCAGGCTTCCCTAGTCTCCACCACCCTGAGTAAGCAGCATATCAGGACTTCCTCAGGGATCGCACTGGGGGCTAAATCCTCTCCTGCTACACACACTAATGGGATGCTGGGGTCACTCATTTGTTCATCCATTCAACATCTATTTAATGAGGATCTACTAACAGGCACTATGTTAACTACCAGATAGAATGTGAGCAAGACACATGTCCCTGCCTCCAAGGAGACCACAGCGCACATACAGATGGAGAGAGCCACAAAAAGAGGCAACTTCAATATCCAAGAGGAAGTGTCATTAAAGGAACAGCCACGCTAGGGTGTTGTGGAGCACAGTAAAGGGGCTAAAACTAACAGAAGGTTCTCAGGAGGAAGTGCCACGCACCCTCAGACTTCAGCCCCTGCAAAGGATCCTCAGCAGAACATTGATATACACAAGCTCATGAAAGTTTGCACGTAGGACCCCAGGTGATTATTGCAATAGCCACTGAGGAGTTTTAGACTAGCAGTCGATGTGACTTAAATTCAGTTTCCAACACAATTAACAATAAACACTAACACTTACTGAGCTGTGTTCTGAGTCTCTATGTGCATTGCATTCATTGCATGCTGACAACAATACAATGAGGTTGGTGTTACCACCCAGTTTATAGATGAGCTGCTGAAGTCTGGAGAAGCTAAGCCATCAAACGGGAGAGCCAGGCCTTGAGCCCAGGCAGTCCTGGGCTCTTATGTATGCTGATACACTCTCTGCCACTCAGCACAAGCTCACACAAGAGATTTAACAAATGTTTGGAACATTTGGTATTCAAATGCTTATGTTTTCACTTCTCCACCTAGCCCAAGGGTTCTTAGCCCTGTTTCTCATTGCAGTCACTGGAGAAGCTTTAAAAAAAAATAAAACAGGTCAGCCGTGGTGGCTCCCCCTGTAATACCAGCACTTTGGGAGGCTGAGGCAGGTGGATCATGAGGTCAGGAGATTGAGACCATTCTGGCTAACACATTGAAACCCTGTCTCTACTAAAAGTACAAAAAACCAGCCAGGCGTGGTGGTATGCGCCTGTAGTCCCAACTACTCAGGAGTCTGAGGCAGGAGAATCGCTTGAACCCATGAGGCGGAGGTTGCAGTGAGCCAAAGTCACACCACTGCACTCCAGCCTGGGTGATAGAGCAAGACCCCGTCTCAAAAAAAAGAAAAGAAAAGAAAATGTGCATGAAAGTTGATAGCAACTTTATTTGTAGTAGCCCCGAACGCCCTTCAGTAGGTGAGTGGGTAAACTGTAGCAGTTCTGCACAGTGGAATACTACACAGCAATAACAAGGCCCAAAGGACCCGTGCACACAACAACTTTGAACATCTCGCAGGGTATTATGTTCAGTGAAAAGAGCCAGTCTCAGGTCACATGCTGTATAATCCCATTTATATGACATCCTTAAAATGATAAAATTAGAGAGACAAAGAACAAAACTCCATGTGTCATAAAATGGCACCAATGGTGATGTTTTTTCATTTTGTTTTGTATTCTTTTGTTTTGGAGACAGAGTCTTGCTCTATCTCCCAGGTCTCCCAGGCTAGAGTGCTGTGGTGGGATCTCAGCTCCCACAATGTCTGCCTCCAGGGGTCAAGAAATTCTCCTGCCTCAGCCTCCTGAGTAGCTGGGATCACAGGGGCACACCACCATGCCCAGCTAATTTTTGTATTTTTAGTAGAGACAGGTAGAGACAGCAGCATTGCACAATGGAATACTATGCAGCAGTAATAAGGCCCGAAGGACTGATGCACACAACTTTGAACAGCTTGCTGTTCAAAGACTGGTCTCAAACTCCTGACCTCATCTGCCTACCTCAGCCTCCAAAGTGCTGGGATTACAGGTGTGAGCCACTGCACCTGGCGACATCCTGGCTTCAATTTTGTACTATAGATGCGTCAGATGTAATCATTGGGGGAGCCTGAATGAATAAGACATCCCTATTTTTGCAACTTTTTACAAATCTGTAATTATTTCCAAATAAAAGTATATCCAAAAGAAAGCCCATCCCTGATCCTCATAGATTCTGATTTAATTGGTGTGGGTGGGGCCTGCATGACATTAGGTTTGAAAAGCTCCCCAAATGGGCCAGGCACGGTGGCTCAAGCCTGTAATCCCAGCACTTTGGGAGGCCCGAGGCAGGCGGAACATGTGGACAAGAGATCGAGACCATCCTGGCCAACATGGTGAAACCTCATCTCTACTAAAAATACAAAAAAATTAGCTGGGCTTGGTGGTGTGCACCTGTAGTCCCAGCTACTGGGGAGGCTGAGGCAGGAGAATTGCTTGAAACCGGGAGGTGGAGGTTGCAGTGAGCCGAGATTGTGCCACTGCACTCCAGCCTGGAGCCTGGTGACAGAGTGAGACTCTGTCTCAAAAAAAAAGAAAGAAAGAAAAGAAAAGCTCCCCAAATGATTATTACGTACAGCCAGAGTTAAGCACCTTTGAAGGAATCCCTAAAGATGTAGACACTCTTTTGAGTTGACATGTTGTCTTCAAAAGCCTCTGATAAAATGCAAGAGGATGTGTATGAGGTTTCTAGCTGTTATCTGGCAGAGAACAGATCCCTGAGAGGCCAGGACCCCAGACATATCCACATTACTTATGGGGGCTGGGGAGGATGGGAGGTGTCCTACAGCAGGAGCAGTCAGCAGTGCCGACCCCCAGTGTGCTGGTTTGGTGGGGCTCCTTGCTGGTGTTGGCTCCAGAAGTCTGAGCCCAGATGCCCACGGAGGGATCCCAGTTCCTGCATTAAGACCTTTTCCCCTCCTGAAAGCCCTAGTCCCGAGGTCCAGTTTCAGGGCCCTATTTGATCTCTTACCATGACCTCGTAGAAAGGGTCGCTGAGTCCCAGATGGCCAACACTGATTTACTAGGTGATAAACCGTCTCCAGAACAGGTCTCATGCAGAAAGGTACCGCCTTGCACACCATGTATGTGAATGTTTTCAAAGGGTTATTCAATTGGTATTGATGAAGAGCAGGTCAAGAGATCCACCACTGATGGTTGGCAGCTGGCAGCTCAGGTTTCTGCTGGAAGTCTCCAAGAGCTCCAAAAGGGTCTCACATCAAGGACGGAAATAGACATTGAGTATCTGAAGCCCCAAGCTTCCCTGAGACTGCTCATGAGATGGGAGCCACGTGTGCTCCCACAGTTAGCAGAGTGGCCACCCACGGAGCCTTCTGGGCAGCTGCAGAGCGAGCCCTGGAATGCACGTTCTGGTCGCTGCATCTGGGTAAGGGGCAGACTTCCTGGCTGCCTCTTTCTTTTTTTTATAGCTTCTTGGCTGTCAGTGTGCAGAGATGTTCTGGCAGCTGCAGACCTGCCTTGGGGCGGATTTGGGGTCCGAGTCCTGATGAGTAGCTTTGTTCTCTTAAACACTATTGTCATCTGACTCACCTATTACTGTGAATAATTTACTAATTTTGGCCAAAAAAAACAAGTTCTTAGACAATCTGCAGTAATGTGTCTTTTTATGTCGGTCAGGGGAGTATTTTCCTGCCTCCTCCTTGTTTGATATGGAAATGAGCCTGAGAGTGTTATAGCCAGGAATTGAACACAGGAGAGAAGGAAAATTGTGTTCTCCATGAAGGTGGCTTCTGCTCTCTACTGCAAGTCTCTGAAGAATTCTCAGAAAACAGTCTTTCAAAATAAATAAACATCCAATGAGGGTTTACATGGGTGTGCGTGAGTACATTTTGGGTGTCAAGGAAACATACATATTATCTAATGTGTTGCTTGATACTGCTATTCATGAATCATCTGAGACAAAGCTTCCTTGATAAGGAAACTAACTGGGTTAGGAAAAAAATCATCACAAATCATTCAAATCTATGGATTCACAGTCATCTTGTCCAGCCACAGCAGGTCTGCCACCACTGCAGACAAATGAGGCCGAGATCAAGCCAAAGTGCAGGTGTCCTTGATCTTGGCTTCCTTTTGGTTCCCTCCTGCATGAATACAGTAGCTCCCTTTTTAGTAATCCAGCAGCCCACCTGTTCCAATGATGCTCCTTTCCCGAAGTTTCTGATAGAATCCCTTACACTTGTTGAAGGTCGGTTGATTACACTCTAAAGGGCCAGAGTGCCAATCAATCTGTTGCCTCAGCGAGGCATTTGCAATTTAAGACTTCTCTCCACTGCCTGAAAGCCACTGTGCTACTTTCAGGTGTTTCAAGCATCAGTGGACAGGTTGGAGTGGGGGGCACTAGAGAATTCCACACTTTTTCACTAACCTTAGCTTATCGAAGGAAGTGGGCCTGAAGTAAATAGGATTTAGCCGCTATTTGGCAAGAGTAATTTTTATTCACTAGCCCTTAAAAATATTTTTTTTTTTTTCAAATTTTTAGAGACAAGTCTGCTCTGTCCCCTAGGCTGGAGTGCAGGAGGCATGATCATAGCTCATTGTGCTCTGAACTCCTGCGCTCAAGGAATCCTCCTACCTCAACTTCCCTAGTAGCTGGGACTACAGGGTGTGCCACCATGTCCAGCTAACTTTTAAAAATGTTGTTGAGATAGAGTCTTACTATATTGCCCAAGCTGTTCTCAAGCTCCTGGCCTCAAGCAACCCTCCTGCCTGGGCCTCCCAAAGTGCTGGGATTACAGGCATGACCCACACAGTCAGGTCACTAGCACCTTTATAAAGCCTGGGTCTTCCACCATCACTAAGTTCCCATCTTCCCCTCACCTTCCCTCCTTCCTGATTCTCTCTCCCTTTAACTTCTCCCTTCCCCATATCAGTCTTTCCTCTTCCCCCAGCCCCTCCTCCTATTCTAACCCCTCCCCTGGCTCTCTGCCCCATATCCGCACATGCACGTTTTGTTGTCCAGCACAACCAATGCTATTTTCCCTTCTACCTAATGCTATTGTAAACCCTGTCATCTTTCTTTTTGGATTACCTGCACTGCAGCCCCTCATCTCCTCATGTAATAGAAAAAGTACTTGCTTGGAATGTCCTGAGAGACCCTGGCTTCTGCCTCAGGCTTCTACACTAACCCGCTCGGTGGCTTTCTATGAGTAACTTCTCTGGCTCTCAACTTCCACATCTGTAAAATAATAGATTGGATTTTCAGGCCTATCTCTAACATAAATATTATCATATTATCTACTTTCAGGAGTAACTTTTCTTTTTAAAAAACAAAACAGGCCAGGCACAGTGGCTCACGCCTGTAATCCCAGCACCTTGGGAGGCTGAGGAGAGTGGATCATGAGGTCAGGAGTTCAAGACCAGCCTGGCCAAGATGGTGAAACCCCATCTCTACTAAAAATACAAAAATTAGCCAGGTGTGGTGGCAGGCTCCTGTATTCCCAGCTACTTGGGAGGCTGAGGTAGGAGAATCACTTGAACCTGGTGGTGGGGGGTGGGGGGTTGGGCAAAGGTTGCAGTGAGCCAAGATCGTGCCACTACACTCCAGCCTGGACTACAGAGTGAGACTCCGTCTCAGAAAGAAAAAAAAAAAAAGCAAAGGAAGGAAATCCTGACACGAGATACAATCAAGAGGAACCTTGAGGACGCGATGCTAAATGAATCAGCCAGACGCAAAGGAACGAATTCTGTATTATTCCCCTTAGATGAGATATCTGGAGTGTCAAATTCATAGAACAGAAAGCAGAATGGTGGTTGTCAAGGGCTGGGGTAGGAGAGGAAAGAGGGAGTTATTGTTTAACCAATACAGAGTTCTCATTTTTCCAGATGAAAAACTTCTAGAGATCAGTTACATAACACTTTGAATATACTTAACACTACTGAAATGGTTAAGAAATGGTTTAGATGGTCAATTTTTTGTGGGTTTTTTTAACCACAATTTAAAACTTTTTTTAAAGGAAAAAAACCTTCTCAAACTTCACATATAAGGAAAAAAATGTTATTACTGTATTGTTGAAATCCAGAAAGAAAAGCAGGCAGAAAGAAAATCTGTCCCTTGTTTCACAGGTGAGGAAAATGAGTAGGCCAGGCACGGTGGCTCACACCTGTAATCCCAACATTTTGGGAGGCCAAGGTGGGTGGATCACCTGAGGTTGGGAGTTCAAGACCAGCCTGACCAACATGGAGAAACACCATCTCTCTTTAAAATACAAAAATTAGCTGCGAGTGGTGGCGCATGCCTGTAATCCCCGCTACTCGGGAGGCTGAGGCAGGAGAATCACTTGAACCTGGGAGGCGGAGGTTGTGGTAAACTGACATTGCCCCACTGTACTCCTGCACTCCAGCCTGGGCAACAAGCGTGAAACTCTGCCTCAAAAAAAAAAAAAGCCTTCTTAGGGTCACACATCTCTGCCTGTGGGCTCTCACAGAGTGCTGAACTTCTTACTAGTTTGTCATCAGAAACAGGAAAGATAAAGACTCAGTAGTTTCTTGTATGCTTTTAGAAGAAAACGATGTTAGCTCTTCATGCTGTGTCAAGAGTGCACGCAATATACATGTTTGTCAATTATTAATTAGGTTAGTAGAAAATAAAATACACAGGTGTTTTATTTAGTCCTCCCTTTTAGATCTAAATGTAAGCCATCATATTCTTAAGTTGTTGAGATCTGAAGAGTGATATTGCTATTGTGGCAACAATATTGCTACTGTGGCAACCTCCTGGTCCTGGGATGTGCATCCAGGGCACTACCCACTTGGCAGAGACTCCCGGGTAAAGAAAGACAGAGATGGTGGCCTTGTCCTCAGCAAGTGCTAGGGATGGGAGGACAGTGACTGGCCTGCCTTGGGCCATATTGAGATGCCCTTGCTGGGTTTCTGCTTTGCTTCAGCCCCAAAGGCACTGATTTATTTAAGATGGAGTTTCACACTTGTTGCCCAGGCTGGAGTGCAATGGTGCAATCTGGGCTCACTGCAACCTCCGCCTCCTGGGTTCAAGCAATTCTCCTGCTTTAGCCTCCCAAGTAGCTGGGATTACAGGTGTCCGCCATCAGGCCCGGCTAAATTTTTGTATTTTTAGTAGAGATGGGGTTTCACCATGTTGGCCAGGCTGGTCTTGAACTCCTGATCTCAGGTGATCCACGCTCCTTGGCCTCCCAAAGTGCTGGGATTACAGGCATAGCTACCTCGCCTGGCCCAAAAGTACTTTGTAATAATACTGAGACCTGGAACGTCTTTCTAAAATATCGAAAAAAGTCACGCTTTCTGTATCTTAAAAACACATCCTAACAAAATAAGCACAAGACATTACTGTGGCTGAAATAAGAATTATTCTCAGTTGGGTGTGGTGGCACATGCCTGTAATCCCAGCACTTTGGGAGGCCGAGGAGAATGGATCGCTTGAACCCAGGAGGCAGAGGTTGCAGTGAGCCGAGATCACGCCATTGCACTCCAGCCTGGGTGAAACAGCAAGACTTGGCCTCAAAAAAAAAAAAAAATATTATTCTAAAGAAATGGCTAAGCTAGGAAAGAGTCCCAAAGGTATCTGAAAGTCATGAAATCCAAAATCAAAGAGCAGTGCCCTGGTTTTCAGTATCTATTCCAGATAAATTCCCATTTATTACTGTTAGATAAAAGTAAGGTTACTGAGTAACTGAAAGGGGGCTTCTGGTGCAGAATCCAGGTTTTAATATTTAAAATAGAATGTTTAAGCCAGGTGCAGTAGCTCACACCTGTAATCCCAGCACTTTGAGAGCCAGAGGTGGGCGGATCACCTGAGGCCAGGCATTTCAGCTCAGCCTGGCCAACATGGCCAAACCTTTACCAAAAATATAAAATTAGCCAGGCGTGGTGGCCGGCATCTGTAATCCCCGCAACTTGGGAGGCAGAAGGACGAGAATTGCTTGAGCCGGGAGGTGAAGTTTGCAGTGAGCGGAGATTGTACCACTGAAGTCCAGCTGGGGTGACAGAGCAAGACTGTCTCAAAAAATAATAATAAAAATAAAATAAAACAATAATAAAATAGAATGTTTAGATCAACTAAATATTAACCTCAACCTCAAAATGTCCCATGTTTAAGAGGAGCTCACTCTCTGGCTATGAGTGAAGGAAAATGAAAACAGTAAACACTGTTAACATGAACACATCATGTAATACATAAACGCCATCAAGGGTTGTCTCTTTATGCGGCTTGTAAAGGCCACACTAATGAACACAGTGCCTCTATCACAGGCCTAATGACTGCTTCACTGTACAGGTAAAATTTAGACGGTTAACTTGAAAATAATTATCTACACACACACACACACACACACACACACACACACACACACACATAATGAAGTAGTCTTGTCACATGGCATATAACATTAGAATTCAGTTTTTGTGCTTTATTAGTATGAATTTAATAATTTAGGGATTGGTGATCATCTTTTCTGAAACTGGAAGGAATTTCATCAGTCTGGCCACTGGTTGTGCTTATGTCCTCCTTGGTCAGAGAAGCAACAGTGAGAAGGAAATTCCTCCTTGGCTTGATGGCATGTAGCGCTGGCAGATAGATTAAGACGTCAGGAGGATTAGGCAAAAAATTGGCATATGTTGAGACAAAGCACATGCAAGCACACACTCCCAAATAATTAAATACCTAAAATAGCTGCTGGAGAAACAAAACAGCCACACCAGAATGCTCCTCTCAAGGGCCTTACTCCCAAATTATCTGTGATTTGAAAAATAGCTTTCCTGGTAGGTTATATATTGTTGAAGATAACACATTTGTGTTGTTTGTTAAATATTTTACTGGAAAAGATCGTAAGAGGTCATTTCACCCAAACCCCTTAGTATAGTATAGAGATTAACCACTGCTTCCTTCCAACTCAATTCATGTTCGAGCCGCCTACCATGTACAGAGCAATGCACTAGAATGGTAGAAAGCCAAGGTGTAGCTGTAATTTTATGGATCTGGATTACACAACCCTCAGAAATATCATTCAGGTTGAAATTGCTAAAAATGTGGTTTTAAGGTTACATGGGAGAAGGAGAGATGAGCTGAGAAGGAAAATTGAAGACACAGTGCTATTCAGTGGGATGTGGCCTCTGAGCACTGAAAGTGGCCAGTGAGACTGAGGAACTATATATTTTAATCAGTGTCATTTTGAACGTCAGTAGCCATATGTCACTACTGGCTACCATATTGGGCAGCATAGTCTTACAGGACGTGAGATTTGCAAGGAGCTTGAAGGAAGGATAACTAGGAATTTGATAAATATAGAATATGACAATCCCAACCAAAACGCCAGTGCTGGTGAAACGGCATGGAGATAGGAAGGCATCAGTCATGGCCCAGTGAAGATCTATGGTATTGTTCTGTGGTACAATTGGATTGAAAGTGAGTAGTGGGTTAAAGTGAAAGATAAGGAAGTAAGTTTCTAAACTGAGCAGGATCGTGAATGCAAGCCTGAAGAATATATAATGAATTCCATATTCAATGGGGAACCATTTAAGGTTTTTTTGAGCAAGGTAAAAATAAATACGAGCTGCTTGGTGTTGGTGAAAGATAATCATCAGATAATATGGAAAATGGATGTGAGGGACATGGATAATATGGAACATGGATGTCTTGATTCCCTATTGCTATATAGCAAAACTCCCTATACTTAGTGGAGTAAAACGACAGCCATTTCATTGTGCTCATGGATTGTCTGGGTCAAGAATTTGGACTGTGCACAGAGAGGATGGTTCGTCTCTGCTCCATGATGTCGGGCATCTCAGCTAGGGTGGCTCCAAGAGCTGGAGGCTGGATCACCCAAAGGCTTCTTCTCTCATATGGTGGCTCCTGGGCTATACATTGGTTTGACCTAAAAAGGTGGGATATCTCAAAAGGGGTCCGCAGCTCATAGGTGAATTCAAAGATTTTCTTGTTTGCAATTGGTTAAGGAGGCAAAGCTTCATCTAAAAATTTGGAATCAGCTGTAAAGAATGTTAGCTCTGGCTTGTTTGTGGGTGTGACCTCCTCCAGGCCCCTCAGGTAGAAATTTGAAACAAGGAACAGAGGTTAGAGTTCAGTCCTCAGTTCCCCCTTACCTGACTGAGGTCTACATGCCAGTGGATCCATTTGGTGGGGTTTCAGGTTTCTAAAAAACAACTCAGGGACATACGTTAAGAGGTAATTTTGACCAGGTGCAGTAATTCATGCCTATAATCCTAGCACTTTGGGAGGCCGAGGTGGGTGGATCACGAGGTCAGGATTTTGAGAGCAGCCTGGCCAACATGGTGAAACCCCGTCCCTACTGAAAATATAAAAATTAGCTGGGCACGGTGGCAGGTGCCTGTAATCCCAGCTACTTGGGAGGCTAAGGCAGAAGAATCACTTGAACCCAGGAGGCAGAGGTTGCAGTGAGTGGAGATTGCACCATTGTACTCCAGCCTGGGTGACAGAGTAAGACTCCATCTAAAAAAGAAAAAAGGTTATTTTTAGATTCTACAGGGAACCAAACATTCTTATGATTCTAACTTCTTTGGCTATTGTTTTAAGTGATGATTACATTCTTGCTTATCAAGTTGCTCATTTACTTCTATGCTCTAGCCAGGTGCCTGAAATTACCCTTAAAGGAACTCAAGGTTTTCCTTTATTTCCATGCTTGGGGGTTCCTGCTCCATCTCACTACCATGATGTGTGTCTTAACCCTTAACAACTATGAATATAGGGCTGGGACTTAGGACCTGTTACAGCTGTCATAGAAAAAACAAGGGTACCACCACTGTACTTACTCGTAGGAACAGCAAAAACACAGTTCTTGCCTTATAACTGTTTACTTCTGCTTTCCAAATTTGGTATGCTGCATCTGATGGGTATGATCTAAATCATATATATGGAACCCTAGCTGCAAGGGAGTCTGGAAAATATAGTTTATTGTCTTCCAGCTCAAAAAGAGATTGGAATAGCTGAAATGAAATAATCTAAATATCTGCTACATTTGCTGATTATGCAGTTGCTTCATGTTCATTCCTAGTCTCCATTCCTAGACCCTCACTTCTCCTTTATGTCCAAAAACCAATGTGCTCTTTCTGCTTATTACAAACGCTAATTATGGTTTAGCCAATCTGGTCCCAGTTGTGATGGGGTTATGTCATTCAACCAACATTTACTGAGTTGCTACAATATATACTCCCTTGACCACCTCTCTCTCACACAACTCCCCAGTCTGTCTCCAGCTTGACCTTTCCCTAGAGTTCCAGCTCTGAATTACTAAATACCTCCTGGACATCTCCTCAGGAATGTCCCACCAGATCTTCAAAATAAATACATCCCCAGGAAACACCTCCTGTCTTCCCACTTTCCAAACCAATTTGTCTTCCCAAGATTTCCAATTGGTGTTTTTAAATTGGCTCAAGTTAAAACTGAGTTCCTGGCAGAACTGTGAATCAATTAAACTTCTTCTTTCCATAAATTACCTAGCCTCCAGTAGTTCTTTATAGCAGTGTGAGAATTGATGTAGGACTTTGCCTGTGTATCGGTCTGTTCTCACACTGCTATAAAGAACTACCAGAAGGGGCCGAGCACAGTGGCTCACACCTGTAATCCCAGCACTTGGGAGGCTAAGGTGGGCAGATCACGAGGTCAGGAGTTCAAGACCAGCCTGACCAACATGGTGAAACCCCATCTCTACTAAAAAAACAAAAATTAGCTGGACATGGTGGCACATGCCTGTAATCTCAGCTACTCGAGGCAGGAGAATCACTTGAACCTAGGAGGCAGAGGTTGCAGTAAACCAAGATTGCACCACTGCACTCCCGCCTGGGTGACAGAGTAAGATACCTGAGACTGGGTAATTTATGAAGAAAAGAGGTTTAATTGATTCACAGTTCTGTGGGCTAGACAGGAAGTATGGCTAGGCAGTCTCAAGAAACTTAAAATCATAGCAGAAGACGAAGGGGAAGCAAGCATGTCTTACCATGTTAGAGCAGGGGAGAGAGACCGAAGGAGGAAGTGCTACACACATTTAAACAACCAGATCTCATGAGAACTCACTGTCATGAGAACAGCAAGGGGGATATCTGCCCCGTGATCCAATCACCTCCCACCAGGTCCCTCCCCCAACTGTAAACATTGAGAATTACAGTTTGACATGAGATCTGGGTGGGAACACAGAGCCAAATCATATCAGCCTATAATCTCTGCCTCCCCACTTTTAAAGATCCTTACCTGTGAACCATCTGGGAGTTCAGGTGATAAGCTTTAGCTGTCCAGTCCTACTTGCTTAGCACCCTGCAATAAATGCCTCACTTTCTCTTGCTGCAATCCCAATGTCAATGTTTGGCTTTGCTGCGCTGGGTGGGCAGACCCAAGTTCAGTTTGATAACAGTAGAGATGGCATGAGTCTGAAGCTGGGCAGCTGTCATTATAGCTCTCCAGGAGGCAGGCAGCTTTCTGATGCCACAATTCCTCATCTTGGTGGGGGCAGCAGCTCCCTTGTCAACCTAAGTCTGAGATGTGGCATTGGGAGTCATCCCTGAAAGTTCAGTAATGATTCTGTTTCTTTTGCCCTCCAGTCATGCTGTAAGACATCAAACAGCTTTTTTTTGGAGGGGGAGACAAAGTCTCACTGTTACCAGGCTGGATTGCAGTGGTGCAATTTCGGCTCACTGCAACCTCTGCCTCCCAAATTCAAGTGATCATCCTGCCTCAGCCTCCTGAGTAGCTGGGACTATAGTACACACTACCACGCTCAGCTAATTTTTGTATTTTTAGTAGAGGCAGGGTTTCACTAAGGTTAGCCAGGCTGCTTGCAAACTCCTGACCTCAGGTGACCCACCCACCTTGGCCTCCCAAAGTGCTGGGATTACAGGCATGAGACACTGTGTCTGGCCTAGAAGTAAATATAATAAGTCCCTGTCTGTTTAAACCAGGTAAAATAGGTTCTGTTCATTATGAATGAACCCTAATGACACAATAAGCAAGAGACAAGCATGGATTCGGGTGCAGGTTCAGAGCCTCTTGTAGCAGTTATCTAGGAGAACCTTTAAATAACAACAAATGAGGAAGGTTTCAGGGAGCAGCCATGAAAAAAGCCTAAAAAGAGAGAAGAGAACAAAGGCAAAGGGGGATTGGAGCTGGTGCCCTGGACGGGAGGATCTGTACCTGTGTGTTTCTGCAGGGGAAGGAGGGCAGATCCAACCTGAAACTACACCATGACACTGACACCCAAATAAAAAGGGCATTGCCTCCTGAAGACCAAAATGCCCATGGGTAAGACGCTTGTCAGTCCTAAAGGAAGTAGAGATGATCTTTTAAATGGAAATGGGGACAGACGCCTGATATTAGTGTTAGTCTGTTCCCAGCTGTACCTCTAGAGATATTGGACTGATATTTATCTATATCCTTAAAATTGGTGCCTTGCATTTTCCAAGGTAAATAGCTGATTCTGTGTGCCCCCTGGTGGCTTGGGGCAGGGGGCCGGGCGGGGGGGGAAGAAAAGACTACTCTAGAAGTTAAGGAAGAGGTCATCATGGATCTGAACTATAATCCTTGAGGTCAAGACCCATATTTATCTTGGGTAAAACCAGATACCAAGCATCTCATGTGGGACCGACATTTTCACCATGAGGCAAATAATAAACAACAACCTGTAATGTGGCCAGTAAATATCCCAGACTCCATATTTAATAATGCCACCACAGACCCACATAGGAGTTAATTGTTTTTCCGATAATACAAAGAGATTTGCACTTACCCAGGGAGGTACTCTATTCTGATGGTTAAAAATGGCCCTCCGGAGTAACGTTACCTGCGTTAAATTCCAAGAACAAGATGTGGGATCTTGGGTAAATTACTCATCTGTAAAATAGAGTCATTGAGAAGATTCTGGGATATCCCATGCTGTGACTGGCAGCAGCAGCGTGGCTGTCCAGCCACACGGTCATGCAAGCACAATGGGGGAAAGAGCCTGTGTGTGCAGAGACAGCACACAGGCTGTGGCCCCCAAAAGACCACTACCAACAAACCAGAACAAACCTACAACCTCACCAGCCTGCCTCTCCGGCCCTAGTTAGCCAGCCCCCGCCTCCATCCAGGGGTGCTAGACTTAAGGGGTAGAAATGGGGGGGTTCAGACTTTATTTGTATTTCTCACTATATGACAATGTTTTTCACTGAATATTTGTTGACCTTGTATCAAAATTAATTCTCCTATATGTTAATGCATGCTTAATTTTATTACTATAATCTAGATCAAATTTTAAGAATTGTATATGTGAAACATTATTGCTTAGCCTAAAAGAAAGATTGATTGTATTCATTTCTTTTTAGGAAATAAATGCCATCACAGGTAAGTAACAGTACTCGGAGAATCTTTCCTTTCAATACTCGTGTTCCCTAGAAAAATGTTTACTGGAAAAATGATGAGGCTGGATGTGGTAGCTCATATCCATAATCCCAACATTTAGGGAGGCCAAGGCAGGAGAATCACTTAAGCCCAGGAGTTTGAGACCATTCTGAGCAACATAGGGAGACCCTGTGTCCACAAGGAAATAAAAAACAAATTAGCCAGGTGTGCCGGCACATGTGGGTGGTCCTTGCTACTAGGCAGGCTGAGGTAGGAGGATTGCTTGAGCCCAGGAGGTGGAGGTTACAGTGAGCTGAGATTGTACCACTGCACCCCAGCTTGGGTGACAGAGAGAGAACCTGTCTCAAATACTGTAGGTGAGACTCAGTTCTTTCACTCTGTGATTTCAAGGAGCCACCTTACTTCTCTGGGCCTGTGTCTTCATGAGTCACAGATAGTTGCCAGGCCCTTGCGCCGACAGTATTCTTCCCATGATTGTGGGACCCACCTGTGCTCCACATGGCCTCTCTTTTCCTAGTGCTGGATTCTAAACTCTCTGAGGGCACAGTGACTCTGTCTTGGGTCCTCTGCAGCACCTGGCACTGTGCCTGTGCTCACCTGGGCATTCCTCCACTGCACTGTCAAGATTTGTTTTTTGTGCCTAGAAAGAAAGATGTTTGACAGAGCCACAGCCTGCAAAGCCACAGTACTGAGTTTCTGCAGGTTCCTGCCATGACCTTAACTTCATGAATTTATTCGTGCCTTGATTCCTTCTCACATCAAGTGGTACTTGCTACAAGGTCATTTTGAAACATGAATATTAATGACTAAACCAAATAGAAAAATATATGCTTAATAAAGGAATTGTGGTGCTACCTTTTCCTAACATGTCTTTTGTAAGGAGGCCCTGTCTGTACCTAAAGATCATCCTTGTCCATGGCAGTGCTGTTGAAAGCAACTGTGCATGCTTAAGAAAAGCAGGTTTACTAGAGGACCTCCCTGTCATGGGAGGCACGTGGCACCCAGGGCTCCTTCCCCTGCTCCAGGTCACAGCACTCCTTTTCCTTACCTTCTTTTTTTTTTGAGACCGTGTCCTGCTCTGCTGCCCAGGCTGAGTGCAGTGGCATGGTCTTGGCTTACTGCAATCTCTGCCTCCTGGATTCAACGATTCTCCTGTCTGAGCCTCCCAAGTAGCTGGGATTATAGGCACCTGCCACCACGCCTGGTGAATTTTTTTGTATTTTTGGTAGAGACGGAGTTTCACCATGTTGGCCAGGCTGGTCTCAAACTCCTGACTTCAAGTGATCTGCCCACCTCCACCTCCCAAAGTGCTGGAATTACAGGCATGAGCCACCGCACCTGGCCTCTTCTTCTTACCTTCTTATCTGAGGGAATCCAAATGGCAGCAGAATGGAAGAGAAGGCAGGACTTAAACATGTGAGGCTTGAATGTGATTAGGTCAGGACGAGGCTCAGCACAAGCAAGTATACATGGCTGACCTGCCACCAGGTCCCTACTGCCCTTTGAATGTGCGACCACCCCTTTCACTCTCAGCAAAGACTGTGCTCTTGTCCTTTCAAATCAATAAAAAAGCAGCTTCTCCTTGAGTTTGTTTTGTTCCCCGCCCAGGTCAGAAGATATGTCCTGGGGCTATCCTTTCCCACCTATCCTGGCTAGGAAAAAGAAGTTCCTCTCCTCATAATGGAAACACCCACATTCTACTGCAGAACGCCAGTTTCTAGGCTCCCTACCTATCACTGCCCCCTTTTTCTAACATTTCCTTTTTACCATGTCCCAAAACACGAACACACAACTTTTTTCTTGCCCTGCTGTCTGTTCTCACTGATTTTTTAAACTCGATTCATCTGCCTTCTGTCCCCACCTCGGCTCTCCGAATGGACCCTCAAGGCTTCCTCTTGAGCAAATAGACTCCTCCTGTTGCTCACCACACGGCCCTCTCCACCGCCTTCCACAACCTGGGCAGGCACATTGGTCTTGCTCATCCTCCCACTCCTCTGCTCTGTGTTTTCTCCTGCCTCTCTCACTCTTTTTTCCTGGGTTGCTTTGATGGCTTCTATTCCTCTGTTCATCTTATATTTGTGTATTGTCTCCAAATCCTGTTGTAGCTTTTCTCTATTTGCTTGATCTCCACTCACTCTTTTGAGCTCCATTTTCAGCCCCGCCTACTTCCCAAAAGTTCTGTCTTTCCTTTAGTCCTGTCCCTCACACTCACTGCTAGTCCTGGCATTTACAGCTTTCTGCAGGCATTTCTTCATGTGTAGCTAGCCAAAATCTTAGATTCAATCACCCACCCTGAATTCAGTTCTTCTACTTAACTCCAAACTCTCCTTGTTCTCCTGCTTTTGTCAGCAACTGAGCTATTCCTTGTGCCTCACAGGCTAAAACCATAGGGTCCATTTGATTTGTATTATTATTATTATTTTGAGCTAGAGTCTTGCTCTGTCACCTAGGCTGGAGGGCAGTTGTGCGATCTCAGCTCACTACCACCTCTGCCTCCCAGGCTCAAGCAATTCTCCTGCCTCAGCCTCCCAAGTAGCTGGGATTACAGGTGCCCGCCACCATACCAGGCTAATTTTTTGTATTTTTAGTAGACATGGGGTTTCACCATGTTGCCCAGGCTGGTCTGGAACTCCTGACCTCAGGCAATTCACCCAACTTGGCCTCCCAATATGCTGGGATTATAGGCATGAGCCACTGTGCCCAGCTGTCCTTTTGTTGTTGTTTTAATTGTACTTCAGATTCTGGGGCACATGTGCACATCATGCAAGATTGTTGCATAGGTACATTCACAGCAAGGTGGTTTGCTGCCACCATCCCCCCATCACCTATACCTGACATTTCTCCCCACCCTTCCTCCCACTGTCCCTCCCCTAGCCCCACCTTGATTTGTTTTTAAACAGCTTTATTGAGATATAATTACATATCATATAATTCATCCATTTTATCTGTACCCTTAAATTTTTTAAAATATATTCACAGAGTTGGGCAACCAACACCACAATCGATTTGAGGACATTTTTACCCCCACCAGAAAGCCTTACCCATTGGCAGTCATTCCCTCTTTCCCCACCCCCAAGTCCCTGGCAGCCACTAACGTGCTGTCTCTGGATTTTTCCATTCTAGACATTTCATATACATGGAAACATACAATATGTGACTTTTGTGACTTTTTATTTAGCATGTTTTCAAGGTTCATCCATATTGTAGCATGTATCAGTACTTCATCCCTTTTTATAACTGAATGATATTTCTTTACATAGATGTGTCATGTATTATCCATTTATCAGGGAATGGACATTTAGGTTGTTTCCCACTTTTGGCTATTAAGAATAATGCTGCTTTGAACATTCATGTACAAGTCTTTGTGTGGATGTATATTTTCCATTCTCTTTGCATCTACCGAGCAGTAGAATTATAATTCCATGTTTAACGTTTTGAGGAATTGCCACATTGTTTTTCTTTTCTTTTTTTTTTTTTTTGAGACAGAGTTTCGCTCTTGTTACCCAGGCTGGAGTGCAATGGGGCCATCTCGGCTCACCACAACCTCCGCCTCCTGGGTTCAGGCAATTCTCCTGCCTCAGCCTCCTGAGTAGCTGGGATTACAGGCACGCACCACCATGCCCAGCTAATTTTTTGTATTTTTAGTAGAGACGGGGTTTCACCATGTTGACCAGGATGGTCTTGATCTTTTGACCTCGTGATCCACCCGCCTTGGCCTCCACATTGTTTTTCAATTGTTTTCTGTACCATTTTACATTCCTCCTAGCAATGTATGAAGATTCCAATTCTCCACATCCTTACCAACACTTTATCTTTTCTATAATCTAGTCATCCTAGCCAGGTGCGAAGCAGTTTCTCTCATTGTGGTTTTAATTTGCATTTCAGTGATGGCTAATAATGCTGGGTTTCTTTTCATGTGTTTATTGGCCATTTGTATATCTTCCTTGGGGAAATGTTTATTCAAATCCTTTATCCGGTTTTAAATTGGGTTGTCTTTTTATTGTTGAGTTGCATGGGTTCCCTTATTAGATATCTCATTTGCAAAGAATTTCTCCAATTCTGTGGGTTGTCTTTTCACTTTCTTGATGGTGTTCGTTAAAGCACAAAAGTTTTAAATTTGGTGAAGTTCGATTTACTATTTTTTCTTTCGTCATTTGTGCTTTTGGCATCACATCTAAGAAGATTTTGCCTGACCAAGGTCATGAAGATTTACTCCTTTGTTTTCTTCTAAGAGCTTTAGAGTTTAACTCTTACATTTAAGTCTATGATTAATTTGTGTGTGTGTGTTGTATGGAAACGATCCAACTTCATTGTTTTACATGTAGATATGTAGTTGTCCCAGCACCATTTGCTCAAAAGTTCTTCTGAGTTTCCCCTTTATTTAAAGTCTTATTCCAACCTGTCACCAAATTTTGCTCTTTTTCCCCTTTAAAATGGTGAGTCATCCTTTCACTACTACCACCAGTTTCCAGTCAAAACTTTCACCATCTCACATCTAGAAAACTGCATTTGCATCTATCCTTCCAGACTCTCTGCAAGCCAACCCTCCTAGGGAAGAAGCTTTCAGAAATGGAATTGAACTCACATTATTTACCTGCTCAAGAGTTCCTACAATAATGTATACGGCACAGGGGCAAACTCCTTGTTCTGACTTCACCATGTCCACACCAACAAATCAAAGGCCCAAAACTTCCTCTTGTTCAACTTCTCACTGAAGGAGGATTCTCTTTCTTCTGCCATCCCTTTCCCCTTCACCCTCTTCCTTTCTTTGCAATAAAATTAAAATTTAGTTAAAATTCTGTAGGTTCTTAAAGTCTCCTTCAAACCCCAGCTCCTTGATGAGGGGCTCACCTATCCTCTCTGACTTCCTCCTACATGTGTGCTCTGTGGCACCAGTCATTATGCAGATGATATTGGTATACACAATTCCACTCTACCATCCAACATCAGCAAGCATTTATTGAGCACCTACTGAAGTTCACAGCACTGTGCAGACAGGCCATGTATCGTGCAAATGCTGTTTCCTCCTGCCATCAAATGAGGGAGTAGAATCGGATGAGATTTTTAAAAATTCCTCCTAGTTCTACAACCAGTATTGTATACTGATCCAATCTGGAAGTTTAAACTTAAAATTAATTCAAGGATTCCAGTTAAGGAAATGGTCCCATTTCCGTGGAAACTAAAGTAGCTCGGTCACCAGGCTAGGTTACCAGCATTATGATTGCTTGTGACTGACTACTCCACCGTATTAATGATAAAGTGTCCCCGACTTGAGATGCTGGTGTTAGGGCACCTGTGATTTGATCTTCAGCTTAATCTGGGAGACCACCCCAAATCCTCAAAGTTAACTTAGAGTATCAGATTGCCATCCCTCCCCCGACCACCATAAAAAAAAAAATCTTTCAGATTGAAGAGGCAAAGTTTGATCCTTTCCTTGTTGAGAGATGAGAACAATAGCAGCTTTCCGCTCTAGCACAACTTCAAAAGGCTGCCGAGTAACTGCTCTGAGAATTCTTGGTTGTAGATGACTGAAGAAATGCATGGGCAGCCTCCAGCAATTCAGTGCCGCATTAGCACGGGGAAAATTCTGACCCCATCCTCCCAGAACCTTTAGTATAGCAAGGATTTAACTAGACAGATTCGGGCAATTGCAAAATTGAGCCTCCTTGGCAAAGAGGAGCAAGATCCAGCTGGTTAAGCAATGCCTTACTGTGAAAGGCCAAAGAATTAAGAATGTGTTGAAATTATCTAAATAATATCTAGATTTTTAGAAAATCAACTGGAGAGGGGTGACTATCTGATTGGATTTATACCAGAGGCGTGCATCCCTACTTGCTTCAAGAAAATGCCCGAGGCGAGGTACCAAGCTTGGGCTCGAAGTAGCAACCCGAGTTAATCCCAGAGCGCTCAGAGCTGGTCCGTCCCCTGCGCGTGTCGCTGCGGGTTCACCCACCCGCCTCTTCCTCTCGCAGGTGGCGTGCAGTCGGCGCTCGCTGCCCGCCCGCAAAGAAACTGCAATGCAAACTTCCCAGCCTCGGAACCCCACTGCTTGGAGAGCAGCTCTGCGGTGCCAGCCGCCTCCAGGAGACTGGTATTCAACCTCCCCGCCCCCCGCCACGGTTAAAGTTTGCTCCACATTCGCAGCTCCCACCCCACCCCCATCTCCGCCCCGAGGCAGGAGGACCGCAGAGGAGTTCTTGGGTCCACTGTGCGCAAACACACCCACCAACAAAAGAAAGCCCATTAAATCTTCCCTCCTGTGAACTCGCGCCCCAGCGGATACCTCTTTGAACTGACCCCCGCCCCCGCAGCCCCCGCGCTGTCTGGGGCGAGCCTGGCCCTCCCGGGCTTGCTCCCTCCCTCCCGGCTGCGCACTTTTGCTGCGCGCTCGGTCTTTGATGTCTCTTTACATTATGGCAGAGCAGCCACACGCTCTTCCCGGGCGCGGGGCTTTGTGTAATGGAACTGACATTTGGCCTTGATACCTGTATCTCTTGGTGATTGCAACAAATTTCTAAAATAAATACTGTACTTTGATCTCTCAGCATTGCATTTTTAATGGACGCTCTCAACATTACTTCATTAAGAACTTTTTTCAGGAGCTCCGAGGGCCAAGGGGGTTGGGGGAGGCTAAACTGCTATTCGGCAAAGTCTCCAAACTTCAGCTGCGGCCTGGGAGGACCGGAATCTGGGCGGGTTTTCACAAACGGAGATGAGGTCTAGAGCAGCCGACTGCGACCA